>NC_140646.1:24336670-24937351 GCF_978046115.1 Saccoglossus kowalevskii
GAGGATTGTTGTCATTTTTTATGGTTTTTGGAAGGTATCGAAAAAGTGGCCGGCGGTAATTAGTGCAAGTGGCGCCCAGAGGGCACAACTGGTACTCGTGATTTTATTAGAAAAGCGCATTGTTTTGGAAGATGAATGTTTATCAACACATACAAATGTCGCACATGTTCGGCGCGAGTACTGAAATACCCACACTATAATAATATATACATCCACTGCAGAGTTCTATCTGTGGAAACCATATGTTTTTTTAGTGCTGAAATGCTGGAATTAAAAACCTAAAGCTGTAATATTTATGTTTCCAGTTTGCAGGCAAATCTGTATGTTTTTATTTCTAAGTATTGATGTTCTGTGTACGTTTCCTCTAATATTGTAATATGTACGTTGTGTAGAATTTGACCATAGTTGAATCACTGAGGTCCTCGTGTATCAATCAAATTGTATTTACCCTAAAATATTTAAAATACAAGGTCAAATTTCAATAGCATAATTTGCATCAAATCAAACTATGGTCCAGCAGTTTTCGTGCGTGGGTTATGTTTTGTTATTTTTTAGATGTATTCATTCCTTCTATGTTACAATAAATATTGATTTTGTAATATATATATATTCATACAACTCGGTTCTGTGTGTTGACTCTTATTTTTTTCTGTTTTGTGGAAATATGTAGTGATTTTGACTACAATTGCAGTACCAAAAATAATAGGATATTAACATCACCTTCTTATGATTAATCATAATTTATTAAATTCATTAAAATAACTTTTTTGTGCAATATCGATATCATTATGTAATTTGTATTTGTTAGTTATTCTCGTAGACCACTTATGTGGTCAATGCTCTCGTATTATGAATCGTGGCTAATGTAGACTTTACGTTAAAAAGTTAATGACATGATTTTAGATGGTACGTGTGTTGTTTGCATGAGACAATTAAAAGTTAAATCGCTAAAGATTTTGAATTTTGCAGAAATGCCAGATTTGAAAGGTGAAACAAATGGAGCAATTAAAGAAAATTTCTGATTGCTTGGAGTAAAATCTATAATCTGGTATGACGAAAGATGAAAACTGATTGTTTCTGTAAATGTTTTATATTTGGATAATGTTTGTATTGGAACTGAATTCTAGATGTTTGATATAGAACATAAATAAATTAAAGTAAAAATAATTTGAGAAACCTATTTTCTAATTTTTGCTATTTACCCGATTTTGTTTTACAATGGTGTCATTCACAATCCAAGAATATTCATATTCAGTTTGTAGCTTTTACATGATACTGCAAATTGAAATTTTCACTGGAGCTATTGTTGTGATGTTTGATGATGTTTGTTGCATAAATTGCAACTTAGGCCATGCACAATAAGAAGTAAAATATGCATTGTGTCGCTTTAGAAAAAATATTTTGAGCGACAGGTTGTTAAAATTGTGAAGCATCAAACAGGAATGCGAAATCTTGTTGAACCCGTGGCGGCGTGATCTTATTAAAATAGTGTAGTACTCGGTCGCTGTTTGATGAGCAATCGTAAAATATTTGTTGAACTATATTGTTATGGCCAAATATAGATTTATTCATTGTTATTATGTTTGTTATTGAGACTATGTTTAGTCGCCACAAAAATAGTTAGTGTACTTTATTATACAACATGCATATGTATGTAATTGTTAGTTTAAGTAAACAGCGCCTCTAGTGGCAGGTTTGGGTAAGCCAAGGTCAGAAGTCAGTGACTTCAAAATGATGGCTGACAGAGAAAGTTGTGCGTGAAGCTCCGTGAAAGTCGTCTGCTTTACTGCCATCGAGCACTGGTTGAAAGTCTCAGAATTGTGTTGGTTGCTGGGTCAATCTATAAATACGGTGAGAATAACGTTTCTTGCAATTTGCTGTGTTTTATATGTGCTGTAACTTTCCCTGCTGCTCGATACAAGTGCCTATAGATTATGATGCACGAACTTGGGCAGAGAACACTGCATCATATAATTGCGTATGATCAATTAAACTATCGGCTATTTACAGCACATTTATTCATTCTCGTTGATGTTACACTTGAATGCTTTATTAATTCACTGTTTTCTGTGTTTATGTCAGATTTACTCTGTATGAATATTTACTGTAAGAATTTAGTGAAGTGAATTCACCCGCTTGAGGGCGCTGTTTCCTAAGTCATGTAGTTTATTGTTTGTTGTATTTTACTGTATGAATTGTTATGTACAGCAATTTGCTTATTGACTGTTTTTGTTTGTTTGCAGTCAATCGTTACTTGTCATGCGATATTGGGACTGGAATAAATTAGTTGCAAGTCATATTTGTGTATATTGATTTGTTTCATCCGTTGGCAAGGGACGCATTGATGAGAGACACTCGGCTGACCTTCTAGTAGCAGTGAACATTTTCATGGGTCACATTACACATATTGGACCCCAGTAATCTTGGAGTTTGTTCATAATCGCTACAACATTCATTGACGTATTTAGTTGCTAGTCTCAAGATACGATGTCAGAGATATCAAGTACTGCTGACACTATGGAGAAAAGGTACACAACAGAAGTCACAGAAAATGTTGGGAATGCATCACAGGTCTCAAACATGGGTGACAGAACAAGAAACCAAACTGAGAAAGGAAAGGCATACTTTACAGAGGTGAGGCAAAGAAAACGTAATGAGCTATGTAAGCAGTTAAATAGAAAGACAGATCAAGTCTTACAATTAATGACAGATGAAGCAGACTTGAACTCATTACGAAAGGCCTACACACACTGGATGGTGATATACGATGACTTTTTCATGATGCATATCAACAAATGCTTTCCTTTGATGACCAACATGCAGATAACCAGGGTTGGTTTGAAAACCATAATGAGTCCTTCGGTGAATTTAAAGTGAAGGTGAGAGAGTGGATACAGAGAAGGGAGCATAAGCCACAGCAGTTTGGTGATGTCCACGTAATGCCAGAAGACAGCGTTTCTCGAGTGAGTAGAAATTCAAGGCATTCTAAGAAATCTCACATCAGCACTACCTCATCACTTAGTAGCTCACTTGCTATGGCAAAGGCGATGGAGGACCAGAAGAAAGCAGAATTGCTAGCCAGAGCTGCTAAATTGAGGCAACGCCAGGAGCTGGAGCAAGCCAGGCTGCAGTTGAAAATTAAGGAAGAGCAGTTAGAATTGGAAACTGAAATTGCTGTAACTGACGCAAGACAGAAAGTCCTTGCTGACCTAGAAACCAAAGAGCTTGGACAACAACATACGGGCGATATCCAAAGTACAGTCTCTAAAGAACAACATCACACAGTGAACAATGAACAGAAACATAATTTTGATCATTCACATGTTGGTAATGTTATTCCAAAATCTTATGTGGGGGAACTGATGTTCATTTAGATTTAGATCAGGGTCGTGTGTTGAATTCTGGCATGATAGGGTCCCCTGCACGTGGTGGTGTTGACAGTAGTGCGGATTTGGGCGGTTTGCATGATGCGCATGGTCTGCATTGCTTTGATGGCCACCGCTGCAATACTGGTTGCGGGTTCTCAGTCACAAGTAGTGGATCGTCTGATGAAGTTATCCTGGCAGTGGTAAAAGAATTAAAGAAACCACAATCTGATATCAAAAAGTTTGGAGGTAACTGCATGGATTACAAAAAATTTGTCCGCCAATTCCAAGCAAGAATTGTAGCAATAACAGAGAGCAATGAAGAGAGAATGAATTATCTTGAGCAATATACCATAGGAGAGGCAAACAGAATCGTGACGGGCTATAGCTACCTGGATGCGGATGTGGGATATCCTGCCGCTTTTAAAGAGCTAGATGAGAGATATGGTGACATAGAGTTGATTGCCAATGCATACGTAAAGAAAGCCATGGAGTGGCCATCTATAAAAGTTGACGACCCTAGAGCATTGGATGAATTTTCAATCTTTCTTTCTGAATGTGAGTATGCAATACAAAGTATCGAGGTAATGAAGATAATGGTGGAGCTTGTGAAATTGGGATCCAAAAAGGCAAATGATCCCTTGTATGGACGAGAGGCCATGCATGTTGAGCACAACACTGGTAACTGGAAAGGTAACAGGAAAGCCGTCCGAGGCAAGGGAAGTTTTGCCACTGATGTTGCAGCCATAAAACCAGAAAATAAAGATGGGGTGTATTCCACAAGCCCAAATGATCTGATTGGTAGTGAGTCACATGATCAAATTAAATTTTCTGTTAAAATGGCATTTGAAAAACCTTGTGCCTAGCGCAAGAATGCTAACCACGCTCTTGATAAATGTGAAAGCCTTACAGGGGAGTCTAATGATGTTAAACTGAAGTTTCTGAGAACCAGTGGTGTCTGTTTTGGATGTCTGAAGCCAGGACATCAAAAGAGAGTTTGTCGTTACAAGGCAGTGTGCACTCGATGCCAGGGACGTCACCCTACCATTTTGCACAATGAAAAATACAAGACAACTGATCAACCGATGAAAGACACATCATGTACAAAGCCAAGCAGCCAAGCAGTGAGTGCATGTGCAAGTGTTAACCAGGAACCAGGTAGTCATATGGGGGCCGGTGACACAGAGTGCACCATGGCAATAATTCCTGTATTGGTACAAGCCAAGAATGGTAGTGTGGCTGTTGAGACGTATGCGTTTCTTGATCCTGGGAGTAGTGTCTCATTTTGTACAGAAAACTTGATGAGGAAACTTGGAGTAACTGGTAGCAAAGCTAGAATTACTATTGATACGATGGGTATACCCCACACCATGAGCACATATATTGTTAAAGGCCTGGAGGTGTGTGATCTGAAATGTGAAAATATAGTCAAGATCCCTATGGTATACACCAAAAATGCCAGTTTCTCAACACCACATGCCCACTAAAGAAGACATTTCAAGATGGCCTCATATGCACAATGTTGATCTTCCCCAGATAAATGCAGAGGCTGGCTTGTTAATTGGAAATGGCGTACCAGACGCATATACACCCATGGAGATATTAACTGGTCCACGTGGTAGTCCCCATGCATCCAAAACGCTCCTAGGATGGGTTGCATGGAATGTTGTTCGTGATGCAAGTGGAGACAGAATGTGTAGCATACAAAACTGTATGACTGTCAACAGAGCAGAAGTGAGTGCCATAGAAAGAATGGAAGAATTCAAAGAACTTGATCAGTTGCTAAGGAAGTCTATGAACCTTGACTTTCCGGAACGCAGTATTGATGATAAACGGGAATATTCCCAAGAAGATAAAATATTTGTAGAGAAAGTGAAGAATACAATCAAACATGTGGATGGACACTATGAAATTGGATTGCCATTTCGCCAAGACGGCATCAAGTTACCTGACAATAAAGGATATGCAAGCCAGCATCTCAAGGGCCTTGAAAGGAGAATGAGAAAGGATTCAAAGTTCCACTCTGATTACAAGGCATTTATGGTTGACCTAATCAACAAGAAGTATGCTGTGCATGTCCCGGAAGTGATGCTAGATCGAGATGATGGTAGGGTGTGGTATATACCACATCATGGAGTGTACCACCCAAAGAAGCCAGACAAGATTCGAGTTGTTTTTGATTGTTCGGCTAAGTATTCCGGTGTATCTCTAAATGACCTTTTATTACAAGGTCCCGATTTAACAAATAGTCTTGTTGGTGTACTATTACGTTTCAGACAGGAACCAGTCGCGTTAATGGCAGATGTGGAGGCCATGTTCCATCAAGTGAAAATTCCAGAAAGGGACATGGATTGTCTACGTTTTTACTGGTGGCCAAATGGCAATCTAGACAACCAGCCAGAAGTATACAGAATGACTGCTCATCTGTTTGGTGCTGTATCATCGCCAAGTTGTTCTAATACAGCACTGCGCAAGACAGCTGAGGACAACAGTGATAGGTTTAAACCAGAAGTTAGTGATGAACTGGTGAATAATTTTTATGTAGATGACTGCCTCAAGTCTTGCCGTACTGAGACAGAAGCAATATCACTGGTGCAGAATCTCATCAGTATTTGTCAGCTTGGTGGGTTCAATTTAACGAAGTGGATCAGTAATAGTTATACTGTGTTTGAAACTGTCCCTGTGGAAAAACGAGCCAAAGATGTAAAGCAGTTACAATTAGGTTGT
Organism: Saccoglossus kowalevskii; assembly: GCF_978046115.1. Classification (NCBI taxonomy): domain Eukaryota; kingdom Metazoa; phylum Hemichordata; class Enteropneusta; family Harrimaniidae; genus Saccoglossus; species Saccoglossus kowalevskii. The sequence continues at coordinate 24,342,763 of NC_140646.1, forward strand.
GATGATCTTCCGACACAGCAGGCACTTGGTGTATACTGGGCAGTGGAATCTGATGTACTAGGATTCAACATCGATATTCAGAATCGACCTTCTACTCGTAGAGGTATTTTATCTGTTATCAGTTCAATTTACGATCCACTCGGACTTGCTGCACCATTTATCCTACCTGGTAAAATAATTCTACAAGACTTGTGCCACCGTGGAACTGGTTGGGATGACAAACTTGATAGCAGAGACCTGCAGAAATGGCAAAACTGGGTTTCAGATCTGCCACAGTTGAAATCAATGTTCGTGCCGAGGTGTTTCAAGCCTGTTGGGTTTGGAAGGGTGACTTTGTGCCAAATCCATCATTTTTCAGATGCAAGTGAGAAAGGTTATGGAACGGTTTCATATCTTCGGTTCATAAATGGAAAGGGAATGGTCCACTGTGCACTTCTAATGGGCAAAGCCAGAGTGGCACCGTTGAAAAAGGTCACCATACCACGCATGGAGTTGACGGTCGCTGCTATTTCTGTACGTATGGATAAAATAATCAAAACAGAGATTGAGTATGATATAGATGAAACGTTCTTTTGGACTGACAGTTTGTCAGTCATCAGGTACTGTGCTAATGAAACAACTCGTTTCCATACATTTGTAGCAAACCGTATCAATCTGATTCGTGAAGGGTCACAATTGTCACAATGGAGATATGTAGATACGAAATCCAATCCAGCTGATGACTCATCCAGAAGTCTCCGTGTTGATGATACCTTGCGAACGAAGAGATGGTTGAATGGTCCTCAATTCCTTTGGAAATCAGAAACGGAATGGCCTAGAGATGAAACCATGTCTATGGTTATCCCCGATGGGGACCCCAAGGTCAAGAAACAGGTGCATTCTTTGATTGTCAACAAGCAGTTTGGTACGGACAGGCTGTTATCACACTTTTCGAACTGGAGGAAACTGAAGATAACTGTTGGTTGGTTGTTAGTGGGTAAAAGGAATCTTCGGCGATTGGTTGGCATACGCAAGGTATTAAAGAAGAGCCTCAGTGGTACTGGAAATGATTTAGATGAGCAAGACACAACTATCAACGACAAGATGAAAAGACTGATGATGATGTCACAGTCTGACTCAAAGGTTTAAAACTCACACCTGTTACAGTGGAAATTTTAAGAAGAGCAGAACAAGCAATAATCGCATATGTTCAACGTCAGTGCGTTCCTGAAGAAATTGAAGCATTGACATACAACACCAGACTAAAACGCTCAAGTCGTTTGTATAAATTGGATCCTATTATGAGGGATGGGCCCATACAAGTTGGAGGACGCCTGGAGCGTGCCAGATTACCGGATAGCATGAAACATCCTGTTGTGCTACCAAGTCAGTGGGGCATCTAGGCAGAAATGCAATGCTAAGTAAGTTGCGAGAGAGATAATGGATCTTGTGTGCGAATACGGCAATAAGACAGATCGTGTCGAAATGTGTTGTTTGCCGACGCTACCGAGCAAAGGTTGGAGAGCAGAAGATGGCTGATCTGCCCATTGAGAGAATAACACCTGACATGCCACCCTTTACACACACAGGGGTTGATTATTTTGGGCCATTTGAAGTCAATCGCGGTCGTTGTGTCGTGAAGAGGTACGGTGTCATTTTTACATGTATGTCTACGCGTGCGGTCCACCTTGAGGTTGCACACTCACTTGATACAGATTCTTGCATTAATGCAATTGGAAGATTCAAGGCCAGAAGAGGTTGTGTCAAATCCATCAGGTCAGACAATGGAACCAACCTTGTGGGGGCAAAACGCGAGTTGCGGGACGAAATTGGTAAATGGAACCAAGCAAAGATTGGTGAAGTTCTTCGTCAGGAAGACATAATATGGAAATTCAATCCACCCGCTGGGTCACACTTTGGTGGTGTATGGGAGCGGCATATCAGGACAATAAGGAAGATTCTTTTTTCACTTTTTAAGGAGCAGACAATCCATCTCAACGATGAGACTTTACACACTCTCTTCTGTGAAGTGGAATCTATAATAAATGGCCGACCTATCACTGTGATATCAGATGACCCAAATGACTATGAAGCATTGACCCCAAATCGTTTGTTACTGCTTCATACGAATCAGAGCATACCACCAGGAATCTTTAGTAAAAATGATACATATGTACATCGTAGATGGCGTCAAGTTCAATATCTAGCTGATATATTTTGGTGAAGATGGGTTAAAGAGTACTTACCGCTATTGCAGGAGCGACAAAAATGGATGCACCCCCGTAGAAATCTTGCAATTGGTGATGTAGTCTTAATTGCTGACAACTCAGTGCCAAGAAATGCCTGGCCGATGAGAAAGATTGTGGAGACCATAAAAGACCAAAATGGGTTAGTTCGTATGGGAAAGGTGAAGACAAAGACAAATTTATTGATGCGGCCAGCCGACAAACTTTGCCTGCTTTTGGAGGCAGATATGGATTGTGACGTAAATAATTCCTAGCTTCCTGTGAGTGATGTCTAAATTTGGCATTCCTGCATGTGGTTTGTGGTATGGTAGCCTTTGCCGCTGTGACCATTCTTTGCTGTGCGTCTGTGCGGTTCTTGTGCGCCGTCTGTGTTCGCACTGCTGTTTCCCCTGCTTTGCGTTTGCCTGTGTCATTCTTGAATTCAGCCAGACTTGTTATTTTGGGGGTATTTTTGGCCTTTTGAGTTAGGTGATGTTTGTGTAATTGTTTCGAGTATCTCAACAATTAGGGGGCCGGGATGTTATGGCTAAATATAGATTTATTCATTGTTATTATGTTTGTTATTGTTTAGTCGCCACAAAAATAGTTAGTGTACTTTATTATACAACATGCATATGTATGTAATTGTTAGTTTAAGTAAACAGCGCCTCTAGTGGCAGGTTTGGGTAAGCCAAGGTCAGAGGTCAGTGACTCCAAAATGATGGCTGACAGAGAAAGTTGTGCGTGAAGCTCCGTGAAAGTCGTCTGCTTTACTGCCATCGAGCACTGGTTGAAAGTCTCAGAATTGTGTTGGTTGCTGGGTCAATCTATAAATACGGTGAGAATAACGTTTCTTGCAATTTGCTGTGTTTTATATGTGCTGTAACTTTCCCTGCTGCTCGATACAAGTGCCTATAGATTATGATGCAATAACTTGGGCAGAGAACACTGCATCATATAATTGCGTATGATCAATTAAACTATCAGCTATTTACAGCACATTTATTCATTCTCGTTGATGTTATACTTGAATGCTTTATTAATTCACTGTTTTCTGTGTTTATGTCAGATTTGCTCTGTATGAATATTTACTGTAAGAATTTAGTGAAGTGAATTCACCCGCTTGAGGGCGCTGTTTCCTAAGTCATGTAGTTTATTGTATGTTGTATTTTACTGTATTAATTGTTATGTACAGCAATTTGCTTATTGACTGTTTTTGTTTGTTTGCAGTCAATCGTTACTTGTCATGCGATATTGGGACTGGAATAAATTAGTTGCAAGTCATATTTGTGTATATTGATTTGTTTCATCCGTTGGCAAGGGACGCATTGATGAGAGACACTCAGCTGACCTTCTAGTAGCAGTGAACATTTTCATGGGTCACATTACACATATTGGACCCCAGTAATCTTGGAGTTTGTTCATATTCGCTACATCACTCATTGACGTATTTAGTTGCTAGTCTCAAGATACGATGTCAGAGATATCAAGTACTGCTGACAATATGGAGAAAAGGTACACAACAGAAGTCACAGAAAATGTTGGGAATGCATCACAGGTCTCAAACATGGGTGACAGAACAAGAAACCAAACTGAGAAAGGAAAGGCATACTTTACAGAGGTGAGGCAAAGAAAACGTAATGAGCTATGTAAGCAGTTAAATAGAAAGACAGATCAAGTCTTACAATTAATGACAGATGAAGCAGACTTGAACTCATTACGAAAGGCCTACACACACTGGATGGTGATATACGAGGACTTTTTAATTAGTCACGATGCATATCAACAAATGCTTTCCTTTGATGACCAACATGCAGATAACCAGGGTTGGTTTGAAAACCATAATGAGTCCTTCGGGGAATTTAAAGTGAAGGTGAGAGAGTGGATACAGAGAAGGGAGCATAAGCCACAGCAGTTTGGTGATGTCCACATAATGCCAGAAGACAGCGCTTCTCGAGTGAGTAGAAATTCAAGGCATTCTAAGAAATCTCACATCAGCACTACCTCATCACTTAGTAGCTCACTTGCTATGGCAAAGGCGATGGAGGACCAGAAGAAAGCAGAATTGCTAGCCAGAGCTGCTAAATTGAGGCAACGCCAGGAGTTGGAGCAAGCCAGGCTGCAGTTGAAAATTAAGGAAGAGCAGTTAGAATTGGAAACTGAAATTGCTGTAACTGACGCAAGACAGAAAGTCCTTGCCGACCTAGAAACCAAAGAGCTTGGACAACAACATACAGGCGATATCCAAAGTACAGTCTCTAAAGAACAACATCACACAGTGAACAATGAACAGAAACATAATTTTGATCGTTCACATGTTGGTAATGTTATTCCAAAATCTTATGTGGGGGGAAACTGATGTTCATTTAGATTTAGATCAGGGTCGTGTGTTGAATTCTGGCATGATATGGTCCCCTGCACGTGGTGGTGTTGACAGTAGTGCGGATTTGGGCGGTTTGCATGATGCGCATGGTCTGCATTGCTTTGATGGCCACCGCTGCAATACTGGTTGCGGGTCCTCAGTCACAAGTAGTGGATCGTCTGATGAAGTTATCCTGGCAGTGGTAAAAGAATTAAAGAAACCACAATCTGATATCAAAAAGTTTGGAGGTAACTGCATGGATTACAAAAAATGTGTCCGCCAATTCCAAGCAAGAATTGTAGCAATAACAGAGAGCAATGAAGAGAGAATGAATTATCTTGAGCAATATACCATAGGAGAGGCAAACAGAATCGTGACGGGCTATAGCTACCTGGATGCGGATGTGGGATATCCTGCCGCTTTTAAAGAGCTAGATGAGAGATATGGTGACATAGAGTTGATTGCCAATGCATACGTAAAGAAAGCCATGGAGTGGCCATCTATAAAAGTTGACGACCCTAGAGCATTGGATGAATTTTCAATCTTTCTTTCTGAATGTGAGTATGCAATACAAAGTATCGAGGCAATGAAGATAATGGAATACTCTGAGAATATGAAGAAACTGGTTAAGAGGTTGCCACCTCACTTTCATGAAAAATGGAGAAACAGAGTATATGATACCAAGCAGAAAGGAAAAACGGTTGTGTTCAAACAACTGGTGGAGCTTGTGAAATTGGGATCCAAAAAGGCAAATGATCCCTTGTATGGACGAGAGGCCATGCATGTTGAGCACAACACTGGTAACTGGAAAGGTAACAGGAAAGCCGTCCGAGACAAGGGAAGTTTTGCCACTGATGTTGCAGCCATAAAACCAGAAAATAAAGATGGGGTGTATTCCACAAGCCCAAATGATCTGATTGGTAGTGAGTCACATGATCAAATTAAATTTTCTGATAAATGGCATTTGAAAAACCTTGTGCCTACTGCAAGAATGCTAACCACGCTCTTGATAAATGTGAAAGCCTTACAGGGGAGTCTTATGATGTTAAACTGAAGTTTCTGAGAACCAGTGGTGTCTGTTTTGGATGTCTGAAGCCAGGACATCAAAAGAGAGTTTGTCGTACCATTTTGCACAATGAAAAATACAAGACAACTGATCAACCGATGAAAGACACATCATGTACAAAGCCAAGCAGCCAAGCAATGAGTGCATGTGCAAGTGTTAACCAGAAACCAGGTAGTCATATGGGGGCCGGTGACACTGAGTGTACCATGGCAATAATTCCTGTATTGGTTCAAGCCAAGAATGGTAGTGTGGCTGTTGAGACGTATGCGTTTCTTGATCCTGGAAGTAGTGTCTCATTTTGTACAGAAAACTTGATGAGGAAACTTGGAGTAACTGGTAGCAAAGCTAAAATTACTATTCATACGATGGGTATACTCCACACCATGAGCACATATATTGTTAAAGGCCTGGAGGTGTGTGATCTGAAATGTGAAAATATAGTCAAGATCCCTACGGTATACACCAAAGACAAAATGCCAGTTTCTCAACACCACATGCCCACTAAAGAAGACATTTCAAGATGGCCTCATATGCACAATGTTGATCTTCCCCAGATAAATGCAGAGGCTGGCTTGTTAATTGGAAATGGCGTACCAGACGCATATACACCCATGGAGATATTAACTGGTCCACGTGGTAGTCCCCATGCATCTAAAACGCTCCTAGGATGGGTTGCATGGAATGTTGTTCGTGATGCAAGTGGAGACAGAATGTGTAGCATACAAAACTGTATGACTGTCAACAGAGCAGAAGTGAGTGCCATAGAAAGAATGGAAGAATTCAAAGAACTTGATCAGTTGCTAAGGAAGTCTATGAACCTTGACTTTCCGGAACGCAGTATTGATGATAAACGGGAATATTCCCAAGAAGATAAAATATTTGTAGAGAAAGTGAAGAATACAATCAAACATGTGGATGGACACTATGAAATTGGATTGCCATTTCGCCAAGACGGCATCAAGTTACCTGACAATAAAGGATATGCAAGCCAGCATCTCAAGGGCCTTGAAAGGAGAATGAGAAAGGATTCAAAGTTCCACTCTGATTACAAGGCATTTATGGTTGACCTAATCAACAAGAAGTATGCTGTGCATGTCCCGGAAGTGATGCTAGATCGAGATGATGGTAGGGTGTGGTATATACCACATCATGGAGTGTACCACCCAAAGAAGCCAGACAAGATTCGAGTTGTTTTTGATTGTTCGGCTAAGTATTCCGGTGTATCTCTAAATGACCTTTTATTACAAGGTCCCGATTTAACAAATAGTCTTGTTGGTGTACTATTACGTTTCAGACAGGAACCAGTCGCGTTAATGGCAGATGTGGAGGCCATGTTCCATCAAGTGAAAATTCCAGAAAGGGACATGGGTTGTCTACGTTTTTACTGGTGGCCAAATGGCAATCTAGACAACCAGCCAGAAGTATACAGAATGACTGCTCATCTGTTTGGTGCTGTATCATCGCCAAGTTGTTCTAATACAGCACTGCGCAAGACAGCTGAGGACAACAGTGATAGGTTTAAACCAGAAGTTAGTGATGAACTGGTGAATAATTTTTATGTAGATGACTGCCTCAAGTCTTGCCGTACTGAGACAGAAGCAATATCACTGGTGCAGAATCTCATCAGTATTTGTCAGCTTGGTGGGTTCAATTTAACGAAGTGGATCAGTAATAGTTATACTGTGTTTGAAACTGTCCCTGTGGAAAAACGAGCCAAAGATGTAAAGCAGTTACAATTAGGTTGTGATGATCTTCCGACACAGCAGGCACTTGGTGTATACTGGGCAGTGGAATCTGATGTACTAGGATTCAACATCGATATTCAGAATCGACCTTCTACTCGTAGAGGTATTTTATCTGTTATCAGTTCAATTTACGATCCACTCGGACTTGCTGCACCATTTATCCTACCTGGTAAAATAATTCTACAAGACTTGTGCCACCGTGGAACTGGTTGGGATGACAAACTTGATAGCAGAGACCTGCAGAAATGGCAAAACTGGGTTTCAGATCTGCCACAGTTGAAATCAATGTTCGTGCCGAGGTGTTTCAAGCCTGTTGGGTTTGGAAGGGTGACTTTGTGCCAAATCCATCATTTTTCAGATGCAAGTGAGAAAGGTTATGGAACGGTTTCATATCTTCGGTTCATAAATGGAAAGGGAATGGTCCACTGTGCACTTCTAATGGGCAAAGCCAGAGTGGCACCGTTGAAAAAGGTCACCATACCACGCATGGAGTTGACGGTCGCTGCTATTTCTGTACGTATGGATAAAATAATCAAAACAGAGATTGAGTATGATATAGATGAAACGTTCTTTTGGACTGACAGTTTGTCAGTCATCAGGTACTGTGCTAATGAAACAACTCGTTTCCATACATTTGTAGCAAACCGTATCAATCTGATTCGTGAAGGGTCACAATTGTCACAATGGAGATATGTAGATACGAAATCCAATCCAGCTGATGACTCATCCAGAAGTCTCCGTGTTGATGATACCTTGCGAACGAAGAGATGGTTGAATGGTCCTCAATTCCTTTGGAAATCAGAAACGGAATGGCCTAGAGATGAAACCGTGTCTATGGTTATCCCCGATGGGGACCCCAAGGTCAAGAAACAGGTGCATTCTTTGATTGTCAACAAGCAGTTTGGTACGGACAGGCTGTTATCACACTTTTCGAACTGGAGGAAACTGAAGATAACTGTTGGTTGGTTGTTAGTGGGTAAAAGGAATCTTCGGCGATTGGTTGGCATACGCAAGGTATTAAAGAAGAGCCTCAGTGGTACTGGAAATGATTTAGATGAGCAAGACACAACTATCAACGACAAGATGAAAAGACTGATGATGATGTCACAGTCTGACTCAAAGGTTTAAAACTCACACCTGTTACAGTGGAAATTTTAAGAAGAGCAGAACAAGCAATAATCGCATATGTTCAACGTCAGTGCGTTCCTGAAGAAATTGAAGCATTGACATACAACACCAGACTAAAACGCTCAAGTCGTTTGTATAAATTGGATCCTATTATGAGGGATGGGCCCATACAAGTTGGAGGACGCCTGGAGCGTGCCAGATTACCGGATAGCATGAAACATCCTGTTGTGCTACCAAGTCAGTGGGGCATCTAGGCAGAAATGCAATGCTAAGTAAGTTGCGAGAGAGATAATGGATCTTGTGTGCGAATACGGCAATAAGACAGATCGTGTCGAAATGTGTTGTTTGCCGACGCTACCGAGCAAAGGTTGGAGAGCAGAAGATGGCTGATCTGCCCATTGAGAGAATAACACCTGACATGCCACCCTTTACACACACAGGGGTTGATTATTTTGGGCCATTTGAAGTCAATCGCGGTCGTTGTGTCGTGAAGAGGTACGGTGTCATTTTTACATGTATGTCTATGCGTGCGGTCCACCTTGAGGTTGCACACTCACTTGATACAGATTCTTGCATTAATGCAATTGGAAGATTCAAGGCCAGAAGAGGTTGTGTCAAATCCATCAGGTCAGACAATGGAACCAACCTTGTGGGGGCAAAACGCGAGTTGCAGGACGAAATTGGTAAATGGAACCAAGCAAAGATTGGTGAAGTTCTTCGTCAGGAAGACATAATATGGAAATTCAATCCACCCGCTGGGTCACACTTTGGTGGTGTATGGGAGCGGCATATCAGGACAATAAGGAAGATTCTTTTTTCACTTTTTAAGGAGCAGACAATCCATCTCAACGATGAGACTTTACACACTCTCTTCTGTGAAGTGGAATCTATAATAAATGGCCGACCTATCACTGTGATATCAGATGACCCAAATGACTATGAAGCATTGACCCCAAATCGTTTGTTACTGCTTCATACGAATCAGAGCATACCACCAGGAATCTTTAGTAAAAATGATACATATGTACATCGTAGATGGCGTCAAGTTCAATATCTAGCTGATATATTTTGGTGAAGATGGGTTAAAGAGTACTTACCGCTATTACAGGAGCGACAAAAATGGATGCACCCCCGTAGAAATCTTGCAATTGGTGATGTAGTCTTAATTGCTGACAACTCAGTGCCAAGAAATGCCTGGCCGATGAGAAAGATTGTGGAGACCATAAAAGACCAAAATGGGTTAGTTCGTATGGGAAAGGTGAAGACAAAGACAAATTTATTGATGCGGCCAGCCGACAAACTTTGCCTGCTTTTGGAGGCAGATATGGATTGTGACGTAAATAATTCCTAGCTTCCTGTGAGTGATGTCTAAATTTGGCATTCCTGCATGTGGTTTGTGGTATGGTAGCCTTTGCCGCTGTGACCATTCTTTGCTGTGCGTCTGTGCGGTTCTTGTGCGCCGTCTGTGTTCGCACTGCTGTTTCCCCTGCTTTGCGTTTGCCTGTGTCATTCTTGAATTCAGCCAGACTTGTTATTTTGGGGGTATTTTTGGCCTTTTGAGTTAGGTGATGTTTGTGTAATTGTTTCGAGTATCTCAACAATTAGGGGGCCGGGATGTTATGGCTAAATATAGATTTATTCATTGTTATTATGTTTGTTATTGTTTAGTCGCCACAAAAATAGTTAGTGTACTTTATTATACAACATGCATATGTATGTAATTGTTAGTTTAAGTAAACAGCGCCTCTAGTGGCAGGTTTGGGTAAGCCAAGGTCAGAGGTCAGTGACTCCAAAATGATGGCTGACAGAGAAAGTTGTGCGTGAAGCTCCGTGAAAGTCGTCTGCTTTACTGCCATCGAGCACTGGTTGAAAGTCTCAGAATTGTGTTGGTTGCTGGGTCAATCTATAAATACGGTGAGAATAACGTTTCTTGCAATTTGCTGTGTTTTATATGTGCTGTAACTTTCCCTGCTGCTCGATACAAGTGCCTATAGATTATGATGCAATAACTTGGGCAGAGAACACTGCATCATATAATTGCGTATGATCAATTAAACTATCAGCTATTTACAGCACATTTATTCATTCTCGTTGATGTTACACTTGAATGCTTTATTAATTCACTGTTTTCTGTGTTTATGTCAGATTTACTCTGTATGAATATTTACTGTAAGAATTTAGTGAAGTGAATTCACCCGCTTGAGGGCGCTGTTTCCTAAGTCATGTAGTTTATTGTATGTTGTATTTTACTGTATGAATTGTTATGTACAGCAATTTCCTTATTGACTGTTTTTGTTTGTTTGCAGTCAATCGTTACTTGTCATGCGATATTGGGACTGGAATAAATTAGTTGCAAGTCATATTTGTGTATATTGATTTGTTTCATCCGTTGGCAAGGGACGCATTGATGAGAGACACTCAGCTGACCTTCTAGTAGCAGTGAACATTTTCATGGGTCACATTACACATATTGGACCCCAGTAATCTTGGAGTTTGTTCATATTCGCTACATCACTCATTGACGTATTTAGTTGCTAGTCTCAAGATACGATGTCAGAGATATCAAGTACTGCTGACAATATGGAGAAAAGGTACACAACAGAAGTCACAGAAAATGTTGGGAATGCATCACAGGTCTCAAACATGGGTGACAGAACAAGAAACCAAACTGAGAAAGGAAAGGCATACTTTACAGAGGTGAGGCAAAGAAAACGTAATGAGCTATGTAAGCAGTTAAATAGAAAGACAGATCAAGTCTTACAATTAATGACAGATGAAGCAGACTTGAACTCATTACGAAAGGCCTACACACACTGGATGGTGATATACGAGGACTTTTTAATTAGTCACGATGCATATCAACAAATGCTTTCCTTTGATGACCAACATGCAGATAACCAGGGTTGGTTTGAAAACCATAATGAGTCCTTCGGGGAATTTAAAGTGAAGGTGAGAGAGTGGATACAGAGAAGGGAGCATAAGCCACAGCAGTTTGGTGATGTCCACATAATGCCAGAAGACAGCGCTTCTCGAGTGAGTAGAAATTCAAGGCATTCTAAGAAATCTCACATCAGCACTACCTCATCACTTAGTAGCTCACTTGCTATGGCAAAGGCGATGGAGGACCAGAAGAAAGCAGAATTGCTAGCCAGAGCTGCTAAATTGAGGCAACGCCAGGAGTTGGAGCAAGCCAGGCTGCAGTTGAAAATTAAGGAAGAGCAGTTAGAATTGGAAACTGAAATTGCTGTAACTGACGCAAGACAGAAAGTCCTTGCCGACCTAGAAACCAAAGAGCTTGGACAACAACATACAGGCGATATCCAAAGTACAGTCTCTAAAGAACAACATCACACAGTGAACAATGAACAGAAACATAATTTTGATCATTCACATGTTGGTAATGTTATTCCAAAATCTTATGTGGGGGAACTGATGTTCATTTAGATTTAGATCAGGGTCGTGTGTTGAATTCTGGCATGATAGGGTCCCCTGCACGTGGTGGTATTGACAGTAGTGCGGATTTGGGTGGTTTGCATGATGCGCATGGTCTGCATTGCTTTGATGGCTACCGCTGCAATACTGGTTGCGGGTTCTCAGTCACAAGTAGTGGATCGTCTGATGAAGTTATCCTGGCAGTGGTAAAAGAATTAAAGAAACCACAATCCGATATCAAAAAGTTTGGAGGTAACTGCATGGATTACAAAAAATGTGTCCGCCAATTCCAAGCAAGAATTGTAGCAATAACAGAGAGCAATGAAGAGAGAATGAATTATCTTGAGCAATATACCATAGGAGAGGCAAATAGAATCGTGACGGGCTATAACTACCTGGATGCGGATGTGGGATATCCTGCCGCTTTTAAAGAGCTAGATGAGAGATATGGTGACATAGAGTTGATTGCCAATGCATACGTAAAGAAAGCCATGGAGTGGCCATCTATAAAAGTTGACGACCCTAGAGCATTGGATGAATTTTCAATCTTTCTTTCTGAATGTGAGTATGCAATACAAAGTATCGAGGTAATGAAGATAATGGTGGAGCTTGTGAAATTGGGATCCAAAAAGGCAAATGATCCCTTGTATGGACGAGAGGCCATGCATGTTGAGCACAACACTGGTAACTGGAAAGGTAACAGGAAAGCCGTCCGAGACAAGGGAAGTTTTGCCACTGATGTTGCAGCCATAAAACCAGAAAATAAAGATGGGGTGTATTCCACAAGCCCAAATGATCTGATTGGTAGTGAGTCACATGATCAAATTAAATTTTCTGTTAAAATGGCATTTGAAAAACCTTGTGCCTACTGCAAGAATGCTAACCACGCTCTTGATAAATGTGAAAGTCTTACAGGGAGTCTTATGATGTTAAACTGAAGTTTCTGAGAACCAGTGGTGTCTGTTTTGGATGTCTGAAGCCAGGACATCAAAAGAGAGTTTGTCGTTACAAGGCAGTGTGCACTCGATGCCAGGGACGTCACCCTACCATTTTGCACAATGAAAAATACAAGACAACTGATCAACCGATGAAAGACACATCATGTACAAAGCCAAGCAGCCAAGCAGTGAGTGCATGTGCAAGTGTTAACCAGGAACCAGGTAGTCATATGGGGGCCGGTGACACAGAGTGCACCATGGCAATAATTCCTGTATTGGTTCAAGCCAAGAATGGTAGTGTGGCTGTTGAGACGTATGCGTTTCTTGATCCTGGGAGTAGTGTCTCATTTTGTACAGAAAACTTGATGAGGAAACTTGGAGTAACTGGTAGCAAAGCTAGAATTACTATTGATACGATGGGTATACCCCACACCATGAGCACATATATTGTTAAAGGCCTGGAGGTGTGTGATCTGAAATGTGAAAATATAGTCAAGATCCCTATGGTATACACCAAAAATGCCAGTTTCTCAACACCACATGCCCACTAAAGAAGACATTTCAAGATGGCCTCATATGCACAATGTTGATCTTCCCCAGATAAATGCAGAGGCTGGCTTCTTAATTGGAAATGGCGTACCAGACGCATATACACCCATGGAGATATTAACTGGTCCATGTGGTAGTCCCCATGCATCCAAAACGCTCCTAGGATGGGTTGCATGGAATGTTGTTCGTGATGCAAGTGGAGACAGAATGTGTAGCATACAAAACTGTATGACTGTCAACAGAGCAGAAGTGAGTGCCATAGAAAGAATGGAAGAATTCAAAGAACTCGATCAGTTGCTAAGGAAGTCTATGAACCTTGACTTTCCGGAACGCAGTATTGATGATAAACGGGAATATTCCCAAGAAGATAAAATATTTGTAGAGAAAGTGAAGAATACAATCAAACATGTGGATGGACACTATGAAATTGGATTGCCATTTCGCCAAGATGGCATCAAGTTACCTGACAATAAAGGATATGCAAGCCAGCGTCTCGAGGGCCTTGAAAGGAGAATGAGAAAGGATTCAAAGTTCCACTCTGATTACAAGGCATTTATGGTTGACCTAATCAACAAGAAGTATGCTGTGCATGTCCCGGAAGTGATGCTAGATCGAGATGATAGTAGGGTGTGGTATATACCACATCATGGAGTGTACCACCCAAAGAAGCCAGACAAGATTCAAGTTGTTTTTGATTGTTCGGCTAAGTATTCCGGTGTATCTCTAAATGACCTTTTATTACAAGGTCCCAATTTAACAAATAGTCTTGTTGGTGTACTATTACGTTTCAGAAGGAACCAGTCGCGTTAATGGCAGATGTGGAGGCCATGTTCCATCAAGTGAAAATTCCAGAAAGGGACATGGATTGTCTACGTTTTTACTGGTGGCCAAATGGCAATCTAGACAACCAGCCAGAAGTATACAGAATGACTGCTCATCTGTTTGGTGCTGTATCATCGCCAAGTTGTTCTAATACAGCACTGCGCAAGACAGCTGAGGACAACAGTGATAGGTTTAAACCAGAAGTTAGTGATGTACTGGTGAATAATTTTTATGTAGATGACTGCCTCAAGTCTTGCCGTACTGAGACAGAAGCAATATCACTGGTGCAGAATCTCATCAGTATTTGTCAGCTTGGTGGGTTCAATTTAACGAAGTGGATCAGTAATAGTTATACTGTGTTGGAAACTGTCCCTGTGGAAAAACGAGCCAAAGATGTAAAGCAGTTACAATTAGGTTGTGATGATCTTCCGACACTTGGTGTATACTGGGCAGTGGAATCTGATGTACTAGGATTCAACATCGATATTCAGAATCGACCTTCTACTCGTAGAGGTATTTTATCTGTTATCAGTTCAATTTACGATCCACTCGGACTTGCTGCACCATTTATCCTACCTGGTAAAATAATTCTACAAGACTTGTGCCACCGTGGAACTGGTTGGGATGACAAACTTGATAGCAGAGACCTGCAGAAATGGCAAAACTGGGTTTCAGATCTGCCACAGTTGAAATCAATATTCGTGCCGGGGTGTTTCAAGCCTGTTGGGTTTGGAAGGGTGACTTTGTGCCAAATCCATCATTTTTCAGATGCAAGTGAGAAAGGTTATGGAACGGTTTCATATCTTCGGTTCATAAATGGAAAGGGAATGGTCCACTGTGCACTTCTAATGGGCAAAGCCAGAGTGGCACCGTTGAAAAAGGTCACCATACCACGCATGGAGTTGACGGCCGCTGCTATTTCTGTACGTATGGATAAAATAATCAAAACAGAGCTTGAGTATGATATAGATGAAACGTTCTTTTGGACTGACAGTTTGTCAGTCATCAGGTACTGTGCTAATGAAACAACTCGTTTCCATACATTTGTAGCAAACCGTATCAATCTGATTCGTGAAGTGTCACAATTGTCACAATGGAGATATGTAGATACGAAATCCAATCCAGCTGATGACTCATCCAGAGGTCTCCGTGTTGATGATACCTTGCGAACGAAGAGATGGTTGAATGGTCCTCAATTCCTTTGGAAATCAGAAATGGAATGTCCTAGAGATGAAACCGTGTCTATGGTTATCCCCGATGGGGACCCCGAGGTCAAGAAACAGGTGCATTCTTTGATTGTCAACAAGCAGTTTGGTACGGACAGGCTGTTATCACACTTTTCGAACTGGAGGAAACTGAAGATAACTGTTGGTTGGTTGTTAGTGGGTAAAAGGAATCTTCAGCGATTGGTTGGCATACGCAAGGTATTAAAGAAGAGCCTCAGTGGTACTGGAAATGATTTAGATGAGCAAGACACAACTATCAACGACAAGATGAAAAGACTGATGATGATGTCACAGTCTGACTCAAAGGTTTAAAACTCACACCTGTTACAGTGGAAATATTAAGAAGAGCAGAACAAGCAATAATCGCATATGTTCAACGTCAGTGCTTTTCTGAAGAAATTGAAGCATTGACGTACAACACCAGACTAAAACGCTCAAGTCGTTTGTATAAATTGAATCCTATTGTGAGGGATGGGCTCATACAAGTTGGAGGACGCCTGGAGCGTGCCAGATTACCGGATAGCATGAAACATCCTGTTGTGCTCCCAAAGGATTCCCCAATATCACATCTTATCTTAGAAGACATTCACAAGTCAGTGGGGCATCTAGGCAGAAATGCAATGCTAAGTAAGTTGCGAGAGAGATAATGGATCTTGTGTGCGAATACGGCAATAAGACCGATCGTGTCGAAATGTGTTGTTTGCCGACGCTACCGAGCAAAGGTTGGAGAGCAGAAGATGGCTGATCTGCCCATTGAGAGAATAACACCTGACATGCCACCCTTTACACACACTGGGGTTGATTATTTTGGGCCATTTGAAGTCAAGCGTGGTCGTTGTGTCGTGAAGAGGTACGGTGTCATTTTTACATGTATGTCTACGCGTGCGGTCCACCTTGAGGTTGCACACTCACTTGATACAGATTCTTGCATTAATGCAATTAGAAGATTCAAGGCCAGAAGAGGTTGTGTCAAATCCATCAGGTCAGACAATGGAACCAACCTTGTGGGGGCAAAACGCGAGTTGCAGGATGAAATTGGTAAGTGGAACCAAGCAAAGATTGGTGAAGTTCTTCGTCAGGAAGACATAATATGGAAATTCAATCCACCCGCTGGGTCACACTTTGGTGGTGTATGGGAGCGGCATATCAGGACAATAAGGAAGATTCTTTTTTCACTTTTTAAGGAGCAGACAATCCATCTCAACGATGAGGCTTTACACACTCTCTTCTGTGAAGTGGAATCTATAATAAATGGCCGACCTATCACTGTGATATCAGATGACCCAAATGACTATGAAGCATTGACCCCAAATCATTTGTTACTGCTTCATACGAATCAGAGCTTACCACCAGGAATCTTTAGTAAAAATGATACATATGTACATCGTAGATGGCGTCAAGTTCAATATCTAGCTGATATATTTTGGCGAAGATGGGTTAAAGAGTACTTACCGCTATTACAGGAGCGACAAAAATGGATGCACCCCCGTAGAAATCTTGCAATTGGTGATGTAGTCTTAATTGCTGACAACTCAGTGCCAAGAAATGTCTGGCCGATGGGAAAGATTGTGGAGACCATAAAAGACCAAAATGGGTTAGTTCGTATGGGAAAGGTGAAGACAAAGACAAATGTATTGATGCGGCCGGCCGACAAATTTTGCCTGCTTTTGGAGGCAGATATGGATTGTGACGTAAATAATTCCTAGCTTCCTGTGAGTGATGTCTAAATTTGGCATTCCTGCATGTGGTTTGTGATATGGTAGCCTTTGCCGCTGTGACCATTCTTTGCTGTGCGTCTGTGCGGTTCTTGTGCGCCGTCTGTGTTCGCACTGCTGTTTCCCCTGCTTTGCGTTTACCTGTGTCATTCTTGAATTCAGCCAGACTTGTTATTTTGGGGGTATTTTTGGCCTTTTGAGTTAGGTGATGTTTGTGTAATTGTTTCGAGTATCTCAACAATTAGGGGGCCGGGATGTTATGGCCAAATATAGATTTATTCATTGTTATTATGTTTGTTATTGAGACTATGTTTAGTCGCCACAAAAATAGTTAGTGTACTTTATTATACAACATGCATATGTATGTAATTGTTAGTTTAAGTAAACAGCGCCTCTAGTGGCAGGTTTGGGTAAGCCAAGGTCAGAGGTCAGTGACTCCAAAATGATGGCTGACAGAGAAAGTTGTGCGTGAAGCTCCGTGAAAGTCGTCTGCTTTACTGCCATCGAGCACTCCTAATCCTGACTGGTTGAAAGTCTCAGAATTGTGTTGGTTGCTGGGTCAATCTATAAATACGGTGAGAATAACGTTTCTTGCAATTTGCTGTGTTTTATATGTGCTGTAACTTTCCCTGCTGCTCGATACAAGTGCCTATAGATTATGATGCAATAACTTGGGCAGAGAACACTGCATCATATAATTGCGTATGATCAATTAAACTATCGGCTATTTACAGCACATTTATTCATTCTCGTTGATGTTACACTTGAATGCTTTATTATTTCACTGTTTTCTGTGTTTATGTCAGATTTGCTCTGTATGAATATTTACTGTAAGAATTTAGTGAAGTGAATTCACCCGCTTGAGGGCGCTGTTTCCTAAGTCATGTAGTTTATTGTATGTTGTATTTTACTGTATGAATTGTTATGTACAGCAATTTGCTTATTGACTGTTTTTGTTTGTTTGCAGTCAATCGTTACTTGTCATGCGATATTGGGACTGGAATAAATTAGTTGCAAGTCATATTTGTGTATATTGATTTGTTTCATCCGTTGGCAAGGGACGCATTGATGAGACACTCAGCTGACCTTCTAGTAGCAGTGAACATTTTCATGGGTCACATTACACATATTGGACCCCAGTAATCTTGGAGTTTGTCCATAATCGCTACAACATATATCGACCCCACAGAAAGGCACCATGGGAATATGCCGTTGCAGATCCCGATCTTTTTAAATGTTGCTTCATAACAATCAATAAAATTGGGTTTAGTATTTTAACGCCAGACAGTGTCCAGCTTTTGCGGCTGATGTCTGAAGAGGACATTGATAAGATAGGTATAGAGTGTGTTCTTTTCAAACTTAAATGATGTTGAAATAAGTGTCGACACTGTAATCTGAGGCGGTGTCTTTGAATTACATCTTTTTACATTCGCATATCCGTGTGGAAGAGATTTGAAGGGTGAAGCGGTGATTTTGAATTCATTCCAATCATTTCGCTTTTTAAAAACATGGTCCATACCTCTATTTTCATCGTCTTTTTGGAGATTTAGAACGCGCGCATTTTTTACCCAATTGTTGTAATTTCAATATTGTCTGTTGAATCATTGGTTTCTCGTGATTGTGTAACTCAGTATCTGGTGGTACCGTGCTAAATATACCAGTAATGAATTTAAATAAGTAACATCATTCCCTGTTGAGGTTCTGTAAGATGGAGATGTATTTTGATAACTATGGTTTTAATTATTTACCATTTGCATATCCACTGTTTTGGGGTTTGGTCAAGTTTTACGGATGTGCCACTTCATGATACGTGCACAATAAGTCAGTTCGTCAAAGAAACGTATTGTACGTCTGACCTTGAAAGTGATAAGTACTAAACCATTGATATTAAAATATTTTAAGTGTGCATAAACCTGGCGGTGAGAAGACTTTACATGATGATCTTTTGCACCCGAGTGTGATTGCTCGCACTGGCACGCTCATAGTTAGCCAAGGCATCGGTTATAGAATTGTAAAAAAGAAGAATATTTCAAAACATTTCTAATCATTTTTTTGAGAGTCAGAGATGGGTTCAACATATTATATTATATTTCTATATTACTAATTAACTTTATTTATTAGTTTAAATTACATTGATTAAAACACTTAAAACGAATTGAAAAACATCGCAATACCATGAACAAAAATCAAACTTGTAATCGGATTATCCATCACATGGATTGCAGAAATATAAATAGAAGCATGTAGATTGTTGTAAAGGTCACAATCGCAATGAAAGAAGTATAGTTTTGTGAAAGGTAAACTGACGTCCAGATTCAGAAGAACATGCAACAGAGGTAACATCATTTTTATAAATCCAGTGTGGTGGTTGTCCCTTGGCACATATAACATCATTGATTTATTTTTAATTAACTTTAATTATTAGATTAAAATACATTAGTTAAAACACTTAGCAGGAAACGAACTGAAATACATCGAAATACCATGAAACTTACAATTTGTTGTCTGCCATCTCCATGTACAGAGGCATAACATGATCAATATACTGTTTTAATTCATATGGTAACTCACCTATGTTTATGTGAGATTGAGCTAGAGGCTGAAAGCAACTGCTTTCAATCGCGGTTTTGAAATACATTTCCACAAACTGTGGATTTTTCATATGATCAGGAAAATGGTGTATATTTCCTGGTTTCCAATTTAAGAAGTTCTCACTAAATGAAAGACCCGTTGCTAAGCAATATTTTTGTAACGTTTTTCTTGGATTTCTTAACAAATCATCCGATTCTACAATTATTGCTGGCAGATTTAATTCATTTGTGACGTACTTATAAAATCTGTAATTTTCTTCAAAATTATAAACATCCATGACATATTTTACAACATCTCTCATATGGCTGCATTCCGCTAGAGCACACTTGTACGAGGACAATATGGATGCCTTCGGATCACGAACCAGGAATGTGTGAATGTAACCGATGGGTAGGTATTTATAGTTTTTTCTTCCTCCAAGACACCCTGCGTTATCTTTCATGAAGATGGCACTTTTTTCTGGACACGACGTTTTCTCTAATCTATCCTTCACTTCTTGGTATGTATACCCAGGAACTGGAGGACCACTAATGCGATTGTCATGAAATATTCCTTCCTCCCCTTCACAATATGCCGTAACAAATTGTTCATGGAAAACTTTAATTGAAGGCTCTCCTGCAATTGCTAATTCAAATGCAGTTGATCTCGACCTGCCATGTGCCCATAATGCCACTCGCAGAGAGGGAGCTAAATCGCGAAAATGAACTGCCATTGTCACTATATGTACAATAAACGTCCACCTACTAGCATCTGGAAGTCTGTAGTGGAAATGAGAATGTTAGATTAGAATCATATTGCTGGCATTCTTGCCAATAACAAAATTGTTGGTTTATTTGTTATTTTACAACACATATCTTTGTAACATGATAGACAATTTAAGCATGCATACTAGTATTTAATTGTGCCGAATTCATCTAAATTGTATGATGGTTGGATTCATGCTATGATGATTATAAAACAATACAACTGTAACATTGTCAAACGTGTTATATTAATAGTGGTATCTAGAGTCAAGAGCTGAATAATAATAATAATAATAACCATGTTCCGTGTCACTGTTTTCATTTACAAATATTTATATTGAAACCATTACTTTTACATACAGTTGATAACCAAAATGAAAATATTAAATTATACAATTTATTTTTGAACACCAAATTGGTTGCACTGAAATTTTTGTACCAGAAATAGTAGTACAAACTGTTAAATACACACTTTTTGACAACTATTTCTTGAATGAAAATGTCTAACAATTCTGTATACTGTTACTGTTACAATGACAAAGCAATCTATTGGTGTTTTGCAGTCACATGAATTTATCTGCCATGATCTCGGAATGGCAAAACATTTTCTTCACTGAACAAACCGATTTGAATTTTGGCACACCAACTATTCTTTTATTGACATATTGTATTTGGTCAGTCACGTACTATGTTGACCATCTTGATAGCTTGAAAAAAATCACAAGTTTGGGGGAATCTATTTCTCAGAAGTGCTTTTACTGATCAACTTGATATTTGGCAAGTAGAATGTTTCGCCGAATCTACCAGTAAACAAACCAGCAAATATTTCTGATCAGTTGCATGACTTGACCGCCATCTTGGATTTCGGGCAAACTCGGCTGGAATTTCAAGCATTTATTCAAATTGAATGGTTCAACAGATTCATATGTAAATTGGTGTGTAGCATTTCTTGGCAAGAATCCACTTTGAGAAAAATATATAAGTTTCATATTTACCTGATTCATAAATATATATTGATTAGATATATGAATTGCGTACATTAGACAAAGAATTTGACCAATGTACACAATTACCCACATATAGCCATTGTATATGCATAATTACAATAGCTACTCGGGTGATATGTAGCGTATTAAAGCAGCAATAGCTGTAACTTTCGTTCTTTTTTGATGTCATTATTAGTTTAATAAAATATGAACACTGCAAGAACAGCATATAGGCTAAATACCGACTTTGTATATTAAACCAGATGTATTCCATAACATAACTCGGGCTGGAGGACCCGATGAATTGCCCGTAGCCATCTTAATAACTCGAAGAGAAATTAAAATTATAATGTAAAAACAACAAGTCATTGAAAATGACACAGTCCCCGTTAACTTAAGTTCTCTTTGTGCTCGTCATATTAAAGCGGGGAGGTTGTCGCGAGCGTGTCCTTGAAACTTGAGTTCCAAGTGGCGTATACAACAGATTGTTTATTCACATCAAAACACGTACGTGTTCCGTGTAGTAGTAATATAGCCAAAAATAAAAACAGCCGTTATTCGGTCACCTTTGATCTGATTATGAAACACAATGATATGTATGATGTATGTGCCAAATACGAATGAAAATGGTACATAAATTGTGGAAATATAGTAGTAAGGCCAAAAAGTCAGATGGCTGTCAATCTGCCATCCTTGACCAGATTTTGAAACAAATTGTCATGGACATGCATCCTAACATGTATAAGGTACATGTATGTGCGAAAATTGAATGAAAACTAACAGAGCACGTCCAAGATACCGCATAAAAAAATGCCTTTGATCCAATTGCGAAATAAATCGTCATGGACATGCATCCTAACATGTATAATCTACCAAGTTGGAATGACAACTGACAAAGCATGTCCAAAATACAACATTTTCAAAAAACAAGATGGCTGCCAGTCGGCCATTTTGAATCGAATTGCTAAACCACTGTATGTGCATATGTCCCACATAAGGTACTAGGCACATGCAAAGAATGAACGGAATCGGCCTACAGGATTCTGAAATATGACTCTGGACAGACTGAGGGACGGACGGACACATGGACGGATGGACAGACTCAGGAACTCACGGACGGTCGGGACATGTATGATCTATGTACTAAATTTGAATGAAAACTGACAAAAGCATGTTCAAATTACGACATTTTCAAAAAGCAAGATGGCTGCCAGTCGGCCATTTTTGATCCAATTGTGAAATAAATCGTCATGAACATGTATCCTAACATGTTTAATCTATGTACCAAGTTTGAATGAAAACTGATAAAGCATGTCGAAAATACAACATTTTCAAAAAATAAGATGGGTGCCAGTCGGCCATTTTGAATTGAATCGCTAAACCACTGCATGTGCATATGTCCCACATAAAGTACTAGGCACATGCAAAGAATGAACGGAATCGGTCCAAGGGATTCTGAGATATGACTCCGGACGGACGCACGGACGCACAGACGCACGGACGGATGGAGACCGAATTATAAGTCCCTGTTTTCGGACTTATGTTATTTGTTTATATCTAAATGTTGTTATTGTATTTTCTTTGTCGCCTTGTTAACAATCTTGTAACTTACTTTTTGTTTTTTGTTTGGAGTGGTTTACAAACACCATTATGACTAACCTACAGAGACTTGGGAGAGTCCAAAAAAGAACAGATGTGTTTGCATGGCTCCGAGAATAGCAAGCGTCTATGTTCAGATAAATTTGTCAGTTGGTGAATTTACACTCGTTTCAATGTATGGCTCAAATAAGGAAAAAGAGTTACAAAATTGAGTAAATAATATAGGGGAATCAGAGTACAATTGCAGTGGCCGATTTAGTTCAATATGATACACATTTATATATAACAGGATAAAGAGTGTTTTTTATTTTTATTTTGTATACAGTCACATTATATCACTGTGATGACGCTTTCAAAGTATTGAATTGTTGAATCTCCGGCCTCTCGTAGCATATTGAAAACACAGACAGAATATTTGCTAATATCATCTACCCTGATGAAAACACTCGTGAAATGGGGAAGCATTACGACTACTAACCCAAATACAAATGCTTACATACTCGCCGTGTCACTTTCCGGAATATCATAGTAGCATGTAATCGACGATTATAATCAGAGTATGGCAACGATTGAGAAACCAGTTGAATGTCGGTAAAATTATGGAGTTCTGATATACAATCTACTTGCCACTGTAGAAACAATTTATGTGGCTTTATCAGCGGACTATGCTGAAAGCAAATCAATTTGGTTTTCAACTGATATTACATTAAAAACAAATATTACTAAACTCAAAAAGCGAAACATTGAATAAAATGAGATCAAAATTAGTGATCTAGTGAATGAATATATTAATTAAATAACGAGCATGGGTTTGTGGTGTTATATTATGTGGCAATATTTTCTATTCGAATCGATCCTGCATTATAGTGTTATATTCATATACAAACATGAAAGTTAGGGGAATACATATAAATACAATACTAGCAGAGCAACTTTGATTCAGTTCACTCCTTCTATTATAAAATACTAGTAACTTAATTTACCCCAACCGTTCCCTTAAATTGGAATGGCATATTTCAGGGCAATCTTTGACACTTCCTCGTATACTCAGTGCCTTCATTATTTTAATGCAGCAAAAATTTCACTAGAGTGAGTGTCAGTATTTTAGTAGTTGAGATTACGATGTTTCTTTGTCAGTATTTTGGGAGTTGCTTCATACAAGTTTTGAATGGAAATTTACCCAAACTTATATCTACAGTAGGTGGGACATTTGCTACGTGTCACGGCATTTATCTGCAAGTGGTACATGTTGTAGTAAATTGTACTTCTTATATATAAATCATAGAAGTATGGTGCATATATGATATTTCATCGTATTGCATTACAATTATAGAAGATATAATTACTGTACCTTATATGCACTTGGTCCTGTCCTTGTACCTTGCGCGTATATAACTGATGACGTGGCGATAATTTGTGAACAGAATAACAAACACCACGGGGTCAAGTACATGTCCGACCTTCCCTTGACTCTGATGTTGTCAATATCGTACTGACCTCTAAACGGAATCTGCTGTAGATTGTATGCAATTGACCCATGATTGAACTGCGGTGTCAAAGATTAGTTTAATTTAGCGATATTGTCAAATATGAGCAGAGTTTGTTTCAGTGTTCACAATGTAAGAAGGTAGATCATAGTGTGAACTGATATATCGTAGGGTGAATAGGTAAATCATAGTGTGAACAGGTAGATTACAGTGTGAACTGATATATTGTAGAGTGAATAGGTAAATAGGATAGGATACAAGGCTATTTTCTTTGTACGATGTTGCTTTGCATAATTAAAAACACATTAGTGCGAGTTTACATAACGGTGTACAACGCAAATAAACTAACTAATAAACTCATCGTCTGGTCAGGAAAAATCTCGCAAAATCCCGAACGCGATTATGGTAATTAGGTCAATTCTCACGATTTACGTGGTTTCGTGAGAACGAGATTATGCTAAATAGCTACATGCGTCATTTTCAAAATGGAGGTCGAACAGGTCGATGAGGGAATTGACAATCCAAGTGACTCTGGTTCTACAGAAGCCGTTGGCGATGAAAAGAAATCTGGGCGACGAAATTTACGATATCTGGATTCCTCCATCGATGTCATTGAAATTGAAGTGGACGAAAGCATTGGTGGCGGTCGTGGCAGGACTCCAGAAGGAGTACCTGCACTTTATGCAATTTTTTTTTAAATTATGCTAATTTATTCATGACGTAGCAGTTTCTGTGCTCATGATTATTCTTTAATTTATGGGTCAATACATTCTAAAAAGGGCGATATATTATTTTTGGGGGGAAGAGTTAGAATGGGGGATTAGCAATCCTTAGGGATTATCTTGAAGGAGTGTCCTGTCCATGATTAGAACTTGCAATCTTTGAGTTCCCAGCGCAGTGTCTTGTCCACTGTACCACGAGTGTCTTCACACAAATGGACCAATGTTTTCACTAGCATTCAAAAATCGTACTAACCGTACTGGATTCGAACCAGCGATCTCTCACATTGCCTACATTGTACATATCCACTGAACCATATGGGTAGTCATGCAAATGATTGATTTCTTTTAATATTTAGCTTTATTGCAAATTAGTGTTTGCGAAAAAAGACTATCAGGCTTGGGAATTGAACCGGGGTCCTCGTGATCACTGTGTAGACAACTGAACCACAAGACCACAATTGATTGACTGGACTAGTAAGTTGCATTTATGTCAACTGATTAAACAAGTCGCGTTTAAGTAATTTCCACAATTAACAAGTGGTTAAATTGTGACAATAAATGTGTGAACAAATATTTGAGATTAATTTTGGTGTAGACGACTCTCGTTTAATTATTTGACACCATTACAAGTTGTTAATTTGAGAGAATAAATTTCTCAACAAATATTTAATACTTAGTTTGGTGTAAACAACTCACGTTTGATTAATTCCCACAATTACAGGTTGTTAAATTGAAAGAATAAATGTGCGGACAAATATTTTAGACTTATTTTGGTGTAGACAGCTCTCGTTTAATTATTTTACACCATTACAAGTTGTTGAAGTGAGAGAATAAATGTATGGACAAATATTTTAGACTTATTTTGGTGTAGACAGCTCTCGTTTGATTATTTTACACCATTACAAGTTGTTAAATTGAGAGAATAAATGTGCGGACAAGTATTTGAAACTTATTTTGGTGTAGACAACTCTCATTTGATTAATTCCAACAATTACAAGTTCTTAAATTGACAGAATGAATGTATGGACAAATATTGACCATTATATTTGTGAGTGAATACCTGTTGTTTAATTAATTTCCACCTCTAAAAGGTTGTTAAATTGAGAGAATAAATGTGTCGACAAATATTTGATACTTATTTAGGTGTAAGAACTGTGTTTGACCAACTTCCACCATTGCAAGTTCTTAAAATAACGAAATAAATATACTGGTATCATTGGATATTTGATTTAATTGTGAAACTTTCTAACAAAATGTTAACTGCTGGCTTTGAACCCTCAATCAACAATTCCGTAGACTTGTTTACGGTTTGAGAGATTTCAGTTTATTTGATTTATGTTGTTTTTACGGTGGCTCTGAGCAGGACTCGAACCGACTGTCTTTTCAAGCTAATTTTGTTTTATTTTGACGGCACGCTTGTGTACCACGCCACAACGTTGGTCGTTGAGTGGTGTTCATTTTTCTAACTACTCCAGTGTTCCGATGAGTGAGGTATGTACGACCTAGAAAAAGTGCCATATGCGAGTACCAGGTTGCGAGTCGCAAGTAGCAAAATATGTAATTTTATGCCAATCTTAACCAACTATGATGAATTTGTTTTTGCGTATCTGTTGACCGACTTATTTAGTTGATTACTAGTGAATTGCTGTGTTATGTCTGGCACCGTTTAGGCCATGTGAAGTTTTGGACGGAACTTGGCTAAGTGATTTGGAACTAATTACGAGATAACTGTCGCTATTCAGACTACTATTTCTGACAGTTGGTATTTGTAGTTATTAATGTAGTGAACGATTAATCAAAAGATATGACGTGTTCAGTACTTAGTGTGATTAGTTTAACGTGTGAAGGCCACGCCTTAGAGTCTTAATACTGTTTTGTAATTGGTTAGAGTTTTGAAAGTGAATACAGTTGTTTTTAGTTGGTCTTGGAGAGTACAGCACGACAGACGCAGTCCAGTCCTGGAGAGTCTTGGGGTGAGCCTTGAGGCAGTCCAGTCTTGGGCTAGTCTTGGGTCAGCCTTGCAATAGTCTTGGGGATTTTTCCCCAGGGCGCTGTGTCTTATAGAGTGCTCGACTGATCGACTAAGATGAAAGTTGAAACGTATTTCGTTGTGTGTGTCTTATTTGACTGTAAAGCTTAAGTGACTTCCCCGATCCCGTACCTCGAGGGGACACGATATAGAGACGAGACGAAATTCTCCCCTGACATGTGTGGAGAACCCAGAGAGAAGAATTACCCCTGATACAACCATGTACACATCATTTCATAACCATGGTAAATATTTGATTTTATTGTGATAAAACACATTTGAACGTACGTTATTATATTATAAGCAAACGAATCCAGCCGTTGAGCAAACTGGCAAATGACTCCACCCCTCGCATACACCAGTTTTCCTGGCCTTTGTATTACCCCTCGCATAGGGCTTTTTTGCTACTAGCAAATGATACATTTTACCACTCGCATATGCCGTTTTTACCACTAGCATATGGCATATTTTGCTACTTGCGACTCGCAACTTGGTACTCGCATATTGCACTTTTTCTAGGTCGTACATACCTGGATGAGTTGAACGGAAAAGCCAAAACGATTGCTGGTTTCTGATTGCTTCGGTTCTGGTGAGTGTGTATCTAGTGTGATTCGAACCCATATCGTTTGTATTAGGCGTTTTTTTTTATTTCCCATGTTGGCTACGCCGTAATATGCAACCACTTCCCCCGTTTTATTGTGATTTTCAGAGTGTTTAATGATGTCTTCCTCACCTGTCACGCCATGACCCAGTTTCAACCACACGGCCATTTTGCAACACAGTGCGTGACCCTCGGCGTCACCCGACTGACTATATGATCGTTCTGTTCAACTGTTAAGCTAGGATTTATTACCGTTATTATCATTATATTGTCACATGATTTGTTTTACCTTATGTGTAATGTCTTAAGTATCTTTATTGTAATTTGTATATACCAA
The DNA here is from genome assembly GCF_978046115.1 of Saccoglossus kowalevskii. Taxonomy (NCBI): domain Eukaryota; kingdom Metazoa; phylum Hemichordata; class Enteropneusta; family Harrimaniidae; genus Saccoglossus; species Saccoglossus kowalevskii. The sequence continues at coordinate 24,371,046 of NC_140646.1, forward strand.
TTCGTATATACCGAGGAAACGACCCCGATTGAAGGTCATGTATTTTGTGACGTCACCAATTCGTGTGTAGGTACGGCTTCTAGATTTTAAATGCTCTATTTGTAGCAAAGGTTTTGAAACGAAATCGGGTTGCAAGAACCATCTACTGAATGGTCACAAAATCAAGGCACTGCAATATGTGGAAACAACGGGTTTAGGGAAGTTTTGAAACAGAATTAACCATTTTAATGTCATTTCACAGAATTTCTGAAATGCAAATCTTCAAACCTATAATGTTGGAGAATTTTCCAGTCAGCCAGGAAATTTGTTTTGGCACTCAATAGACAAATTTCACAAGCAACAATGGTCATGCGCAAATTCTATTCCCGATTTTTGATGAGAACTGCATGGTTAAATTTTCTTTACCGCTCTTAATTAATTTACTGGCCACAACAAGTAGATATTCTGTATATAAATAATATTGCATTTGCTCTATTAGTAGCACATGCGCATGTATAATGACTGGCTAGTCTATGGCCAAAATAAGTCTTATTTTCCTGATCAGTGTATATATATATTTTTTAAATGTTTTGTGCTCTTCTATTGTATCTACACTGCATATAGATACCTGGTCTGTACATGTTGTTTTATGAATAAATGTTTGTGTTGCTAACAACTTGTGTCTTAAATTCTAAGTGAGGAAATGAACACACATAAGTTTAACAGTTAGATAAAATGGGCTAATTTTATTGTCAACAAAAGTGTTTTACAATGCTCATTACATTTTTAATGGAAACCGGCATACGAGGTGACCATAAAGATGCTTGTAAGTCTACTGCTGTGAAAGACTCCGCAACGTACTACAGCAAGCTATTGAGATTGCACATCAGGATTTCCAATACAGACTGTGCTATTGTTGACAATGTTCACAAGCTGCATCACAACATCAACATTAGCTACTGTAGGAGCAATATTGGCAAATAGTGAATTGTCATTACACAGACCAGGACAAATTTCTGTAAATGGTGATGTTCTTGGTAAACATAGGTTGACTTTGAGAGTTCCTCTGTATATAAAGCAGTTGTAAGCATTCATTGTCATTTTGGTACGTCCAACCTGAAGGATAGCAACATCGTTTTATGTCACACTTCAGATCACAAAATGTTGGTGGTGGTGGTGACTCTACTGGCACAGGGCTTCTAACTTCTGTGTCATGGACATGTGGTGTGGTTGACTGCAGTGGTGTTGCGGTATCTTTTTGTGGTGTGGTGATGTGAATACACGGCCGTGTGTTCCCACAATAGATGTTCCTACTCAAGATTGTGTTCACGTTTTGGACGACTCTAAACTCCAGTAAGCGAATCAATGTACCACCATAACCGTGCTGGTATTGTCCAGGAGAGGCTAGGCGTGTGGGTAAGTTCTACGATGATACTTATTATTGTGAGGAGATTATAGACGATTGCTTTCATTTGCCAATAGCTGATCATTTTCAACATGTGTACCAAGCGACATATACGACCCATGTAATATTCATTATTGTTTGCCAAGTTACTGGAGTACGCTATTATCAGTATATATATTGTAAATATAGAAACAACTTTTATCTACACTATAACCGTTTCGTTCTTCAGAATTCAGTCTGATGCTTGTTGCTTTTTTGGTTTTAAACTATGGATACAATTTTTGTGGTCAATGGAAGATTTGTAGATTGGTTTTTTGGTCATTATTTTAGACACCCTGTAGCTTGAAAGGGTGTTGTTCTTATCAAAATTCTATATGGCGAACTTCTATAAAACGATTGCATCTAAATGCTTTCTGTGTAATTATTATTTTTGTAGATCTGAGAACTATAGCCATTGAATATGATGGCAGAAAAAAGTATTCTGACCAAGATGTAATTATTGCTGGCAATATTTCATTTTGTATTGGGAGAGAGGCGTGACAATAAAGCTAGTCGTTGTATTGTCGTGCTCCAAAAATAAAATACTAGAATGTTTTGAAGCAGATTGAGGATATGGGTTGTAAAATATAAAGATGAAATAATGTCTAAAAAACCTGGTTTTTATATAAATATCAAGTATATGGCAACAAGGCTTTTAAGATGATGTATTTTAATGAAATTTGTTGATTTTCATCTTTCAAAGGAGGAAATTATTTGATTTATATCAAATCATTTTCTTATAAATATGGTCTTGTATTGTAATTTAGGCCCTCTATAGTTGAGATCAGTTTCTTTATTTCTCCTTCATTTCTCGACGTCGAGGGCGCAACTATAAAAATTATGGTTGATGATTGGCCTGTTCGGTTTTGAAATGAAGTCTATTGACAGCTGTCTAGTGTATTACGCAGCATTAAAACAGTCCTGTGACTTAAAAAACACTTACTGTGTTGCTCACACTTTGATATTTGTGGCGGGACTATGTGGTTTTGGGTACTGATCTGTGCCATTCGCAAACAATTGCGGTTTCATTGTTCCTGGGTTTAAATATGCAAATTGCCTTCCGATATTTGTTCACTGTTGTATGGTCGAAATGTTCCTGATTAGATGCACAATATTTCAGGGATTTTGCTAAGAGCTGTTACATGTGCGACTTCTGGTTCATTAAATAATTTTGGAATTAATTTAGGCGTCTTTGTCTGTTTATTATGTATACAGTGTACCGAAGTGGCACTGTCGTACTGACCGAAGATTAGGGGTCAATTATTTTGTTGCCATCTCTTCTATTCTTCAAAACTGTTTTCTACTTGTTCGAACCTGACAATTTTTGTTTGTTTTAAAAGATAAATGAGGTGAAAAGAGAATTTCAAATACCTCTTGGCTGTAGTTTACAAGAGGCTGAAACTAGTAGAAAACAACTGAAGAAATTACATGTACACAGTGTTACATTTGCAGATATATCATGTACAGAGATTACATGTAAACACATAAAGTAACGCCTACATATATTACATCTACAGAGACTATGATACAGAGATATCACATAAAAGATAATGTAACAACAGCGGATTATGTAATCCTTACTGATGAGTGATACTCAAGTATTTTTTGAAACACCCTTGACATTTGACTGATTTGGATCAGTATGCTCCATCCAATCACCACAGTTTTAATTATATTTTCTACACGATAAATTTATTTGACATATATATTTTTTATTCTATTTTGAGATGGTCACTAACAACATGTAGAAAAAAACGAACTTGTGATTCAGAAATTCATCATGACAACTTATATATCATCTGAAAGCTTAGATATAGAATACGGTAGTGCGTATGCTAAATGGCATATTTTTAATAATTTTTAATAAATAGCGTTCTTAATAACCAGAAAGTCAAAAGGGCAAAATAGCTATACTGCCTATTGCAATCATTCAAACATTGGTATGACATATGGTGTAAGTTCATTAAAGTTTTAGACTCCTCCAAGAATGGACCACATTGTAAAACGTGGTCCACTGTGAAGGTTTTATCTTCTGGCATGTTTCCTGTGCTTTTTGAGAACACCGCTAAACAGAATCTCCCCAAACTTCCCATGCACAGGGGCTAATATGAACCAGTGCGTCTGACTTTCAAAACCGTTATTGATTCACTGGTTTGGCAGTTATATTAAATCGGAAGTGACCATTTGTTCACTTTCTGGTTGCCTAGACAATCTGAATTTTCTGAGGCACATACTACAATAGATAGAAGCTACACAAATTTAGCAGTCACGTGAATTTACCTGTCATGTTTTATTTTAACAAAAAACGACAAACAACGCATACAAATTTTATCAATGTATTTTTCCACTGTCAAGTGTTTTTTTTATTTACCAATGAACAAAATTATCTCATATCGGTCATATGGCCATGTGCATAAGCATTAAGCATAATTACAATAGCTCAACGTCTGTCTCTATGTTTCGTCTGCTTGAGGTACCAGACCGGGAAAGTCACTTAAGCTTTACAGTCAAATAGACACACAGAACAAAATACGTTTCAATAGCTAATCTTAAGCCACACCGAGAAAGCATCGAGGCAAACTGCCTCGTCGGGGTCTCTGCCCAGGACTCTTTCGCCTCGCCTCATGGAGTTCTCTCTCTCTCTCTCTCTCCCCGTGACCAAAGACTTAGACTGTTTATTACTTATCAAAACTTAACCAATTACAAAGCAGTAAAAGGTCTCCAAGGCGTAACCTTCACACATTTAATTTTCACAAAGCCAATCAAACTAAGTACTGGACACGTCATATCTTTTGATTAATCGTTCACTATATTACTAACTGCAAATACCAAACATCAGAAATAGCGGTCCGGATGGCGATGGTTATATCGTAATTACCGGTAGTTCCAAACCACTGAGTCAAGTTCCGTCCAGAACCTTGCATGAGCCTAAATGATGACAGATATAAAACAGCCATTCACTAGTAATCAGCTAAATAAGTCGGTCAACAGATACGCGAAAACTAATTCATGACACAACTGTGGTCTGGACATTGAGTGACACTGTTGTCTCTCAACTTTTTTTTGCAAATTGCAAGTGCTAGTGCTGACACATGTATTTTTGCCACATAAGTCATATTCATGTTTTGGACTACATGAAAGGGCTGTGTGGCCATCTCTCTATCAAATAGCAATTTAACGTGCTATCCTTGTGTCAACCAGACTCGGTCAAACAGAATCACCAGCGACCTTAGCCAAGGTTCCCCTGAAGTCGCATTCGTTAGTGAATGAATCTCGGCCAGTGGAATTGGCTTCCCATTAAGTCTGTAGCACACTCACCCATTGAGTTTGTGGCACACTAACCCAGGGTAGGAGTCGACCTTTTGATGTTCAGCCTAAGGTAGGATTTGAACTCGGGTCTAGCGATAACGAGTCTGATGCCACAACCACTATGCTACCAGTGACAGGCAACATGTCTTTGTGAATGCTATGCGCAAGTGAAATACCCTTGGGGCTGCCAAGTTGTTATTATTGGAGGACGCTTACGCACATAATCGCTCCACATTTCTTTCAAATATGGTAGAATACAAATAACCAGTGCAATACCGCAAAATTATGGTACGCTGCGGCTTATGGCGTTATGGTGACACATGTATAAGAATTAATATTATTATGAGTATAATATTTTTTTAAACAATTCAACCTCATGATACAACATTCCGAAAAATATCTAGTTCTTACCAAATTTACCGTTTCTGACACCATTTTATGTCTTCAAATATTTAGACACAAGACGTATTTTATGGTATATGGTACGCTGCAGCTTATGGCGTTATGATGACACATGTATAAGAATTAATATTACTATGAGTATAATATTTTTATGTAATTTTTAAACAATTCAACCTCATGATACAACATTCCGAAAAATATCTAGTTCTTACCAAATTTACCGTTTCTGACACCATTTTATGTCTTCAAATATTTAGACACAAGACGTATTTGTTTTACTCAGTTGGACATTTAAACTTTAAAAATCTATTTTGAAGTATTTTCATATTAAATTGATATTAATCATCAAAATAAGGTAATTGGCAATTATAGCACAGTTTTTGTTTGGTTGGTGAATTTTCAAACTTACAGCGAGAGCATATAACGAATAGTTCTAGAACATCTATATCTAGCTGCTTAAATAAAAAATTACACATGTTATCAATGTATTGATTGCGAATTTTCCTTTTCATCATTCATCTCAAATGCGCTGTATATAAATACGTTTGTTATCAAGTTTGTATTTTTTTCTCATATTTTACTTTCTAACAACTGTCTATACAGTGGCATGTAAGAGTCTGCGATAGATATTATTTCTTCTGGAATATCGAATTCCGGCTTTGAAGAAGTATGGTCTTCAAAGCATGAACTAGCTATGGCATTGCTGTAAAATTTAATAAAATCGTCACCTTTAACAATACTCGGCCAATGATTGATATTTCCAGGTTTCCATTTCAGCATTGACTCATGGAATGGAATCCCAGTTTTGTTGCAATATCGCTGAAGTACTTCTCTAGGTGACTGGACTAGCTCATCTGAATCAATGACGATAGCTTCTTGACCTAGATTCTGGGTAACATGATTAAATATTTGTACCACAGAATTAATATCACAAAATATGAGTTACTGGGTAACCATTCTGTTGAATAACTCTCCATCCACACTTTGAAAATGCTGGAAAGCTTTCTGGGATGCCACATACTGAGATCGCATACACTGATGCGGATCTCTGATAAGAAATGTGTGTTGAAATCCACTCGGCAAGATGTCCATATTTCCATTCAAACTCAATGCAAGGTCCTTACCAAAGACAACGTCTTTCCCAGGGTAGGATTTCTCAAATCTCTGTTTCACGCTAAGAAAGGAATATCCTGGAGTTGACGCTTTTGAGCTGAATGCATATAATTTTCGGTCTTCACCAAACCCATATGCCACATTGTACTCCTCGTGAAATATTTTGAATGAAGGAACAGATGCCATAGACAATTCTAAAACTGTTGATCGAGTACGAGATGTAGTCCATAGCATAACTCGGGTTGGAGGATCTGACGAATAGTCCACAGCCATCTTAAAGAAAATTACAAACAATGATGTAAAAATAAAAAAAATAAAATGAGAATTATTTCATAAGTTACATGTAATTAAAGTAGATTCATGGTTTTATTTGACGCAGAAGTACAACCAGAATTACATCGATGTTGATATATTACTACAATTCATCAGGTAATGTGTTACATTTTACCATAACAGTTTCAGATATTGTGTACTAGATGTACACATTTCGAAACATGCAAGAATATGCCACACCCATGACTTGTTGTAGGATTCTCGGCTACATTTGATACACCTCAATATGATTGCGTTAAACGTTTTCAAGAAGTTGAAAATTACGAAAAATGACAATTATTGTTAAAAATAGAGAACTGGGACAAAATTAAAAAAACATTCACCAAAGGAAAATTGTAGATATCGTCACGAAATGAAGAAATCTTACAGGAGTCCACCCAATATAACTGCATACCAAATATTAAATCAGTTCAGCCGGTGGTTTTCAAAAATTCGAAAATTAATGTTCTTGTTGGATGACGAACGGGCAATCATTTATAAGAATAGTTTCGCTGTCATCCTCATGATAGCAGGGCTACAAACTGAGAGAGGTCAAGATCGATACTGTAGAAGTCATTTAAGCATAATCATTTTTTGTTTTGTTTTGTAGCTAATTTGCATTTTTCTTGGTGGATCAACTTCCCATCTACACTCATCAAGAAAGCGACCCCAAAAAACAACTCAAGCCGTTTTTCAAGAAAAATCACTCACGTTCATCTAGACAGACATACTGAACATGAGCATGAGCATTATATTATAGCATTACCAACACCAGTGAATTTTATGTCACAGTTCGCGCAGTTTTGCCACAAAACCCCAGGCATATTATTGTTCAGCTTCACAGAACCGACAAAATAAACACTATGAAAACACAGAATTAAAAAGAAACGGCGAAATCAAGTTATGAGATAAGAATTATATTATACCATTACCAACACCAATGAATTTTATGATGTCACAGTTCGCGCAGTTTTGCCGCAAAAACCCCGGCATATTACAGTTCAGCTTCACAGAACCGACAAAATAAACACTATGAAAACACAGAATTAAAAAGAAACGGCGAAATCAAGTTATGAGATAAGCGTGGGAAAGTATTAAAACTGTGATATTCAGAAACGGAAAACTTAATTACAGTCCCAAGTCAGTCACTGATTGGTTAAAGATTATACATATGAATGTAGTTAATGACTCGTATCCGGACAGGTTCGGTTCGAAATTTTTGATGCTACCCAGTGGTTATTTAGGCGTCAAGATATTTGTACATGCGATCTGTGATTGGCTGCCATAATAAGTCTTGTCCGCCAGGTTTGCGTGGACAGTGGACATGTCAGTGATTTAGGTGAGTTAGGTGGCTTTTTGTTTTATCTTTGATGAGCTGCATGTATACGACTTGTGTTATTTTGCTTATTTCTGAATGTTATTATTGTATTTCTCTGTTGTCTTGTTAACATGTAATTATTTCTTTCTTTGTGTTTTGTTTTTTGAGTTCTGTAGTGATCAAAAAACAAAATTATGTCAGAATGCCAGAGGCATTGGCAAGTACAAAATAAGAACAGACGTATTTACATGGCTCCGAGAACAGAACGCATTTACTTATTGTTTTCAAGATGCCCATTCAACTACTGAAGTGTAAGATCGCCGACAAACAGAATCCGGTAATAAATGTTATTTTGGGTGTTTTGCCCTTGTCTAAGCAATAGCAGAAGAGTTACTATTTTATTTAGCGGTTCATATAAATAAAGCTAGTGGTATGGGGAACTATGTTCTGATCGATTTGTCAGTTGGTGACTTTTGCTTCATATTCGTTTCAATTTATGGCCCAAATGCATCACTTTTACAAAAGTTACAAAATGGAATTAGTATTATAGGAATTTTGGCGTGCACACCACCCTATGAAATCAAGGAAAGCTTAGAAAAAACTCCCGTGTGCTGAAGGTAATTGAGGCATGAAATACAACTAAGGAATACTGTATTCACTATATTAGAAGCACATTTTCATTACACATAAAAAACAGTGGGTATATTGCAAAATATCGAATGTCCATAGACTTGTCTATGTCCTTCATTTTTACAGTAAGCAAATGTTCTTCTAATACACCAAATGATTAGTGTTGTTCCAATTGTTTAACAATTAATATTTGATGAATTAATGACTTAATACTTGGGCCATACAAGGGGCGTTCAATAAGTAATGGCCCTGACCCATTTCCCATAGCAGGAGATTAATGAAACTTGGCATAGTTATTAGTCTTTCTCTACATAGGAACCACCCAGAGTTATGCATTTCTACCATCGTTTGATGCAGCTCTGGACACCGTTTCTGTAGAACACCCAGGTTGGTCCTGCAATCACGTCGTAACTTCAGAAATCAAGGCTGCATCATCTGGGAAACGCTGTCTTTTCAAAAACAACTTCATGGTTGGGAAGAGATGAACGTGAGAGGGTGCAAGGTCAGGAGATGGGAGAGGATTTCACACGTCAGTGCTTCTGATCTGGCAACATACGAGTTGTGGACCGGAGCGTTGTCCTGCAGGAGGAGAATACCTTTGCTGATCTTGCCCTGCCTCTTGATTTTGATTCTATTAATTTCATCAAAAGGAAAGCGTAATAGGCTCCTGTAATTGTGGTACCTTTTGCAAGGAAATCTGTCATCACTACTCCGTCCTGGTCCCAGAAGACTGTGAGCATGACCTTGTTAGTGAAGGGCTGCACCCTTGCCTTCTTTGGAAGTGGTTAGTCCAAGTGCTTCCACTGCTTCCTAGGAATCCATCTGGCAGACACGTTATGCATATGCAAATGGTCATGAATGATAGTTTCCACACACCCTTTACTAATCTTGAACCTCTTGGGCTATTTGGCGAACAGAAATGCGTCGATCTTCCAAAAATGGCTGCCTCAACTTGACAGACAGATGCCTCATCAATGGCAGAAGAGGGACGACCAGGTCTCGGAGATGTTTCCACGGACTTCCAGCCATGTTTGAATTCACGACGCCAGCATTTTACAAGGTCATATGATGGGGCATCATTTCTTTCATTTCATCAAAAGTCTCCCTTGGTGTGCGTCCTTTCAAACACAAAAAAACGGATCACTGCGCAACACTCAACTGGCTCGATTTAACACCTGACTCAGTTCAGAGCTTAGTTCAGAGTTGTTTTTGCAACATAACCCATAAAGATGTAAATCATTACATATGCAAAATTTCATCTAGATCAGACAACTGGAGGTAGGTAAGGGGCATTACTTGTTAAACATCCCTCGCATATCTTGTCAGACAACAAAATTATAGCAGCAGTTGCATATATATTTGCAACAGTACTTAATTAATCAATTTATATGCAAATTAGGTCATTAATATACACAGATTTTAAAAAATGACAAAAATATTCATCAAAATAAGAGAATTGAAAAGAAATGAACAAATCTAAGAAAGGTCTACCCAAGGTACATATACACCAAGTATCAAAGCATTCCGGCTTGTAGTTTTCAAGAAGTCGTCAAAAAAGTAAAACATTGACACAGATGACGACGGGCGACGGACAACCACTCATATGATAAGCTTCGCTTGACAAAGCGGAGCTAAAAAATCAAAAAAAATCAGGATTTTGTTCAACAATTCCAATATGGAAGTGCAACAACCAGACAGACATCTTCATTTCGCATGCACTCGTCTATTATAATGAAGGTATGGCATTGGTCCAGTGTACATACAAAGGTAACTTAGGTAATTTAGACACATATTGATTTTTTTTTTAAATCAGGCAAGTTATGACCTGTGGTCCCTCCATTATGTTTGCATCCTTGTTAAAACAAAGATGGCGGACTATAGCGTTGATTCATCTCGTATTAAGATAAAGATGGGAAACTATAGCGTTGATTAGTCTCGCATCTCAGTAATTACATGCCTGTGTGTTCTTGCAATGTCATTGATTTTTCTAATATGGTGTGGCTCATTCCTTGCCTTGCATATTGACTGTATAAGTGCACTTGTGGGTTTTTAAATGCAAGCCGGGATAGTTGTTCAGGGCAAAGCTGGTCATAAACCACATAAACAAGCTTCTCCCAGCCCTTTCAATCCACTGTGAATTAAATGCCTATTTATAGAGTAACTTTTCATGGTTTTATGATATGTTCTTGTACCTATTCATGGGGAGTTCATCATACTCACCAACTCAGTTGAACGCTTTCTTTTTGCGCTTTACATCGTGATGGAAGGAATGAAATTTGATCATGAACATTATCATTTAATTGTATGAAGTCATACAAATTTTGTTATAATGCCACAATTATGAATTATTTGCATTATATACAATATAACCCATAAATTAGAGGTATACATCTTACCTTTTATGTTGGTCAGTCAACTAGTACGGCCCAAGAATCAACACGCAAACAAACAAACAAAGAACATAATTTATTTCAATCCCTTTGATATTTATAGTGACTGAATTGTAACCTATTTATAAACATCAGTTAAAGAGGAAGGTGGTTACGTTCCAAAGAGTAAAATGTATCATTTATATCTATGTGTCAATTGACCATTTAAATTTACTGGGATGTTAATCAATTTAGACTATGGTCTTGTTTTCAATTTCGGTATTTTTTTGCGTTTTTACATCTCAATTGTATGAATATTACTAGTGTGCATGCATATTGAGTTACCTGCTCTATACAACTCCGGAGTGAATTTCTGCCTTTTAAATGCAATTCTAAGATTGATGTTTCCACTTTGCTGGTAAATCTGTATGTTTCAAAATTCATACACAGACTATTTACATGTGTATTCAAATGTTGTTTTAGATACCAGTGGAAAAGCTGAAAATTAACCAATTATGCAAATTAGGTAATTAATATGCACAAATATTTATACACAGACTATATACATGTGTTATTCAAATGTTGCTTTAGATACCAGTGGAAAAGCTGAAAATTAACTGATTATGCAAATTAAGTGATTAATATGCACAAATATTTATACACGGACTATATACATGTGTTATTCAAATGTTGCTTTAAATACAATGAATATTTAAATAGACAACATATTTAAGGTGGCTTATTAGCATTACATTATCCATTAATTTTGAAAAAGAAGACACTATATTATATTTCTACAATACAAAAAATATAACATTCAACAAAAAAATTACACGCAATAATAATCAAATCGATGCCATAGTGTTGTTGTTTTATCGTGAATGAAATATACCATACCAATAACATAAATACAATATAAATAAAAACTAAAAAAATACGTACGTTTATAGAAATAGAAACAAACATATTCAACTGAACAATAAATTAAAGGCAAAACAAATATACACAATTTTAACTATATACTATTTTTAGGTGCAAAGATTAGGTTTTAAATACCCCAAATGGAATTTGGAAAACAAGGTTAAATTTAAATTGTATTGTCAAAGTTTTACAGCTAATCTAACATGCGTTATCATCTGAACTGCTTTCGGTATATCGACTTAGTTTATGTGTATTATGTTTTTGTTCCTTACTGCGAGTTGTAAAAACATAAATGCACAAACAAATAAAAGTAGTGTAACTGAACCCCAGCCTAACTGTGCGTCAAGGTTTACTAATTTATTATACAAACTTGATGGTATTATCAGAAATACATGAATACACAAGTGTTTTAATGTGCAGTGTGTCTTTAAGTGTAGAAAGTTGTGGGAAACTTGAATTCTTTTATCACAAGATGAATGCAAAGAAGGTGCTATATTGCTTTCAATTTTGATATGCATATTAAAACAAAGAGATGTATTTACTTGGCAAGATTGTGCCAGGTTATAGTGTGTCAGGCAATCATTTCATTTGACACTGGACCAGACAATATATTGATCATTATTAAGTGATGAAAACATAATCGATAACGAGTTTATCTTTTTGCTAATCGTCCAGTGTATAATCGCATCAGACAAAAACTTATCCCATAAATTCTTCACAAAACCTCAACAAAGTATACTAATGATATAATGGAGCGTTTGGTATGAAGGATCTATTTATTTAATTTAAATGTACGAATGGAAACTTCAGCTTCACAAATTTTACAGGAACTTACCACAGTTATGAACTCAAGCATCCAACCATCTAACTTCAAGGTTCTAACATAGTTTGTGATTGAATTGTCAAGCTTGATAACTTCCCAACTAATACACGGCAGTACTATATTTGGGAATTCAACTTTCCAACTTAACGTAACGTCTCCAGGTATGCGTTGCACTACACTGTTTGCAAACTAAACTTTCCAACTTATACTGGGCCCTACCATAGTAATGTTTGGATAACTTAACTTTCAAGCTAACTATTTACCAACTAAATCCTACCATAGTTGAGAAGAAACCGACTTTCAAACTTTATAACAATTTATCGAATTACTAACTTCCGAATCTATGTATGGCCGTACCATAGTTCACCAAACCAAACCTTCAAACTTATTAACTATCGATTTATATGTGGGTACTCAACTTTCACCCTTCATAAATTAGTAGAAACAGTACAAAGATGCATAATTATTTATAATTTCATATCATTTCCACCAACATCCCCAAATTTGATTCTAAAGGACTACATGACAAAAGAGATGATTTTACATTTACTATAATCAATTTTCCACAACCATACAGCAATATACCACTCACTACATTTCAGCTAATTTATTCACTATGCCGAGCCTGTAATACATATTCAGACTTTTCAAAAGACATTGTCTTCACCGGTCTAGACTATTTAACGAAAGGTTTTGTAGCAAACGACAGGCCTTGGCAAGTTGTTTTTTTTCAGCCAACATACCAACAAGCTTGTTCTTAAATATGTATTAACTTTATTGCACAGATGGTCAGAGATGGCATCACTGTCTAGTGTTGACTTCATATTTTCAACATAAATCACTTGATGAATATATGGCAGGTATCAAATATGAAGCAGGGTGCGCCAACTATTTGAATCTTCTGATATCACTTCAAGTGACATTGATACCATCTATAACAATCTATACATTTTCTACTTATTTGGCTATATACGTAGCGCCCCTGTTGTTTCTCGGTTATTTGTTTGTTTTGTTTTGATGTGTACATTTTGTTTGACTATTGGTATATTTCACAGGTTTCAAATAAGTTTATTTGATTAAATTTCTCAAATTATATATTCGACAAGATTAAGTAACTGCTATATAATAGATAATAAATTTCTCTAGAAGATTAACGGGCATCATATCGATTTCATATCTATCTATCTATCCTGATCGAATCAGTATAGATTTCTCATAAAATGTAATAGTTAAAATTAACATGTACATTATATTTTTGTGTGATTCTTAGAAATTTTAACTTCATGATAGATCATTCCGAAAAAATATCTAGTTAAGTTTACCGTTTCTTACGTCATCAAATATTTGGACACAAGACGAATATGTTTTACTTTGTGACATTTTAAAGAAGAACTTAAAATCCATCTTTAATTAAATTGATTTTTATCATTAAAATAAGATAATTGGCAAACATATTACATTTTATTTTTAAGGTTCAAATTTACTGTGCGAGTATCAAAAAAAGGTTTTGTTGTTGTTAAGATGGTTTTACGACTCAAAATGTTAAATACAATATCAAGTTGTATTTTTCTCATATTTTACTTTTTAACAACTGTCTATACAGTGGCATGTAAGAGTCTGCGATCGATATTATTTCTTCTGGAATATCGACCACCGGATTGGAAGAAGTATGATCTTCAAAGCATGAACTAGCTATGGCATTGCTGTAAAATTTAATGAAATCGTCACCTTTAACGATACTCGGCCAATGATCGATATTTCCAGGTTTCCACTTCAGCATTGACTCATGGAATGGAATCCCAGTTTTGTTGCAGTATCGCTGAAGTACTTCTCTAGGTGACTGGACTAGCTCATCTGAATCAATGACGATAGCTTCTTGACCTAGATTCTGGGTAACATGATTAAATATTTGAACCACAGAATTAATATCACAAAATATGAGTGACTGGGTAACCATTCTGTTGAATAACTCTCCATCGACACTTTGAAAATGCTGGAAAGCTTTCTGGGATGCCACATACTGAGATCGCATACACTGATGCGGATCTCTGATAAGAAATGTGTGTTGAAATCCACTCGGCAAGATGTCCATATTTCCATTCAAACTCAATGCAAGGTCCTTGCCAAAGACAACCTCTTTCCCAGGGTAGGATTTCTCAAATCTCTGTTTCACGCTAAGAAAGGAATATCCTGGAGTTGTCGCTTTTGAGCTGAATGCATATAATTTTCGGTCTTCACCAAATTCATATGCTACATTGTATTCTTAATGAAATATTTTGAATGAAGGAACAGATGCCATTGACAATTCTAAAGCTGTTGATCGAGTACGAGATGTAGTCCATAGCATAACTCGAATTGGAGGATCTGAAGAATAGTCCACAGCCATCTCAAATAAATCAAAGAGAAATCACAAACAATGATGTGAAAGTAAAAAATGTTTTTACATTTCATAAGTGACATGGTTTGATTTGACATTGGTGTAGTTTCAAATGTTTATCAATTACTACAATAAGTCCGATAATTTGTTTCATGTTTTACCATGACAGTTTCAAATGTTGTAGACTAGATGTCTACATTTTGAGACACATATGAAAGTTTCAAGCAAGTCCCTTAGCGTACCTAACGACATACAGTTGAATAGTTGGTAGGGAAATGTACAAGTTCAAAAGCACAAAACAAAGTACAAAATACACAGACAAACACATTATACAACACAGTCATAATCAGTAAGGATGGACCTTTTTCTGTGTTTGGAAAAGAGTGAACATGTCCTCCTGTGTGATCAATAATATTATTACAAAGCTCCAAACTCATTCTAAACCAGTGACAGACTGGTTTTATACTGTCCTCAACCAATTAGCTTTCTATCTATTATCATTATAGATATCACTTTCCCTGAATTTTTCAAATTATTTAATTAACATCCTGTGAGCTTTATTTATGCATGATGATGAAAGAATTTCACTTGAAGATAACATTTCGTCAAAATTGTGGTGGTTTATTGCTCACAGTCTATACATAAATCAATACGTTGTTTATTTTGTAGGATGACATCAACTGAATACGAAATCAAGTACAATCAAGCACAATCACGTTACACACTAATATATATAGAAAGACGTCTTTTATAAAAACAAGTTTATTGGATAAACACCTCTGATTTTAAAATTGGAGGGAAACACTGTTATTGGAATTGACAAGCAACTCTTAAATATTCATTTCAACTTAAGACTATGGGTCTTACTGTGCCAGTGTGGTCCCCATAGTAAAATCATACTGGTGGTAGGGTGACGTGGTCGGTTAACTAGCATTCCAAAAAAAGAGGCCAAAACAGTTGTTCTGTAGCTGAGACTGCTCAATCGCCTTTGCGCAGGGATCACTGTGCTCGTCCGGACTGGGTTAACAATCAAAGTTTGACCCGTGATAACGGGATCCACCCTAAAAAGACATTCCTCAATTGACTGTGTGTCTCTCATAATAATTGATGAAGACGTTTTGCATTCTCCAGAAGCCTGCCCTCAGCACATTTTCGAACTTGGTGTCTCTGTAGACCCTGTGCAGAGGACGCAAGTCAGTCATGATCCTCAAACACTGTCAAAGTGATCCACCTAGAAATGAAAGTCGGGGAAGCTGGTCTTCCCTGCTTACCCTGGCCATAGTACATAAACATGTGCCTTGCCTTGACTTCCTAGTACGTCTCTCATAGCTCAAAGCTTGAACCAGGCTTAGAAGCAACTCCTCCTGATCCTCCAGGCCAACAATATTTGCCAAACAGGGGATGATGATCGGCTGTGGATTGTGCCCTAAGTTTTGGTTCTTGGCGAAAAACTTAATTTGTATCTTCAGCACAGCTTGATTGTCCATAAAGGTGGCATAACCGTCCAAGAACAAGGCCCCTAATGTCTACCAGAGGCAAGAGCTAGTAGGAAGTTTGTTTTCCACATCAAATATTTTAGTGCTAATTCCAGTGGTTCAAAGAGTGGTCCAGTTAGAGCTGACAACACAACCGATAAATCCCAAATGGGTGGTTCCCTAGATTAGGGTCTAGGCCTCTGATTATGGAAAGCAGTAAACAGTCTCCTAATAATTGGCTAGTCTTGTCCCCAAAGAGTTCTCAATGGCGGGTGACAAAGCTGACCTATAGAAAAAAGATTACAGCATAGGACAACCCTTAGTCATCAAACAGATGGATGAAAAAATCAGCTACCTGGCCAACAGTGGGTGACATGGATCAATCTCCCTTCCACTGCACCAATCAATGTATGCCCACAACTTGGAGTCATAAGCTGCATTGGTGGAACCCCTCTTCGCCCTGGCGAGGACTTGGCAGCCCGCTCAAATAAACCTTTTGTCTGTGCAAGTCTACTGAGAGCCTCCATGTGTATGCAAGTAGTACACTGTTGGGCTCATTGATAGTGTGCCATCCGGTTGGGACAGCAGATCTGGGATGTCCAGAAGCACTACCAGTGTCTCAACTAACATTTCGAACAGTAGTGGAAATCAGGCCTTGGTTGGCCAGTTGGGAGCCAGCAGCGTCAAGATGCAGGTGTGCTCCTGTCAAAGTTTCTCCAGTACCCAGTGAATCGGCGGGAAGGGAGGAAAGGTGTACCATCCTTGTGGGTCTTCAGAATTGATAATGCGTCCATGGCCCACGCTCCTGGAGTCAGCAGGAGTGTCACATATGTTGGGAGCTTGGCATTCCAGGGTGTGGTGAATAGGTCTATCTATGGACCGTCCCACAGCCGAAACAGTATGGAGGCTACCCATTGGGGTACTTGCCACTCCATGTTCTGTAGGCAAAATCACAGCTAGACTGTTCTACACTCTTGTAAGGTGGTATGCAGTTAGCTCCACATTCCATTCCAGGCACCCCAAGGAGCGAGCGCTCCCCAACCTGTGAAGGAGGAATCTGTTATCAGATTCATAGCCATGATGAGTGGGGCCGAGGGGACCCTGCCTGAGGTTAGCAATTGCCATTCACCAGGGCAAGGCATCCCTCACTTGGTTTGAAAGTGTTATTCGCCTCTCCAGTGTGTTACAACAAAGTGCGTTGCACCAGATGGCTGCACAGTGCAGTTTGGGTAACTACCCTGCGAACTGACATCATCTTAATGATGCGCATCAGTTATCGGAGAGACACAGAAGGAATGCTTGACTAGACGTTTGGATTATACCTAATTGGTGTAGTAAATCCTGTGTTAGGCTCACCTGCTCGGCCAACAACACCAGTCATCTATGGAGCCATGCATAACCCAAAGGGAAGCACCCTGAATTTGAATACTTTGCCCAAATGGGCAAATCGAAGAAGTTGATGACTCACTGGGTGCATCTGTATGCGGCTAACCAAACGAAACAGTGCACGGAGAGTAAAACAGTGTTTGGTGTCTCCATGCAGAACCGTTCAAGGAGCATATACTGATTTAGTTTGTTTAGATCCAGAACTGAATGCCAGCCACCTGTAGCTTTAGGAACTACAAACACATGTGAGTAGAAGCCCAGACTTGTTGCCTGGTTTTCTACCCTGTGTATTGCACCCTTTGTAAGCAAACTGTCTACCTCCTGTCAGATTGCTTCCACATCCCCTCGCAATTCCCCAAACAGTGCCCCCCGGGAGAGTAGGAGCACTTGCTTCCTGGCTGCTTCTGGTCAGTGGGGGCTGACTTTGGCCATTGCGTTTTCTCTGCTTGGGGTCCCGTTCGCTTGTCCTTGGCAGCAGCCAACTGGCTCACAGATTCCACCTGTACCATCTGGTAGGTGGTTTCCCGAAGCCCTAAGACTGCACTCTCCTTTTCCCCATCAAAGAGTGTAGAGGAGGTCCAATCTGCGTAACTGGACTCAGTCCACTGGCAAAAACACAAGCTGCCAAAACAGCATCCTGCTGCACAGAGGTAGCCTGCCAAGAGAGCCAGATGACACTGCAGGATGCGTTCTGCCTCTTAGACTTCAGAGTCCTGGAGACACACCGTAATACGTTCCAGTGTGCTGGCCACAAAATCCAGAAAGTTAATGGGTCGCAACTCTGCTCTCAGATGCCGGGAAACTCACGGAGCACGGCCATCCCTCCTTACCCGTCCTGCAAAAAAACAAAAGTTTGTGGTTCCCGGGTCGGGGAAGGAGCCGAGGGATCTAGTTGGGGCGTGAGGTTTGGCTCCAGATTCCGCTGTTTCCAGTACCTGACACCCCACCGATTGGAATGTGCTTGTTCCAGCAGAAGGAGTTAGACATAAGGTTACCCCACCCTGGGGTCTTAGGACAATACTTTTCTGCAGGGGACCAACACCCGCCCATCAACACCGACTATGAACCATCTGCCACGTTCAGCAGTCTGCCGGACCAAGGGATTCGTGCAGACGATGTTGCCTTTGATCCCACCATCTGGGATCCCAGAAGCAACAGCTTCAGGATCAAGGGTGGGGGATATGAACATCGAGTCACTCAGACCAATGACTTTCTGCATCACCCCCACAGTGTGGTTCAAAGAGTTGTTTCGGAGAACAGACTCCGAGGGGCAACCTGAGGTTGTACCCGCAGAATCAGACATTGCCAACCCCCCCTTCACTTTAAGAAAGTGAGCAAGGGCATGTCCACTCTGGAAATGCCTGCGGGTCTTAGAAGGGGGACTGACCAGTCGAGGAGGCAGTGCCCTTGGAAAGGTCCCTGGTTCTGGCTTCGACAGATGATCCAAGGCTGGCAGGATGCAGGGAAGAGACAAAACCAGCTTCCAGCCCTGCTCAGTCCCTCTTCATATCGGAAGCCTGACCGCCAGCCCCCTGTTGGCCATCTGTAGACTATGCCTCGGCAGAGACATTGTACCACCGGCCTGCGCCCCACTTGCTTCCAAATCAATGCGGAGGTCGGAGCTTGGATCAGCGGAATCCTGGGTGGAAGCACCATGTGTGTGCTTCTTCCCATTCGCCAACCAAGAGATGTCTGCAATGGAGGCAACCTGCTCCGCCTGCAGCTTGTCTACCCAACCTGTAATGGAAAAAATTTGACAGCAATCCTGGTAACCAGCGAGAAAGGATCCACAGAAGGACCCACAATAGGTGCCATAGGGGCAATAGGCTTCAGGGACACGGCCTTGCTGTTGCCGGTATGATCGGGAAAACATCAGATTGCAAGGATGCCCTCCGAACAAGGGGGAAAAGCCTCAGCTCCACCGCTGCCAGACACCTCTCTTGCTGATGCAGCACCCGAGGTACTGGTAGACGAACAGGAGGACTTCCTACCCACATTAGTACTTCTCTCACTCACACCTCCAGGGCCACCCAAACTGACAGCGCAGCTAGCCCAAGCGTGGGCAACATGGTCAGTCACGGCAACACGGTATTGGAACTCATCCCCAGGTCTTGCCATCCCAGTTTGATCACATGCCCTCATGGCAAAAACCTGAACCCTATACACTTCCAAAAATAAATTACATTTACTATGGGGGTTCCAACCCAGGACATCTTGGTGGCAATTCCCACAAGGCCGAGTAGACTTTTGGGGTGACACCACAAGAGGTGAGGAGCTCTTCTGTGAGTGCTTACCGTTCTTTTAGTCTGCCATTTTAGCTACACTAAGAAATGAACAAGGCACACACGAGTGGAACAAAATTACAGTTGAAACTGACACAATGAAGCCCTACAAAAGTAGTCATATGCATCACTCAAGTTTTTTTGTGTGCGGTACAAAAGGACACAGACCCCTAATAGACATTTTTTTTTATCCTACCAGACACCAGGTCTTACTGTTACCAATAGGCCAACATGTTCAAATTACAATAGCACATATATATATATATATATGTTAATGACAGTTCAGCAACTTCACAGTAAACGCGGATAAGATTTACCGATGTTGTAGTGTGATCGATTGGCTTCGATTTTGATGGGAAAACAGACTGAGCATTGAAGAAGAATTTAACACTTTTTACAGTAATAACACCTCATAATTAAAACGAAGTTTTCCCAATCATGCTTAGCCTCAATAAACATCATAATCTTGAATAGGCGTTGATGACTACCAAAAACCTAAAATAGACTTCAATCTCAGCGTCAGGAGAGATTGAAATGTTCGAAAAATTATGCCTAAATTTTATAATTAAACGGTATATCTTTTTCTGTGTGGTACACGCTTTTGTGAAAGTTTGGGGTTCAGCTTATATTGCAGGGTTTCTCTGGGATCAAAACTTGTCAATTTCAACGAGAAACAATGTCTCAATTTAGGGGTGCGGCTACTATTAAAACTGCGGCCTCAATTACGATTCTTATGGCAATGCCTACAGTTCAAAATATTTTGACAGTTCAGCAATTTTGACTGACCGGAGTCTATATTGGGTAATTGAACATAGTGAATTAGAATTCTTCTTTCTTAATATTTTATATTAACTTCATTGTCACTATTTTGTACTTATCAGTCACCCCCTACAATTGCACTAGAGATTCTTTTCAGACTTTGAATTATGATTGTCATTAGTCATTTTTTTTTATAATATAGTTTTGTTTGTTTTTCTTAGTGAACTTGATAAAATGTATATATTGTTGTGCGTTTTTTTTATTTAGTTGCACTCTTATTTTTTTTCTCTCTGTTCTGTAGTTTTAGTGACCTTACTGCTGTACTTTCCTAAGTCAGTGTTGTGTCAATAAATATACCATACCTACCTTGTCATACTCTGTAATATGAATTACAATTCTGGTTCCCTAAAAACTCTGAATCCAAGACACCTGTGTGTTGTGTATTTATTGTGGCATAGTTGTTGCGCTATGACGCCCTCTAAGTTTGACCTAGAAGAACTTCTAGTAACCGTGATACATATGTATCATGATGGGCAAGAAGTTGGCCCCCACCACCCTCCGCCCTTTTGCTGGACCGGCCCTTTGTTTATCATACAAGTCTTTGAACATATAAACACTACACATTATTGACCAACCTTTTATAGTTATGCTGACTATTAAATGATCTGCACAATTTTCGCGATGCGACCACTTGCGTGACATCTACGTACGACATTCATGACACTGACTCATTCATTAGCGCATGCTCAAACTTCATCGGTGAGTCAATGTAACGCCATTTACGATTGGCCCGTGATTCACCTTCCTCAACTCAGATACTTTCACCAATGAAATAAAATTGATGTGAATTATATTACCACATTTACCTAATCAATATTCCAGAGCGATTCCAGCGACGACCTAGTCAGGATTATGAGTTGCTCTTAAAATCACCTATTCGGTATTCTTTTCTAAACCAACCAAATAACGCGTTACTAACGGTAAACGGGAACGGGTACAGTGACGTCAACATCAACTTACCACAACAGTGATAGTTGTTGTATCGTTCGTGCTGAGTTAGCGCATCAAATCAATTTGAGATATTCTCTGTCTAGTTTGTTTCCCAAAAGTGATCAACAATGTCTGGTATAGAAGGTATGTATTATGGCAATAATATAAATAATATCTTTTCAAATAGACGTTCCAAACTATTGACATACAACAATATTCAGAACCGAAACTAACATGTCATTTTCTTTCATTTCCGGGTGTTCAATGATTCTTCCAGACACGATGTTCCAGTTGAAAGTAAGTTGATTACTGTCATAGCAATTATACAGTCACTGATCGTTGGTTCCAGAGAAAGGTAAAGAGACCAGACATCGTAGCGTGGTCTGGATAATGCACCATTCAATTCAACCCCCATCCACAACATCAGTGACATTTGCCAAATGTCCCAAACATATTAGTTAAATGCCAATTTAAAACAAAACAAACACTCTCCTTCACTCACCCTAAAGTCTTGGGCATTCAATAAGTGCTAACATTAAATCATGAATACACTTTAATTTGGTGGCAGAGCCTGTCAGACCCTCCATTCACTCTACAATAAAGAGCTAATGTAAAGGGGGGTAACACATTTAGTTGTACTTACAAAATTGAGGCCAATTCATTGTTTAGAGTGTTAATCTTGATTAATTGTTGTAGCACTTAGCATGATAGTGATGGATTATTCTCTCGTAATTATATACACTGTATATAAGAGGTAAATTATTCCAGTGTATATCTTAAAGTGTTTGGTCTTGCTTTAAAGCGGAGGGGTCATCACCTGCTCATGTGCAGGAATTGTGTCTGGAAAAACTGACTTTGTTTCAATAATCTGATTACATGTTTATAAACCACATATATCAATAGAGCAATGTACCTAAGCAGTTAAAGCGTGGTGGTCGTCGCGCAGCACGTGTTCGAATTTCATGTAAATAAACAATTGTATTTTACACGCGTTGTATATAATAATAATAACTTTATTACACAACTGCACCATCTGTGGGTGCTGTATGGTAAGGATACAGATCAGAAAACACAAATAAACAACAAACAACAAAAGTTTCAAAATTACAAACAAAACAAAGGGTATATATAAAATATGTATTACAATTAGGTTTTATAAATTGTGTTTTTTAAGTATTTTGCAAGTGCAGTACTATTATTTATAATGCAGGTGAATATTAAATTTTGGTTAGCTGTACTACACATTTCTAATTTACAGTCTTCTAAGAGGATATTTCTTTCTTGAGTGAAGAAGCAACAGTCAAGGATGTAATGTTTTTCATCTTCTACAGTACCTGTGTTGCATTTTTTACACAATCTGCAATTTGCCTCAATTCTTGGAAATTTTCTCCTGCCCAATTCTATTTCCAAATTATGGTCACTAAGTCTAAACTTGGTATCCATTCTTCTCAAATTGAAGTCCTGAATTTCTGTTAAATATCCTTCAAATTCATTTTCCATTTTAAACATTATTTTTTGGCAGTTTTTTAAGGTGCTATTTTAATCTTTTCTGATGCCTAAAAGTTACAAAACATGGCGGATATTCATTTCTACAGCATCGAGCGTTGAAAATGCCATTGGAATCATTCGCTTACGATGAAATAAGTAGAAATTTATTTGCATTTTATAACAAATCAACGAATTTATTTTTTGCACGTTATTATAATCATTACTAGGTAATAATCAACAATTGTAAAACGCAGCATGACCGGATTGCGGTACCACGATCATTCGCTAATAAGCAATGCAGTTGTGTTCATTGTTATTTGAAACTTCTTTTAGAATATACTTTCGTTACTAATAAAATGAAACAAAATAATTGTATTTGGCGCACGATGTTCATTAATGTGATTTTATTGGAGAAAGATGCACTGTCTACTTATTTATCCAGCTAGAAAAAAATGTATACAATTTTAGTTTCTTTCGTTTTGGGTGGTCCAACTGCCGGTGTTGAAAGTCGGTGTAGGTGGATTTTTCAATGAAAATATAAGCCCCTTAAAAATATTTGATGATAATTTTTTGAAAATTTGAACCCCAAATAAGGGCCCACCAGTCGTGAAACCGCCCAGGGCGATTTTTTGGATGGGCGAATTTACGGCAGAATGTACCATAGTGTCACTGTAGCTTACAAATATAGCTGTTGTGAATGCATGTACAAAAATATGACGTTAATTTCATTTATGATTCCCAGTTTACGTCAAAGCAGTTAGCAAGGCTAGCTAAGAAAGCAGAAAAGGATCAAAAGTCAGAAACCGCTAAAGTGAAAAAGGTGAGGTAATTTTTATTCTGAATGATTTTTGTTGACAATCACTAGAATAGACATATCATAGCTTTCATGATTGTATAACCCAGTACTGTCTAATTAACCGTGTTGCAGCAGTTTTATTCATAAATTATAATTATATAATATTTTATAGTTGGAATTATGGGTCATTTTGTGATTCCTGTACACCTGTCTAGCAAGGGGAGTGGGCTGTACTAAACATCTTTCATTTAGTGGATCTCTCGCCGGTTGAACATGGCCCATAACAGGATGATCCAACATTTTATTTTCTGACTTTTTGGCCTGAAAACTGCTCAGTTATGTTTGAGAGAACACTGATGCCAAGGTATGCCCAGTTGTTCCAAGTTATTGGTAAGAATTAGAAAACATTACACAAAAGTTCAAAATTATTAGTACCTCAACAATAAAAATCTTATGATACTTATTTTTTTGACATGTACCGGTAATTAACTTAATTAATTGTATTTTGCTAATTTATTTTTTATCGATGACAGGCACTACAACAAAGGGATGTTGAGAGAGCCAAGATATATGCCGAAAATGCTATTCGAAAAAAGAATGAAGGTTTAAACTATTTACGTTTATCTGCAAGAGTGGATGGTGTTGCTTCTAAAGTCCAGACTGCAATGACAATGAAAATGGTATGAAAAAAAATACTTTATTTTCACTTGGAATTTATTTTTGTTGAAGGAATGATTCGGCGAAAATAAAATCCAGCGAATATACCTTTTTTTCCTATATTTAACATTCAACTCATCAAAAGTCAGTGAAAATAAATTCCATACAAAACATTCAAAAAGTCTTTTCAGCGAAAATTAATTCCAGCTAAAATGAAGTATTTTACAGTATTATACAAGCTCCATTGTTTCCACCCTAAAATATATTATATGTACATTAGTGGCATTCACATTTAAAATCACAATTCTGACTGTTTAAAATCATATTATGGAACACACTGAGCTGCTCTTGATGACGCAAAAAATACTCTAGCTTGGGTCATAGAGATTGAAACAATCCTCTGTTGAGATCGACTCTCTGAACACTCGGCATGAACTAAAATCATGTTCTTGACAGTAATCTTAAGAGAAAACATGTATGTATATACATGTATAAATTCTTTTGACATGGCAATGGATGGTACATGTAGATTGTTGAAAAAATTATGGTCAGAAGTTGTAGTAATACATGTATGAAAGGAAGATGATATTTGTTATCAAGTTGACAGCTCAACAAGGAACAAAAAACTAGTGTTTCATATTGTGAAGAAACAATTTAGACAATCAATGTCTAAAATTACAAAACCTAATAAATAATCAAACGGAATTTAAAAAAATAGACTGCATCATTACTTTACAAGGTAAATAAGTCGTGGAGCGCACACAGTAAATGCTTTATCACCACAGGTTGACAGCCGTGACCTTGAAAAAAACACAACTACAAATCCAATGCATACAGAAAGTGGCATGTAATAATAACAATTATCTTTATTGCATTTGTATTCCCATTATGATTTTGACTAAAATGCAATACAGATGTGAATAAAGACAAACAAACAATTATAGTGAGAATAAAAATACACACAGGAAAATTAAAAATAAAAAAAAAATTCAAAAATAGTAAATAAAAGTAGGAAAAAAAAATGGTAAACTAAAAAGTGAATTGGATTGTTTTCCATATTTGTGTTGGTGAATGTTTGGATTACTAATGCATGTACATAACCTTATCTTGAGATAGCTGACTATAATGTTTTCAGTTTTTCCTCTCTTGTTTTGAAACAGTTCTTTATGTATGTTATTAATTAACATGTTGGGCAAAATCCCAACAGCTTAGAACAAACCACAATATCTTTAAAATGACTATGTCTTACTTGGACGTCAATAAAGCTTAAAAAGGGTGTAATATGATAAAATATTTTTGTCTTGAAAAGCCGCTTGTGTCGCTACATTCTGCAATCTCATTTGCTCATTGGTGATCTCATACAATAAACTGAGCTTATTGACTTGTTGTGATTAATAATCAGTGTTGTAATCAATGATCAGTGTTGTAATCAATGATCACTGTTGTAATTTGTGTTGTAATCAATAATTAGTATTGTAATCAATGATCAGTGTTGTAATCAATAATCAGTGTTGTAATCAATGATCAGTGTTGTAATCAATGATCAGTGTTGTAATTAGTGTTGTAATCAATGATCAGTGTTGTAATCAATGATCAGTGTTGTAATCAATGATCAATGTTATAATCAATGATCAGTCTGGTAATCAATAGTCAGTGTTGTAATAAGGGCTGTAATCAATACTAAGTATTGTAATCAACATTGTAATTAATAGTCAGTGTTGTAATAAGGGCTGTAATCAATACTAAGTATTGTAATTAACATTGTAATTATTAATCAGTGTAACTCAATGCTGTAATCAATAGAAAGTGTTGTAATCAGTGATCAATGTTGTAGTCAGTGTAGTCAATAGTAAATGAGAAACACAGTTTATTGTAATCATCTGATTTGATGCCAAACTTTAATTGAGCTTGAATGTTCTGAATAGAACTTAATCCTTAATATAGTTCATGTGTTTTTGTGTTGCACCTAGGTTACAAAGAATATGGGACAAGTAGTGAAAGGATTGGATAAAGCAATGGCATCAATGGATCTTCAAAAGGTAACTAATATAAACAGCAATAATAGAAATGAATGGCAACCAGAAGATTTTGTAATTGAATCATATTCAATCATAGACTCTCTTGTAATGTCTGTGGTCCATGTGGGTCCCATATTACGCATAGCAATGTATGCCAATGCGGGTAAAATGTATTGTTGATATACATAAAACTTGAGCGCATGCAAACACTACCCTTTAACCCAAGTCTGTTTATTATGTGCCAGATTTTGAAAATTAAATCAGAAAGTTGGGTGTTACAGCTGTTTGGTTTGGCATATAATATGCCGTGGATTCTCTTGTACAAAGTGTGCCCCCTGTAGACACAGTCCTTATCATTTCTAGTACATGTATACCTCATTAAACTTTTCAAAAGCTGTAATGAATGTATTGGGTATTCAATGTGTCGTACTGTGAGACATATTCACATGACAAACTATGAAGTTGGGAAATGTTATCAGGGTTTATTCAGTGATTTGCATGGCAATTGAGTTTTTTTATGAACGCACTGAAGAAATCAAATCATGTTAATTTCAGACAACATCATGTTAGCATTTCTAAGCATTTACCGAATAGGACTACAGGAATTATTAACAGACAATTTGAATATTTTTATTTATAGGTTTCTGCAACAATGGAGAAATTTGAAAAACAGTTCGAAGATTTGGATGTACACACAAGCGTAAGTACTATGCCCTCTAGTGGCTATAGTTAAATAAACAATAGCATCAACATATGTGGGCAGTGGTGGCGCTGTTCCTGGCTCATTTTGTTGTCTTGCACTTGTACATTCCGGGAAAGTTTTAGTGTATCATTTGAACTGATAAAACTCAAGACATCAAAGTATATCTAGAAAATCAAAAAAAGTGTTTTAACAGTGAAAACCACCAAGATTTTGATACAGAGATTACTCTGGGCATTGTAAGATTAGATTACTGACAATAACTGACAATATTTTGAAATTGAAGTAGATAATCAGTTGTTCTGATCCTACAATATTCAGAAAAATTGCAATGAAACAGTCTTTTTCAGCGTAATTTAATCTTGATTTAATCAGCTACACACCTGTTTACCCCTCAATTGTTAATTATTACAGGTACTGGAAGACTCCATGAGCACAGCTACTACACTAAGCACACCCACGGATCAAGTGGATATATTAATTAAACAAGTTGCAGAAGAGAATGGACTGGAGGTGATGACACAGTTAAATGATGTTCAGGTTCCATCAGGAGGTTTGTCAGCATCAACTAACCGGTCATTAAATGAAGAGGAAACACTTTCTAGAAGGTATGATTTGTATAATCGATGCAAACCCACCGCAGATAATTAGAACTAAAATTTGAAAATTGATCAAATAATGTTAAAGTTGCTTTCCTACTTCACAAAATCTGTGAGTACCATCCCATGACTAATATGTACGCCATCAAATATTCAGATTGTACATGCTTAATGAGAAATTAACTGCACAATATGAGTTAAAGCGGTCCCTCACTGAGTTAGACAGCTTTGTTTTGGTTCCTCACTGAGTTAGGCAGCTTTGTTTTGGTTCCTCACTGAGTTAGGCAGCTTTGTTTTGGTTCCTCACTGAGTTAGGCAGCTTTGTTTTGATTCCTCACCGAGTTAGGCAGCTTTGTTTTGGTTACTCACTGAGTTAGGCAGCTTTGTTTTAGTTCCTCACTGAGTTAGGCAGCTTTGTTTTGGTTCCTATCTGAGTTAGGCAGCTTTGTTTGGTTCCTATCTGAGTTAGGCAGCTTTGTTTCATTCCTAACTGAGTTAGGCAGCTTTGTTTGGTTCCTATCTGAGTTAGGCAGCTTTGTTTTGGTTCCTCACTGAGTTAGGCATCTTTGTTTTGGTTCCTCACTGAGTTAGGCAGATTTGTTTTTTCTTGAAGGTCAGTTAAATTGTAGGTTTGTTTGATGTTTAAAAAATAAGACCCTTCAGTAATGAGTAGAAAATGGAGAACACTGTATCATTTTAACACATTTTCTGTTTTTAACTTTTTACACATTTGGTGGAAATGCAATTAAGTAAATAACACACACAGAAAATGTAAACAACTTTATTTTACATTCATTCATGTGATGTCTTCTAAAACTGACTGCCTGTCACATTTCTTGATCGACCAAACCAATTCATGTCATCAGTAAAAATTTGCCCAGTCATTGACTAAATTTGCTGCTAATTAATGTAATGGATTGGACCATTTTGTTCCTATTTTTGGTGAGCATGAATTTGCATTGGTAATATGATCGATAATAATCTTGTATAAAATATAGTCGACTTGAGCTATGTAAGTTGCATGCAATACATACAAATGTCGCTATACACTATATACTCTTCATAGACAACAACGTCATTATACATGTATAATTATTTAAAAAATGATTTCTGTAGTTTTAAAATCAATTTACAAATGGCTAAAAAATAGCATTGATTTTTGTCAAATATTGTTGAAATGAATATGATAATAGATATGTTAATCTGCCATTTCAAACTAATCACTCACTGTACATGTTATAATCGACCAAATCCCACTTACTGTAAAAATTCCTTCCCAAAATTTACATTGATCTAATAGTGGTGTGAAATGTTTGTTCTTGTTGCAGGTTACAGGCACTGAGAAACTAAAACCGTTTAGTCACATCACTCAACACTCTACCAGGAATTTACATGTACCGTACCTTTTATTGGATACAACGCCGAATCACGATGTTAATTTCTTCTGATTTATTTGACTTAGTGATGTGGCATTGTGGGCTCTGACATGTATACCATTCTCATGTGTTGTCTTCTATATGTGTTTTGGTTTTTATGTTCGCAGAGAGAGTCTGTGTAAACTGTTTTATTCTTATATTGCTCTCCAATTGACGACCAATGTATTTATCACACTATTTGTGTTTTCCACCTGAAAAGGGCAAAAGTCTCAGTTTCTTTTACTGTTTTATTTTACATGAACAGAAAAGAATGCATATATATGAGTTGGATCCAATGACCAGGATTACACTAATCAGGCATAGTTTCTAAAATGTGCCAGTATTTCATCTGGGTATCATACCTGTCAATTTCTTCCAAACCAGGGCTTTAGATTTTTTTCATGAATTCCAAGAAGTGCATGAACAAAATTACTAGTTGGTGTCCTGCCATCAAGTTATATGCAAAGTAGCTACGGTACTTAGGTTGTTATAGTGCCAAATATCCATCACACATCATCATTAAGTTATCACTCATAAGAAGCTTTCATTTTACTTCCCAGGGTCCATTTGCATCACTTTCCAATTGTTTTACACTAATTTTACCCATGGATGTTGTTGACTGATAGTTGAAATACAGCAAGTTAATGGACTGATGTTTACTAGAACTGAGACCCCAAACAAAACTACCAATAACATCAGGGTTGCTGTATTTTAACAAAGTATTACTGTACTACGGTACTGAGTTTTATGTTGTTGTTTTTTTGCAGTCCCATCACAGGTTGTGTGTTGTCAGTGTACATGTGTTACCTAACTTTTTTTGTAACAAAGGATAATGGCCGGGCCAATGACCAGTAAAAAATTGCAACTGATTCATGTACATATCATAGCGAACTACATGTTGCTTAAAACCACAAACAACCTGCTCAGCTCATTCCATAGTGTTGATATGAAAATAGTTCAAATCCAGACTGCTTAAAAATGTATCATTTTTAAATAGTGAAGGAAATGTTGTGTGTGCGAGGGCAATCTAGTTCTGAAAAACGGTTCCTCTTCTAGTAAATACACTCGCAAACCAATTATAACAATATGTAGGTAGGAAGTCACTTATTTACTGGCTGTCTATCAGTCAATTATATCTGTAACTGTACCACTGAGAAATTTTGAATATATTTAGAGATCGGTAGTAGAGTTCTTTTTATATGCACAAGCCAAATATCTAGGGATAGTCTGGGCCATTTCCACCAATCGCAGTATGCCCATGCTAGAATCAACGTATAGATTTCAGGAATTTAGGAATCAGAACTTCGTCATTTGGAATAAATTTTGGAAGGAATGGAACTTTGTTTTGTTTGAATTGGAGCTAAAGTTGCATCAATTAGACGTATATTTCACTATCAGAACTCCCACTGATACTATAAACACCAGTACCATTAGTGAGACTGATAGCAAAGTTAACTTGTGATCGACTAAAGACTCCTGGGATACACATGACTGTGATTGCAGCCATGTTTGACGTCATACAGCTTGTACCTCAAAACACTGTGTACATGTAGATCACTTGACATCTATAACCTTGTACATATGTCAGATAGCCTTATGACTATGGATAATTTGTTGTTTTGTAGTTATTCTAATAGCATGATATATCTGTTTTGGACAGTCGTCGACACTGAAATAGTATATTTGTAGGTCAATAGGTCAAATCTTTATACAGTTCAAAGACAACCATATGGCCAATTCCCCAATCTGTTTTTACTCTGGCATTCAGTGTTTTATTTGAAAGGATTTATTTAGATTTTCTTTATATTCTTTGTAAATGAAAGATAGAAAATGACAAGACACATTTTTTGTGAGCTTTCTTTTGTAGTTGTAAGTGTAGTTTCAAAATATAAAAAAAAAGCATATTTTTCTTTTTCGAACTGAGGAGTTGTGAAACTACTGTCAAAATAACATAAAAATGCATGATACTACATTTTTTGTTTATTAAAATCACTTTCAATAAATCCCAAAGTAGCAAATAATCTGTTAAAAATGTTATCAGGTTTGTTGCCAGTGTGATGCATACCATTAGTGCAGACACTATTGGCAGGCATCCTGTTATGGCTTGGATAGTTATCAAGAATCGTATGCAATATTTCGAAATAACATGTCACATGGTTCTTTCAGGCAAAGGATTCAATTAACCCTTTGAGCAACTTAATTTTTTTCCAATAAAATATTTTTCTTTTTTTATCTGTGGTTTTATGTATTTTTTTTTTGATAATTTTGAACCAAATAGACGATCTTTACTGTCTACAAGTCTTAATCAAGATTTTGGGAAAGAAAATATAAAAAAAATTTGTTGTGGGTTTTATGAATGATGACAGAAGTTTAGGTTGGTGCTCATAGGTTTGAATTGTACATGTTTGGACATTGTTTAAATCAATTTCAAGTGTGACAGACATCACAACCACAACCTTGCTCCTAGAAATTTTCACAATTCGATGATTTTATTTGTCAAGACAAAATTCCCCGAAAGTTGCTGACACGTTGTGACATGTAACTCCAAATAAGTTTTCACTTGTTTCGCAATTTCAGACTTGCAAATTTTACAAAAAATCATATGTGTGCACCATACATTATGTATTTAACAGGGCAAACGTTCAAAATCATGGGTGTTGGCTTGAAGATTTGTTGAAAAAAATTGCAAGCTGGACACCTGGAGAAAAAAAAATACTTCCAAGGTGTTGCAGAGATATATCACATCCAGGAAAAAATAAAATTATACAAATAAGAAAAAAATTGCACTGGTCACACTCTTCTAGCAATCCTCGATGACGACAAATGGTTGAACTATTAGCTGAAGCTCAAATCCTGCTCAAAGACTGTGGTGACTTCAATGTCATAAATTTAGTTTACATTGAAAAATTGTAGAAAACTTATGAATACATCTTTACTAATTCGTGCAATTTACTGAAAATCAATACACAAGACATCTCCATGAATGAATGAATGCACAACCTTGTCAATAAATCTCCAGAACAATCCGTGAGAAAAACTGATTCTATTAGAGTGTATGATATATAACTTTTGAATCAGTATTGTGTGAAAATATTTAATCCATATTGTACTTTGAATTGATGTAATTTTTTTATTTATCAATTAAGAAAATTTTGTAAATAAATTTATTTTAAAAATGGAGTTGCTTTTGCTTAAAACTGATATTTAATTGATGGCCATTCTGACACAGCATGGACGAGTCAGTTCAAGTAATGGCATCAACAATAGCAGATAATTTATGGTTTGAGAAACTTGCCTTGTAATTGTAGCTGACATACAGTTGTATTGATCTGGAGTACTGTTCACTTTCATCTACAATTCATAACATGTGTCCTTTGACCATATATCTGACATGTCTTGACCAATCACATTTAAAATTTATGTATACTTCATACATCATGTCCAGCATATATTCGTTTAAAGATCAGATTTAAGATGGCCTAATGGCGGCCATTTTATTGCACATCTGCAATTCCGGATCTGGGTGATGTATGGATAAGTTTTGATCAAATTTGGTACATTGGACATGATGAGATCTTGATCAGATTCAACATGTTTTGTTCAAATTTGGTACATTGGACATGAGATCTTGATCAGATTCAACATGTTTTGTTCAAATTTGATACATTGGACATGATGAGATCTTGATCAGATTCAACATGTTTTGTTCAAATTTGGTACATTGGACATGATGAGATCTTGATCAGATTCAACATGTTTTGTTCAAATTTGGTACATTGGACATGATGAGATCTTGATCAGATTCAACATGTTTTGTTCAAATTTGGTACATTGGACATGATGAGATCTTGATCAGATTCAACATGTTTTGTTCAAATTCGGTACATTGGACATGATGAGATCTTGATCAGATTCAACATGTTTTGTTCAAATTTGGTACATTGGACATGATGAGATCTTGATCAGATTCAACATGTTTTGTTCAAATTTGGTACATTGGACATGATGAGATCTTGATCAGATTCAACATGTTTTGTTCAAATTTGGTACATTGGACATGATGAGATCTTGATCAGATTCAACATGACCATTTTGTTTTGTTTACTATTGAACAATGAGAACTCTGTTGTATCGTATTTAAAAGCAATTGGGTTGAGGTGATAGCACCCTCAATGTTTTAAAGTGTTCTAAAATGGCTGCAAGAATATAAACATGTTAAACCCGCAATAGCTGTAATTTTGCATACTTATTTTTTATAACATAAGACAAAATCTTACCAAAATACTGCTTCAGACAAACGCATGTCAAAGTCACCCCACACAATGCTAATGTCACATGAAATGCAATGTGAAAACTAAAGGTTGAGTAGTCTCCTTTTTCGCAGAGAGCAGAAATTATAGAAAATTATGATGCATGACATGCGCTGTTATGCAAATTGGCACATAAAATCCCTAGTGAGAAGCTGATACAGAGGGACTTCGCAAAAGGCCCTCTGGTAATTTTCTTGTATCGTAATTCCTCTGGTTCGCTTGAGAAAACTGAATTTCAATAAATGGTGCCCTCTGGAGACCCACGGGCAAAATTTCCACTTTCGTATGATGTAACGTAAAACAGCGGTATATAGCGTATATGCTATGCTTTCAACACTTCAGCGACGACCATTACAACTTAACGCTATGACACAGGAAATGTTTTATTAAAAAAAATGGAGATTAAAAATTTAAACAATACTGAACATGTTGGCCTGCATCACTTAAAGTACTAGCATAAGGTTGTTTCTGATTATACCATTTTTGCAATCGCTTTGCGCGAGTTTGCACAATGGTGGAGTAACAGATTAAAGCCACTATGTGCCGACCGCATCAACAACTTGTCATTTGATTATTAGTGGGGATTCAAAAACTTTACTTGAACTTAAAAAAATACAAACATTTTCACTACTTTCTATTATAAGTGATTGATTTCACAGTAAAAAATAATGCACGAATAATTGATCCCAAACTGATTTTAATAATTAATTAACATATGCTAATAAATTACAAACTAGTATTAGAAATTGAACTACACTAACAGTATGCATATACCGATACTAAATTGTAACCGATTTAGGCAGGCAGGGGTTACTGTGAAATACTTTTTTGCTTGATTTTATGTTTCGCTATTTTCGCTGAAGGAATGATCAGTCAAAATAAAATCCAGCAAATATACCTTTTTTCCTATATTTCACATTCAACTCATCAGAAATCAGTGAAAATAAAATCCATACAAAACACCCAATAACACTTTTCAGCGAAAAATAATTCTAGCTAAAATAAAGTATTTTACAGTAACCATTTAAAATCATCAGGGTGGAAGTGCACAATCAGTGCAATTTTTTTTGTCACGGTGTCTCATTAGTACATTTTTATTTTTCATGAATGAGTCAGTCTTGCATTCCTGTAACATCTGACATGCCCAAAAAAAAGAAAAAATACAAATTCTCCTTTTTCAAACTACCTATGATGAAAGGGAAAGGTATATTAAGGGAAAAACGTCTGTCGTTGTTGTCATCGTCGCTGTCATCGTTGTTAATAATTGTTAATATGTGCACAATAACTTTAATAATTCTATTGCAAACTTAATCAAATTTGGTCACCTAATCATCAGTATAAAATCTTCCCTTAGTGCAAATGACAGATGTCCTGTGTGAAAATATCAATCAAAAGTTGAGAAAGTAGTAGTCAAAATCTGATAAAAAACGTTGACTGATCACGGGTGATACACATTCAATGGTAATACTAGTCCCAGTGGCAATATGCATCGCTGTATGTGTTTAATGAAGCAAATCATTTACCTTGTAATAATATCATTGGTTATGTATCTCCCAAATCCTATGGGAATACTAGCTGGGTTTCAATCAACTCATGGAGAGGATTGTTGCAGTCTAAAACATTTGCAAACATACCAATAAAATACATAAACTATCTCGACAGAAAACAAGATGTCAGATAATCGATATAAGCACTTCTATGATTAACCCTTTGGGTGCCAATCTTTTGATCAAGATCTGAAGCCAATAGAAAATCATAAATCATGACCGTTTAAGTCAAAAGTTATCAAAACAAAAATAATGCACCCCCTATCTGTTCAAATTTACATTCTATGCTCACAGTTGTTGAGCATGTGATGTTTTTTTGATGTGTTGCACCCTAGTTGAATACAGGTTTGCATACATTTGTGACTCAAGACTGAATTCATGGAAACCATACCTCCTCTGCAAATATTTGCACTATACCTGAATACATTTTTTTTTCTTCAAAAAGTATACCAAAATGTCATTCACACTGTAGTCCAGACCTGTTGATTTCTTTTACTAGGGAGAAACATAAAAATATAGTCTGCTCCTGATTTGTGCCCTGAATTAACCCCCCTTCCTTCAAAGTTATTCAGCCCTCAATGTGAGCCATAAATTATACCATCTGGTATGCAGATACACTGCCTCCAACATGTGCCTGAATTATACCCCTCACACAAAGATATGCTAATTTTATGTACCCAACGTGTAGTTATACTGCTCCAAATATGAGTTATACCCCCCCAAACAGATTATCTGCACCCAATGACTATGAATAATAATTCCTCTGTTAAAAAATATCTCCTGCCCCCCCCCCAATATATGCCATTAATTATACCCCCTCACATACATTCTGTCCCCAATGTGTGAATGAATAAAACAATGTTTACATTAATCACTGCTGTTTCAATGCTACAAACTTGTTTATGAAAATGCATATTCATATTTCAACAAAATATGATAAAGGAAATAATATTATATAACAAAGGGAAAGATAACCAGAGGTTACCAGAGTCAAACTATCGGTATGTGTTTAGTATCAATGAAAAAGGCCTTCCATCCAATTTTAGATTATCACCAACTCCTGTCCCTGTATTTGTAGAAATCAATATCAGAGTGGGCAACAGGAAATAATGTAGGAAAATTTGTTGTGATATTTGGCGAAAAATTATAATGCATCCTATTTGGGAGCTTAAACATTAAACATAGTGAAATATTCAATAATAACATTTCTGATTTACACAAGTCTGAAAATGATTTATATAATTCAATGTTACCTGTTCCTACCTGAGAATAATGAGAGAATGTTACCCGAGAATAAATTTCAGGGAGATTTTGATGACATGGACATGTTAAAATAAGGACATCATTTATAAATGTTGCGGCAATTGCAGTTTGTGATCATATTTTTTGTATTTCACAAGTACCGGTAACTATTTTTGTGTTACGTAGACAATTAAATGATCCCAGGTTAAAAATTAAAGGAAACTGACTGATTTTTTCTCTTATAAAGTAGAACTCAGAACCACATTAACTATTGGATTGTTGAATTTCATTAAAGCGACAATAGGTGTAACTATTGATGTTTTTTTCTCAAATTTTTAATAAAACATTCAGTCAATCAGTAACATCCATCAATGAAATGTGGACACTGAAGGCATAGTATATACTGTAGAATGCTTTATTTTCGCTTGGAATTGATTTTCGCTGAAGGTATGATTCAGTAAAAATAAAATCCAGCGAATAGTCCTTTTTCCTATATTTTACATTCAACACATCACAAATCAGTGAAAATAAATTTCATACAAAACACCCAAAAAGTTTTTCCAGCAAAAATTAATTCCAGCTAAAATAAAGTATTTTATAGTACGCTACATATAATGTACAGGGGCAAAAAGATTGCAGTTGGGTTGCATTTAGGTCTAAAGAGGGCACCATCTATTGAAATCCGAGTTTGTCACATGAATCTTGAATATTATGGTACAAGATGAGAATTTTATCAGGGGTGAAATGTCAAATAACTAAAATACCTGCAATATCTGCAATATATGAACTGAATAAAGATTATATATTGCTTGATAATGTAACCATGTTTGAAAAATATTTGACAACAATTATCTGGGTTATATTGGACACAAGAAACTCAACAACTGACAGACATGATAACCTTTATACCTCACCTTCACTTTTATCACATGTAAGATAATAAAGAGACACTACACATGAATCCATTTTTGTAGATCTTTTTAATGATTTTTTTTTGTAATCACTTAACAGTTAGCTGAATAAAATTATAAGTTCTTTTTTTCCTTACTAGAAATATACTTTGTCAACCTTTCTTAATAATGTATTGTATTTTTGTTTCTGTAAGTATTGAAATTCATAACACTGCCACTTCATAATAATACTGTAAATGAACAAAAAAGGCATCAAACAAACAAAAAATAATCTTCATAAATTATGTACATTTTTTTAAGTTAAGATCTCTATACAATGAAAACATTTTTCACCAAAAAATGGTTTGGGAGCAAATATTCATCTATTAAAGTCAAAAGCAAATGTTTTTTTTTTAATTTCATCTGAAAAATTTGATACAAATTATATATTTCATATACACTGAGATTTGTTGAAACACTGTAACACAATGTGAAATCAAGTATAAATATGAAAGATCAAAACAGTTTCTTGAGTGGTGATGTAATTTTTTTTTTTAACTTTAACATTGTTCTGCAATTAATATGCATCTTAGGATGGATGCACTAGGTCAAAATATATTGCATATAAACTGTTCTACCTGATGTGGCTGTTAATTTAAAATAACTCCAATGTTCTTGGAAGTCCACAATGTCAGAATAGTGATATAAATGATTGAAAGTAGACAATATCTTGTATTCAAAGATTCTAACTACACAAATTACATCATTTCCAGGGAATTATTGTGAATGCACATGTCAAAGGTCAGATGTACCCAGAATGCAATAGGTTGCTAGATTTTTTTTTTTCTTTTTTATTTGCTAATACATTTCAAAATTTTCTTGAATTTCAATGCTAATTTTTAACCAAACAGCCGCAGCATGATATGGCTTATATTTTGACTAATATGAATATTTTGATTGATATCTTGGTTAGAAAAGACTATACAAAGGAGTAATGAAATGTCTCAACAGAATTGTTACCTGTATATTATAAATAATTATGACCTGGTACATACACAGCCGCATAAGACACTATCATATCAGAAACCCAGCATAGACATACAGTTTGAGTAATAAAGTTCACAGCAACATTGGTAAAATATTGATACCAACAATGTTTTTCAGATAGGTTCAACTAAAAAATATGTATCTACAGGCAGTTGTCCCATGAGGCATTATTTTGGCACAGAATCTACTCACACTCACACAAACATACACACATACACTTAATAAAACTAATGTCATGGCAGATTAAAATAAATGTCAGGTATTTTTGCTTCCATATTGCGCAGAATGACATTATGATGTGTTAAAAAAATAGCAGCAAGACTGATATGCTAGAGCTACCTTGTTTTATCCTGTGGCTAGTGTGGGTTCTTTCCTACTCTCGAATTCAGCCAGGCAATAGTGTATGTCTGTTACAATTAAGTGCATCAAAAAAAAAACTGTACAACGCTGTACGAGAAAATGGAGAATGGGAAAAATGAGACGATTTACTTAGACAAGAATGATATACATTGTTTTGTGTGTTCTTGCGACACATAAAGCTAAGTGCAATTCAAGGAACATTAGCCCTAAATAAAATTATTGTTGACTTGTTCATATCTCCTTTTGTTTGTTTGTTTGTTTATTTTTTTTGCAAATAATTAATAAACCCAATGTAACTTAATTACTCTGTAACGTCATCCTTAACTAACAATATTTGATCACTTGAAAAATTTCTGACAGCTCTGTAATTTTATTCATTACTATCAGATATTTCAATTTACTGCCAATGCTTGGGTTGCTACATATTAAACAACTAGTTGCAGTGTATAAGACTTAATGTAATCAATGAATGAATCATAATTTGGAATCCCCATATTCTCTGAGCAAATCTTTTTAATTTTTATCTGACAAAATTGAACTATATCAAAAGAGAGGAAAATTAACAAGGTGCCAACAGTTTTGTTTTTGCCCAAAAAAGTCTGTAGCTCTGTGGACAATATGCATTGATGATATGAAGTGCTTTAGGTTATTCTTTTACCTTGAAATGTGCTCTAAATAAAAAAAAATTATCATCATTACGTCATTTCTCAAACTTTTATCATGTGTTCTCTGGAGTATCCTGTCTTTCACAAAATATTATTTAACACATACTAAGAATTTAAACACAGCAAAACAGTGATTTCTTTTGGACACGCATAGTCCTAGTGTGAAGCGGTTATAAAACAGCACAGGCTGGATGTGTTAACACATGTAATATGGTTTGGCAATACTGCTACATCAATTAAATTCTCGTCTTAATGTATTTTTTGTAATATATGTCAGCATTTCATAATGGTTAGGTGCACTTCAGTTTCTCATATAATGTTAACTTAATATTCAGCTTTTCTATACATGTATTCTTTATCACTGATATCAAAATAACAACTTTCTTACTCTGGGTCACATCGCATTTCATTTCCAACGATGTGGGTGAAATTATTTAAAGCTGTTGATGCAAATTGGGCATAAAAACGTACAGACATACAAGCTGATTGCATCCTACAAATTTAAAACAATGTCCATACAAACAATACAGGGCTGATAATGCACATGGGTAGAACCTCTTATCCCTAACAATGGCAGACATAATTTTATAGAAATTTTTGTTAAAAAAATTATACCCAACAATACTGATAAGAGTTAAAAAAGCTGCAATAACACTGTCATCAGGTGTGAGCTTCTCCACATAGCACACCCGGGATACAATGTTTTTTGTCATACTCTCGCTCTCTGTTTAAAACAAGCATGAGAAATTTTGCATTGTGACATTAAAAATAAGTTCCAACACATTCATTTTATGAAATTCCTACTCGTAAAGTTCAACAATGTTAAACTATTTCAGTAAATTTCTATTAACACTTTGTCATTTTTTGTTATTTTCGCAGAAATATTTATAGACTCATAGTCACTCAAAAAACAAATCCTAAATCAGTTAATTAAAATGCAATAAAGCTGGGTCTCATAAAACGTTATTATAAAGTTGTCTATCAGTAAATCTTAAAATGTTTTTTTCTGCACTTTTAAAGTTTTATCAAAAATACCAGCATGGATATCACATGCGCAATGTTATTGTTTACCGTCATTACAACGATGTACATTGTGTTATTGTTATTGTTTTTGTCATAACAGCGTTGTACATTGTGGTATTGTTTTTGTTATCAAAGTGTGATATTGTTGACTGCCGTCACGCAGTTGTACATCATGTTATTGTTCACTGTTATCAGATTGTTCACTCACTGGTGCATATTTCAGACGGAATTGATCTGTAAAAGAACAAATATATTACCGGTACATCAAGTACATATAACATAATTCATAAATCAGTAAACTGCATATTTCATATAATCATTAATGTGAACACCCCACCCCTCGTATGGTATCCAACAGTGTGCCTTCTAACAGAACTGATTTTGTAGGAACGGTAAGTCAAAATAGAATCTCCTTAAATCAAGTTGAGTCCATCTGTTGCCTGCTAGAGAGAAAAATCTTCAAGAGAAAAATGTATGTGACTGTGACTAGAGATCCGAATGAAAATGCTGTGGTCACTGATTTTCTTCATTTTTACATTAGTTGTTTATATAATGTGAATTTCATTTTACCAAATTACAAATTCTTTATAGTAGGATGTTTTTCAAGATTACTATTATATCAATATATAATGAAATCACAGATCCAAA
The DNA here is from genome assembly GCF_978046115.1 of Saccoglossus kowalevskii. Lineage (NCBI taxonomy): Eukaryota > Metazoa > Hemichordata > Enteropneusta > Harrimaniidae > Saccoglossus > Saccoglossus kowalevskii. Next base: position 24,412,340 of record NC_140646.1, read on the forward strand.
TTGTTTTGATGAAAATAAAATTTAATGTACACACACATTATTTTATGATATTTTATTAATCAAATGTCAGATATTAGACACTTATACTTACTTTGATGTGATTCTAAAGATGTTTCTTTACAATCTGATGACCTGTGTCCCACGGCTCCACAGTTATAACACACAGGCTGCACAGGCAAGTGTTTCTTGTGTCCTACCATGTGGTGATGATTACTCCCATGCTGAGCTATAAGTCCGGGAGATACAAACTGGGGAGCACCGTGCCCCATCATGCCATAATGACTACCATGTCCATATAAAAACTCCCCAACGCCATTTGGATAAGCAGAATGTTGCTGCAGTGGCGTTGTTTGATAGCGAGGCGTGGTTTGTATTGCGGGGTTGACGTATCCATTGGTGGCTACTAAATTACTAAGATTAGCTTGCAGTAAATTAGGATAATGCATGGCATTATTCATGAATCCTGGAGGTAAATATGCAGTATTAAAAGAGAATGGTAAACTGGAAGAATTATTTGTCATCGGATTATTACCCGAACAAGAATGGCCACATGTTGTGCAAACCATACTGTTAGTCGTATTACAAATGACTGACCCTCGAGTGTTTGCAAAAGTGGTACCGCTAGTTGCAACAGGAAAGTTAGTACTGTTGTTACTGGGAAAATTTGTTCCTTGACTATTATTCACGTAATTTGGAGGCATATTATTGTTGTACATTATGTTTTGTTGTTCATTGCCGAACGTGTTACTTGGCGGTTGAGCCGGAGTATTGAGAACATGAGGCGGCGGCGGCGGCAACAGTGGGGGTGTGGTCCGCAATCCCTCACCTCCTCCTCTAGGTGAAGAGCATGTGACTTTGCTTTGAGCTACTATTGGTGCAGGATTTACATTGATAGGGTCCATTTGAGTTGCATTACATACTGGCACACTACTAAATGCAGGGTGAACAACAGCAGGTGTGACAACTGTAGTGCTCATTGCTGCAGGCATAGACATCACAGATGATGGAGGCATCATGGCAATGGCTGTACTAGCAGAAGCACTTGGAACTAGAACTACAGAAGTCTTATATTTTGCAGCTTCAATGTTAGGATTATTTACTGCACTTCCTGTGGATTTCACAGGGATGTTAATCTGCTGTGGCACAATGGCTTCTCTGGGGTATGGTCCTGTTGGAGGCACTGCTGCTTCTTCTTGTGTTGGCAACTTTGGAGTAAACACCATGGCAGTAGATCTCAATGGACTTGCGGCATCCAAGTTTGGATTCATAGGTGGGTAATAGCTCCCTGGTGGTGGTAATGGTAGCGACATCTGTCTGGGCTGCCGGATTGTGGTTTCTGATGCAGGTGAAGAAGGAGTAGAATGCGAGTGACTCACAGGGACTATTGGTGATCTTGAATCGATGCGCTCCATGGATAGAGATTTGACAACATTACTGTAAGATGGGGTAGCCGCACATGATCTGTTAATCCGGTTCGCAACATTTTGTGCAAAATCTCTGTTGATTGGTTCTGAACTGTGTTGAGTAGCAACTGATGTTGTCAATACTTTCTTGATAGGTGGGTTGGAATCAGGTAGTGAAACAAGGGAGCTTTCACTTGCCTCGGAATCTATGAAAGTAATAATATACATGTATATAGTGAAAAATATAATTTGATGAGTCATTTATTGTAGATGTCACATCCATCCAAAGGTAAGAATAGTAAAAAGTAATCATCTGAAACAAGAAGTTCAAACTAGACCGTACAAAAAAAGAGAAAATTTTAACTTCTAGTACACCTATATGGTTATATAAAGTTAAACTATAGATCTGTAAGTAAGCCACAAAGCTAAATGCAAAATGATCAACCTTTCTCAGTCACACCAAATGAGTACTAATCTTCTTAAAAGTTCCATTTTTGTGCTAGAATAGGTTTTAGAGGATAAAAATTAAAAAACAAACAAATTAAGTTTGAGTACAAATTGGAGTACAGGCCTATTCAAAAGATATGGAGAAAAAAATTAAAAAATAGATCTAAAATTTAGACAAACATGAAAATGTTGAATTACTATCAACATTGGTGGTTCTGGTGAGAGTTTGGATCATTTTAAATTACTTAATACCTTTCTCGTTCTCATCAGAGCTCTCTCTGGGACTAGACGGCGACGATGAGCAATCAGAACAAGAGCATTCACTGGTGCATATATGTTGAGACATATAAAAGAGGCTCTGAATAGGTGCAGTATGCGTTGCAGATGAAGCAAGGTATGTCGTAGAATGATTTGTAGGTGACATATACATAACAGACGCCTGTGGTATGATTCCATTAAAGCCTTTAGCCTGAATCCTGTAAGAGACAGAGAAAGATGGTTTACACATTTCAGACTCACACCTCAAGATACTTCAGTAACTTTGATTCAATATACTAGTACTTAAAGCATAGTGGTTATCGTGCCATGCATGTACTCTTCTAATGGAAATTACAAGTATGAGCTTTGATCTGGGCACGACATGCACTAATTATCGCAGATGATTACAATGATACCTTCCAACAATATAACTATCTAATTAAAGCTTGGTAATGTCTCAGTTTGTACTCTGTGCAACAGCCAAAGTCACCATCTTTATTCATATGAGACCCATATTTCACGCACATGTGGTGCAATGACCACCACCCTTCAACAAAGTCATTTATCACATGACCATTGATACATAACGTGCATTTTTATACATCTGACACCGAAAACTAATGAATATTAAAAGGCATTGACATAAAATTAACACAACTGAAGAGGAACTGCAAAAATAATCAAGCAAACAATAAAGACATAAAAAACATTACCTCAATTTTTTCAAATTTGATAATAGTTTATTTTTAGCTCCTGTAGTTATTTTCCAGCTCTCCAGATCCTCTTCACGCAGCTGTAAAATCTAACAAAACAAGCCATGCATGGCACAGTTCCCATTAGTTATCGAATTTAAGATATATAGTTTTGTTTATAGTAATATAGCTGGAATATAAACATGTCAGGAATATGATTGTTTAACATTTAAATGATTGACATTTGTATCTGATCGTCAAACAAGTATTGAGAGATATTGCTCTGGAACAGCATTAATTAAAACAAAATCAGCCATTTTGTCCAACATATATACAAAGTTTAAACAAAATCCATCTGTAAACAGCCGAGAAATGCTTGATTTTGATGATTTTTTAAGCACAAAAATGGCCACCATTCGGCCATTTTTAATAGGATCGTCAAACCAATATATCTGTATATCTATGACATGATGTATAATGAATATTTAAAATTTGAACATAATCAGTCACAGCAAGTCAGAGATATGGCACTAGAACCACATTCATTAAAACAAAATGGCCACCAGTCGGCCATTTTGAATCTTATACGAAAACAAAATGATGTGCATCAAGATCCTATGATGTGCATCAAGGTCCTATAATGTCCAACGTATATACCAAATTTGAACAAAATCCATCTGTAAACAGCTGAGAAATGCTTGATTTTGATGATTTTTAGAACAAAAATGGCCGCCATTCGGCCATCTTGAATCAGATTGTGAAACAAATTGATGTGCATATTTATAATATCATGTATGATGTATATATGAAGTATGATTGTGATTGCTCCAGGCATTTCTAAAATACAGGACGCACACACGAACGGTCGGACGCATAAGTCCCCTATTTTCGGACTATGTCCGAACGGGGACTAAATATACTCATTGACATCAAGTGAAAATAGAAAGTGACTGCCAGCTCAGCAATCATGCAACAATCAGAATACATTCACGCAACCCCTAAATCTGAATGTTTCAAAGGTGATAGATCAATGCAACATTTGTAAGTCAAATACAGTTACTGTACATTCATACTATGTACACATTTTTGTGCATAGTGCAGTTGCCACTTTTCTACACTTTTGAACTCCAACGAAGCAGTATTGTAATTTGCATCCAGTATATTGCTTACGACTGCCAAAAAGTGAGAAAATTGACTTAAACAGCACAATATATGTACAGAATTCCTGTTAATGCAGGATAATGGCATGGTAAAGGTACAGAATCACTCACCTGCTCCATGGTTAAGTCTTTGAAGAATGGATAGTACTTGTGTAACCGCAAATCCTTCAACCATTTTTGAACACACATGAAATGCGGCTCAGTGGAAAGATTGACTGGTGGCGATGCTGGCGGAACCCATGCACCAGGTAAAGGAGGTCTTGTCAAAGGCAGCGCTGTTGGAGCAGGAGGTATGTGGGAAGATAGAGGCGAGGGTAATGGAGATACAGGCAATGGTGGCTGACCTTGTGTGAATGTTGGCCTAGGAAGAAAACAATTTGAAAGATGAAGACAAATATTAATAACAAATATTTAAAAGTAATTCATTTATATATCTTTGCAAATATACTTGAATCCATAGTGATGATATCATAATATCACATTACAAACATATATACAGTAAACTGTTTTATATTTTTGAGAGAAAGAAATTTTTAGAAATTTCAGGAGTTAGTATGAATCATGAAATTTTGTCCTATGACACCAGTGCCACAAAATTTCCAAATCATGGCAGCGAAAATTCACATTCTACAGTATAATCCAGGAGTTATAAATAAAATTTCTACAAAAATTTTTTTTTACACTAATTCTACTGAAAATTATGAATTATTATGCTAAATAAACATATTTTTACCAAAAACTAATCAGGTTTGTACTTTAGATATCAGTGTGAAAGTTGAAAATTGGTTAATTATGAAAATTAGATAATAAATATGCACAATTATTCACTCCAAAACTAATCATTTCTCTGCATATCCTAGAGGATCTATGCTATGTAGCAAGTTTTATTGAAAAGTGATGATTAGTACTTGAGATATCAGTGGAAAAGCCGAAAATGTACTAATTATTATGCAAATTAGTAATAAATATGCACGGATTTTTACCCGTAATTAATCAAATCTGTGCATTAGTTCAGAGCATCTATGTACCAAGTTTCATCAAAATTCAATGAATGCTTCTTTAGATATCAGTGAACAGTCATGGAACAGCTAATAATTAGCTAAATTATCGTGCAAATTAGACAATTAATATGCATGGATTGTTACCAAAAACCTAATCAAATCCGTGCATTAGCCCAGAACATGACATGGAACAGGTAAAAATTAGCTAATTATCATGCAAATTAGGTAATTATAAGCATGGATTTTTACCAAAACATTTTTATATGTCAAAATCATTGTGCTAATGTATACCATTCTGACTTCAGTGCAGGCATGTGAATAATTAAAATGATGTCAGACGAATAGACAGAAACTAAAAATAGTCTCACCTTCCATTAGATGTATTCGACGAAACCTTATTGATAGCGGGTCCCGCTAATGTACTACATGTAGTGACTGAAAAATAGAAAAGAAAAAGATTTTCAATATGTTGCTTATAATAATATATATAGTAGTACAGTATGAATGAATGAATGAATGAATGAATGAATGAATGAATGAATGAATGAATGAATGGATGAATGAATGGATGAATGAATGGATGAATGAATGAATGAATGAAATTTATTTTACCAATTAGGAGAATCATAACTCAGAAGCTGAACTTTCATTTGCCACTCAGACAATCATTAAACATATTAAACATGCTAAAGATATCAAAGGTACTCAAAGTCCAAGTTATAAAGTAATTATAAGAAAACATGAAATGTGAATGTCAGACTCACCTGGGGCAACTGATGGCTCTGGTGACAAAGATGAAGGTCCTAGGAAGGTGATTTCAGAGTCTAAAACAATAAATATAAACATTGACACTGAGTAAATACTGCGTTATTCTCTGTATGTAATATTCGACCCCCATATATAATTAAATGCACTGTAATGATCATGAATACTTCATTTCTACACCGGTAGATGGTTGGTCAGTTACCAAATGCATTTGTAATTCTAGCTGTTAAAGGTAAGTTTTCAGAATATGTACATTACCGTTTAAGTCCTAATATACGGTTTATATTACATACATATTGCAATCACTAAATGGGCAACAGATGTACAAAACAAACAATACACCGTACATGTATAATCTTTTGAATAAGCGTCAGGGAAGAGTAAAAGGCCATAATTTGGTTCTAAAATAGACGTCACAAAATGTTGAAAAATTAGTCAATCAAAACAACACATGATAAAAAAAATACTATATTTAATGTAATATGCATTGTTTTTAATTTTGTTGTAACGAAAAGTATATTCTAAGAGAAGTTTCAGATAAAAACAAACATGAATGCATTGCTTAGTAGTAAATGATCACAGTACAGTAGCGCAATCCGGTCATGCTGTGTTTCACAAGTGAATAACTTACTTATTTTCGAAGTGTTGCAATTGTTGATTGCAATTGCCTATTTTTAGGCACGTCGAAACAAATGAATAAAATTAGGAACAATGCTGTTTTTGACCAGCTGGTTGAAACAATGAAGTCAGTCACGATCTTGTTGAATTGGGGGTGCGGTCAGTAATAGGTACTTTTCGTGTTTTCAATTTTTTTCAAGAACGGAATTGGGGGTGTGGTTACTATTACGTATGCTGTTTATATTAGGACTTTAACGGTACATTACGTACAACCTTAAAATATTCAAAAATCATGTGCTGATTTTCTGCTCATCAACATCATTGCCTTTAAGAATTCAGAGGAAAACATCACAAAGGCAACTGTACACTCTGTATGTGAATACAATCGATACATAATCTGCATAGAGACAAAGCGACAAATATGGCAAACATGCAAGAATAAATATATGACCACTTGGGTCCTCTGTACAGTCTATAACCACTAGTCTAATAATTGAGCAATCATATACTCATGAAAATCACTCTGCTTGTATTAAACCTACCTTCATGCACTGGTTTGGCATTGGCAACAGCTGCACCACCCACTGTGGAAGATACTGGACATTGAAAAAAATTCAACATATCATCCCACTGAAGAATATGCTGAGGTAATGTCACCAATCGCCTATGTAAAAAAAAAAGACACCATTCAATATGAGACTTATTTGACTACTGCATTTGCTATATTAGTAGTGTATCTGTACATAAATTAAATACATTTTTTTCAAAAAAAGTTTACAATGTAAAGATGACATCACTAATATAAATAGCTCTACCTGACCTTAACAGTGAAGCTAAAAAATATAAGAACATAAAACACAAACTTTACATGTATCTTCATGGTGGAGAGAGACATTTTATTTTTTTACTATATGTAACTACTGTAGATACATTATTCATTCACTTAATTATTATTCACCATTTTCACTGATAAGGGTTTTTCTAGAAAAAAACTGCAAGAGGGAGCACTGCAATGCAGTGGCGCTACCAAGTGGGGGAGATGGGATTCTCCCTACCAGGGTGTTTTTGATAATTCTAAGTTAAAATGGTGCATTCTATGGCTTTTCTTGGGACCAAAATTAATATCAGACAGGTCACAGTTGAAGACTGGCCACATGTGATCCCTAGTCATTCAGAATTTTATGGTTGCCAGAGGATCTGCTCCCCAGGGTAAGGAGGCGCATGGCCATGGTATGAGGGCGCTACACTCCTGTTCCCTTGTTTAAAAAAATCCCTGAGTGATATTCGCTATTCCACATGAACATGTGAAATAACAATAGAGCTTATTGTTTTCTTGTCAAATGCATGAACTTAAAAAACCCAGTAAAAATACTCAAAATATCAAAATAGTGAAATTAAATGCCAGTGAAAATAAATGGTTGACAAGTAATCGGACATGATAATATTACAAGTATATACATTTAAGCTTTGGCATCATGTACCTGCTTATGTAAATATATTGAAGATAATATTTGGTAATCGTAGTCCTAAATAACTATTAAAAATTTTTAATAGTTATTTAGGACTACGAGTACCAAATATTATCTTCAATATATCATACTTATCAGTCCGAGCAGCGTTTATTTATTTATAACTACTATTATGCTTATGTAAATGAAAGCCATACAGATAATGTTTGTATAATTCAGTATACAAATAACTGACAATTTACATGAGTTTCTATTGGAAATGTGTTTCTAATCAAGCAAATATGGTAATGTTTACCGGGCTAGATCAAAGATATAGGTCAATATTTTGGTTAGAAACCAGAAAACAGCGCAACTATTTTAAAATGACAAAAATAGACAACAATGGTGTAAAGGGCCTAAACACACAACAAGGTCAAACAATGACCCTGCATGAAGCAAAGTTTTGTATTAACCATGCGCTGCTACCTTGTATGATACACTGCGTATTAAACTCACCTTGCATAGTCTTTAATCTCTGGCAGTCCTTTTTCTGCAAGCTCTCCTTTATGAGTTATCCGACAACTGTGTTTTCCTGCCATGCAAAAGAACAAAGGCTTTCTTTAACAATCTACGCTTTCTTCTGCAGTACTTTAATTACTTTTGGAGCTATTGTGCCATGGTTAACTTGTCTCACCGCGATTGATGTCCACACATGAACACCTGTATGAAATGCGGCAATGGCAGGCATTTGTATGCTGCCTAATTTCACTATTTGAGGATTTTGTGTCACATGAGATTTTTTGTGTACAGTAATGTATGCGATTTTTGTTTGCGTTTCTTTGTAGAATACAATCTATCTGTATGAATAGGATCTTTATTAACTGATACATGGCCATTGGCCCAAAACAGTTAAAACATTTAAATTATTTACAATATTTCAGCGGCTTCCCTACCAAGTTTCATAGCATTAAATATAAAGGCAGCTAAGCGCTGTAGAAGTACATCATTTTGAGTTTTGAATAATTCAAGAAATTTATTTACAGTTGGTGGGGTGCAGTAGTAGTGTGGGATATAGAGACACCTAATGTGATTATAAAAGTTACAAACTAACAAACAAGCAGCCTGTCGGCTGAGATAGCTCCGCTGTTAGCAATGCACATTGCAATTAAAGATCAGAAGATATCATTAGAAAATGAACAATATGTGTAGTTTTCAACAAGAATTCAAAAATATCACTTTTCACCAAAAATAATCATCAAAATTAGATAATTGAAATGACATGATATGAACAAATCTGAGAGAGGTCCACATGTAGTACCTATATATGTAATATCAGAGCAATTGGGCTTGCGGTTTTTAACAACAAGTCAAAAATATCACATTTTACCAAAAATATTCACCAAAATTAGAGAATTAAAGATATCATCATGAAATGAACAAATCTGAGAGAGGACCACATGTAGTACCTATATATGTAGTATCAAAGCAATTGGACTTGCAGTTTTTAACAAGAAGTCGAAAGTATCACTTTTTACCAAAAATTACAAAAATATTCACCAAAATTAGAAAATTAAAGATATCATTACAAAATGAACAAATCTGAGAGAGGTTCACATGTTGTACCTATATATGTAATATCAAAGCAATTGGACTTGCGGTTTTTACAGCGAGTGCAAGATATTTACATACACCTAACTCGTGCACCCGCTAGGTAATTACCGAGGGACTTTGCAACATCCCCAGACACTTTGCTAGACACCCCAACGACCGTTGTAGACGCAATAAAGTTACATACACTCTCACGTGACAGTTAATCAAAACACCGGACGCGGTATGCCTTTGATGTGTGGGCACGAGGAACAGGGGTAGTTGGAATATTCCATTGCTTTGTAGATATAACAATCATTGCTGTGTAATACTTGGAAGAAATATAATACGAACATAAAACTGGAAATGAATATTAACAAGAAACGTTAAAAGTAAATTCCTTCGATTGTTAGTTTGTTGAGATGTTGTCAATGGGTTTATACACAGTCCTATTAAAAATGTCGCGTTTGCGCATAATGGCATGTCCCATTGCCAGTTTGCCATACAGCGCCCAGTCAGTCTTTTCCCAGGAATCTTCTACTTTTTAGTTTTACATACTAGTATATAGTATATACCGTCACCATGTACCAGTTTCAAATATCGTTCAGATCTCGTGTTTTGCAACGATATTCCAAATGTACGAAAACATACAGTGAGTTTGAACGGTTCATTAGAAGTAACGTAACAAGGCTTGCAGACAGTGTCTTTCAAATAAGATATGAAAATGATGAAGGGATCTTTGTAATATTGTCGGACTGCGACTTTGACATGCAGGACATGTTTCGATGTGCCAAGACCAATGCCGATTACCTCCGTATAAAAGTTATAATCACAGAGGGTTGTTCACCAGCACCAAATCGGTTAGGTAATTCCGAATCGATAACTGGCAGTCGACCTAAACAGTTGGAATTTGGAAATATTGCCGAAAATTGCAATCGCCCCAAGAATTGGAAGAAACAGAAAGAAGACGCCCTCGTGAAAGAAATTTCATGTTTAAAAGACGAGAAAATGGCGATAGCGTCACAGAGGGCCGAATTGGATCGCCCCGTTCAAGAGCCTGAGCCTGTTGGTACTAACATCAGAAGTACCGTACGTGCCAAATTTGCCATCGCAAAGGCCGTAACAATGATGGCTGTTTAGTCGGTGAACCGTGTCGTGATTACATATTCTGTGGGAGAAAGGACAAACATAAACAAGATTATGTGGCCCAAATTAAAAAAATGAAAGACCACGAAGCCAAGCTTTAATACAAATAGGATAACAGGCAAAGAAAATGAACTTAAACAGCTACGCGACTTTCATAGCCGTGCAATGTCCGTTTTCACCACAACAATCACACCCAGATTACAAGCAGCTTTCCCGGAGAAGTACAGTGCACGATCCAAGGCGGGTAGATTGGAACTACTGAGAGATATCAGCATATTGCGTAAAGCATACAATAGCAATGTCAATAGTTTACCAACCCAGGACAGCCCACAAACAGACAGAACAGAATTTCTACTTGCTTTTAATAAAGAAACAGTCAGCGGAATTTTCCGGAGTCCAGAACGCACCTGATAGTTGCGAAGTTGTATATGGACTGCTAAAAGGTGAGCCCACCCGATATTTTAATAATTATATTTATGAGTATACTCATTCTTTTTTACACCCTGTAACACATTCATCAATATTTTAATGTTATATGCTGTGAGACTAGCGTCAAATATACAGTATAATTAAATGTGTATTTTTTTTTGTTGCAGACTCTCCAATAAAGTCCTCCCATGACAGTGACGAAGAGTTGTCAGGGCAACCAAAGAGGAGAAAAATTACAGAAAATACCGACTTCGATGAGTCAGAAAATAACACACGTGAACGTTGTCGCCAAAGAGAGCGTATGCAGGACTATTTTAACAACGGACCTTATTATCCACCCTGGCCTTATCCATGGTTTAATGCCACTAATACGGGGTTCTGTGGGTTCCCAGAGTATTATGGGACAGTAGAATATTGTCATCTAGCCCCAATTACACCAGCAACAGCTCCTCGACCCTTACTATCTCAATATTCAAGTTTACCACCTACACCCGAATCAATGAATTTATGTAGTTTGTCTTCTCAAATCACGCCAACTATGGGCCAACATGAACGGCTTATTGGCATGGGACAGGGTCAGTTTACTGACACAGGGCAGATGCAAAGCACCCTACAAATTACCGGTACTGGTACGAGTCATAGCAAATCACCCTGATGTAACTTTGCGGGGCTTGGGACAGGGACGATCGAGCAGGCAAACATCGGGACATTCAACGTCGCAAACAATTTGCATGCACTTTTGGAGGCGGCCGCAATAGCTGGTCAACAAAATCAGTCAACAAACAACAAACAGTAAATTCGAAAATCAGATTTATATTTTGAGTTAGTCAGTATATGCTTTATTTGTTTCTCGTTGGTTTTTAGCGTTTTAGCGCCTACAATATTGACTGAACTAAACTACATCATACGTAATGTTACCGTCATTATGCTATACTTTTGGTGAAAATAAAAAAAACTTGTTCATAATACACTATATTGTACTATGTGTGACGGATAACCACTAATATGTCTATTTTTATGGCCGAGATTCCAAGTTTTTCATGGTTCTCGATGGCTTCGCTTCAGTGCTAAAGTTTAACGCAAGCCATATTTATATGACGTGTATTTCAGGATCGAAATACTACCAACTAGACTTTGCATGTGAACCGAACAAAAACTAATTCATGATGACATGTAATAATTTGTTTTGTCATTTATTCAGGATAATAAATAATAATATTTTGAGCGCGCCCAAGCAACTCTCTAAATTTCAATGACATTTCACATTTTGTTGGCCAAGCAGATGAAGTGTCGCTGCTGCTTTTTCAACTCGGTCAGGTCACGGTGCTGTTGTTGCCGTTAAAGATTCATTTTGATTAAATATTACTTATCTGAGTGAGCGTACTTTCATGGCCACTAAAATTATATATACATATCTAGCCGAAGAACAACAAAACCAAAAAACTGGGTGATACTATGATTTAATAAGGCACACAAACAGTAAAACACACAAATTTTAAAAGATTGATCATTATTTGAAACTCCAGGGAAACGAATTGTTTTGAAAACAAAATAATCAACAATGATCTAACCTCAAACTAAGTAAAGAATTTAAATAATTTCAATGGTTTTATCTCTCCATCCAGTGTTTCTATTGGTCAACCCTAACCCTGTAACAGTTAATTTTAGTAGCAGACCAACCCCCATACGCAACTCATATGAAAAAATAATCAGAGATCGACAACATTTTTGAAGAAAAAAAACATGTTTATTTATCAATTTACACTTTCCAGTAAGTTTTGTGATAAAGCTCCACCAGCAAAATTTAGTATATTTTTAATGTTATCTAGTCTATGGCAATTCCACAAAAACGAAAAAAAATTGCGTGACATCAAGGGCGTTATTGATGCAAGTGCGTCAATAATAACAGTCTCGGTAAATAACATGGCAAACATATCATTTTCTCGTAATTTTCTCTTCACTTGACGAAAACACATTTCACATGAATTAAATTCAGGTGAGTATGGTGGTTGAAAAAGTAGCGTAACATTTCTTGTTGCCAACATTTCACGAAGAGCTGGCTCAGTTATTCGCCGATCGGCCATGGTGAAAACCACAATTATCCATTATTACTGTATCACCTGGTGACAATACATGTTGCCCATTCTCGTCGAATAACTCCATGGTCTCTTCAAAAAAATGAAGCATTTCGAGTCCATTGGAAGGACCGTCTAAAATGTTGAAGTTACTTACACCTCGGGCGTTGTGTAAGAGATTCACTGTAAAATTGACGTCAGAAGCATAGCGTTGAAACTCGACAGCTCTTTGACCGCGTAAACTGTGACCGTAATTGCGATTTGGCGTCGTTCTCTTTACACCAGTCTCGTCGAAAAAGTGCAAAGTTTGTGGATCAAGCTGAGAAACAGTGTCTATATATTGTAATATTCGTTCCATATTTCTTTCAGTAACTTGCTCAGTAGGAGTTTGACTTATTTTTTTGAACGAATAATTCAAATCACTTTTCATTATATGATGTACCATACGCACCGAAGGCAAATTTTCCTGTACGCAAATATTTTCCCTCAAGAGAGACATGCGTATTTCCTTTGCCGTTAGGGATGGTTTCTGTAAGAGACGAAATTCCATAAAATCAACGATTTCCTGTGTAGATTTCAGTCGACGACGGCTGCTACTCTTGTCGGAACGTATCCAACCGGTGCGACGGAAATGCCTCACAATCCCTTGGACCGTTGCCCTCGCTAGTCCAACTTCCTTGGCGATCATTCGCAAACTATTTCCATCAAAGAAAAGACGAATAATCTCGTTCCGAGTGTCTTCGTCTACACGCTTTGGCATAATAGCAATAATTTTATAGTCGGCGAGCAATTCAAACTTGAATCCAGAAACTACACTCAAAACTAAACTGTTCTCGCGATGGTAATTCCATTATATGCTAGGGGTGTTGTATTACATATTTGTATTAACAAGGTTTATTATATTATTGAAACGTTCAAAATAGAATTTATTTATAAATAAATAAATAAACGAGCATATCTATGCATGACATAATAAAGTGTCCGACAACAGCAATGAATAAAACATTGTTTGATAAATGTTTGACTGGGCGCTTACACGTTGTAATAGTTGAACCCATTTGAAAACCCGGACCGTTGTTTTGATTAAATGTCAAGTGTTACACAGATTGTTATATCTACAAAGCAATGGAATATCCCAACTACCCCTCGTTCCTCGTGCCCACACATCAAAAGCATACCGCGTTCGGTGTTTTGATTAACTGTCACGTGAGAGTGTGTGTAACTTTATTGCGTCTACAACGGTCGTTGGGGCGTCTAGCAAAGTGTCTGGGGATGTTGCAAAGTCTCTCGGTAATTACCTAGCGGGTGCGCGAGTTAGGTGTATGTAAATATCTTGCGCTCGCTGTAACAAGAAGTTGAAAATATCACTTTTTACCAAAAATGACAAAAATATTCACCAAAATTAGAGAATTAAAGATATCATTACAAAATGAACAAATCTGAGAGAGGTCTACCCAAGGTGCATATACACAAAGTATCAAACTCATTCAGGCTTGTAGTTTTCAAGAAGAAGTCGAGAGAGTAAAACATTGACACGGACGTTGGACGATGGACGACGACGGACAATCACTCATATGATAAGCTCCGCTCGACAAAGTCGACAGCGGAGCTAAAAATGAAACTCGTTTTTAATAGAATTCATATTGCATAGCTTGGATGTACGTTGATCTCTTTCTAGATGACCTCTGTCTTTTTCAATTCGTAAACAAGTGATGAACATCGGGAATACAACCAATAAAAACATAGTTGAACTTTGATTATCTTGCCTTTTGTTGTGTTCCTTTGCAAGTGTAACAGATTTTATCACTCATAAATTTTACACTTCATTTCAATCATGTCCGAATCGAAAATCATAAAATGAACACACTTGAGAAGACACAATGTAAGCACTCAACGACTGACATGTAAAAACTCTGAATAATGGTTTGAATAAAGTTTGAAAAGTTTGATAAAATTGACTATAACAGGCTGATTAGAATCAGATTAAGAGTGATATGAATTCACAGTGCTCCATTAATCTTTTGAGAGTCATAATTTTTTCCATCCAGATTTTAGTGTCACATTTTGATTGTTTTTTTGTATTTTCTATAATTTTTACAAATACTAGACCAAATGTACATCATTTTCTATTTTCTATTATAAAAATGCAGTAAAAATAATCTGGGTTTTATTTTGTGAATGATGATACGAGTTGACTTTGGTGTTCAAAAGGTAAAAATGCTGAATAAAAAAAATAACAGAAAAACAAGAAACTGTCAGTCGAAACAGTTACAGTCATAAGTCAGTTCATTTACAGATCTCAACAGCATTATTGAGCTATCTGGAAGTTTTCAAAAATAATTTTTTGCCAGAAATGACAAAAATATCCACTGTGTTCAGTTGGGGGCTAATCAGTAAAAATAAACATTATACAAAACAGTCAAAATGTCTTTTTAGTAAAAATTAATTTCAGCTAAAATAAAGTATTTTACATTAGGTTGTTGTCCATTAGGTATTTATGTGTCACTGGGATTTAATTGAAATTTATTGTTGATTTATTGAGCTAAATGAATGCAAATTTTTCAGAATTTCAGATCAAACATGATCCTGTCATGCAGGTATGATCGTTAGAGAACGCATTTTAGTGATTATTGGATGACGACGAAATAGACAGTGTTTGACATAATACTCAAGACAAAAATACTATGTGATACTGAAACATAGCTGCAAGTACTCTATCGCTATCACATATTCTTCAAATTACATTAGAGTCGCATCCATATCCATGTAGTTGAAACAGAGGTGACATATCTGTCTGATTTGATACTCACTGAAAGTTACACATATTAATGCAAGGGATTCTTCACAATAGAACTAAATGAAAGTGATTTATATCTCAAAACGTGTAACTCATGCAGCAAGACATTATCACAATGCACCTAATTGGTACAAGTGTAATATAATAGTTTATGCATTTGTTGAAGCCTTCAGTAAATAGACATACCAAATGTGATTAACGTTACCCAGTTAGTTGACCTAAATAGCATTCATATTTAAGTATCTCACCCGGAAGAGACATCGCATTTACAAGTAACTGTGTCTGTTTCACCCCAAAGCATGGAGCAGAGAGACATGTATTAAATACAAGAAAGACATACCTGGCAGATATGGCATATTGCAATCAGATTGTTGGGATCCTGTATCACTTTCAAACTGATTAAGTAACTGAAAAACAATACAAATAGTATTAAATTGCAAACTCAAATATAAGAAATGCTCTTCTATGGAACACTTGGGGAAATCAATATGGGGGTACGAGTGAGGGTGGTTTTTTTTTATCTAAAAAGATTGCATTCTTACTTTTTTTCCTAATAAAATAATATTTATTTTTATGATATTGAATAGAATTATTTATTATCAGTATTGTGAAATGCACAACACGTGAAATTTGATCTGCAAATACTGTGATTACAGGTAGACGTAAACTGAAATGACAGAGAGAAAGTCACAGTGTCTTCAAGAACAAAACAACCTCAGTGAATTTAACCCCACAACAAAATTTGAGGATTTGTCTGACTCGTACTATTCTCATGAAATAAAAGCAATTCACACGAAAAAAAGGACAACAGAACTTCCTTGTTCACTACTTATACTAGCATGTAGTTGTATTAAATGGGCAAATATATGAAAGTACAGTGAAGAGCTCACACATGATAGGCTATATATAATAGGATATTCTGTAGTGGCATTCACAGGACATACCTTACACTGAAAAGCAAATAACTCTCCATGTGTTCGACATACAGTGTTGACTGACCCATTGGAACAAGTGACCTAGAATTAAAACAAAACTAAAATTTTATTCCAAGGATTACCGGGTACTGACTCTTTTAATCTTCTAATATAGTAACTAGGGAAGAACTGAATGAAAAACTATATAAGAACTAAATAAATAATATTCAAGTATATTTGACATTTTCGTCACTTTTCAGAAAATATTCAGCAAAAATTCTTTTCCAATTAAAAAAAAAAAATCATAATCTAGACCTAAAGCCAATGAAATTTTTTTGACAAAATTAAAAAAAAAATTGTAGAAAAATACATAAACATGTGCAAATAATCAAAGGGTTATATTATATATGAATATGTACAAATATGTATTGATTTTACTTGTACATGTAATTCAATGCTTAGTTGGTATTAGTCCGAGTTTTAAATAAATGCACAGTCACCGATGAGTGATACTGTATACCAACAGATTTTATTCACAAACATGAAAGGCATAAAAACGTATACAATTATTTTAAGAGGACAAATGAACTGAAATGCGAGAAGATTCACTATTTTTTCACTAATTTCTGATATAATATCAATGAATGATATAATTTCACTATTTTTTTACACAACATCTATTTATTTAGCGTCCTTTTAATTCCAACTCAACTGTGAGGGATATACTGTAAATTCTGTATTAGAAACCGCGGCTTCTATTAAAATGGTACAATGCAATAGAGGGGATGCGGCTTCTATTAGAGCATCTACACATATGAGAAATGATGTTTTTTTGGTTCTCAATTTTTCAAAAAGAATGGGTGCGACTTCTATTAGGGATGCGGCTTCTAATACAGATTTTACGGTAATGGAAACACACAATTCACAGTGCCATTAATTATTGGCTCTTGCCTTGTTCTCTTGCAGGTGAGAAAGCATTAATTAAAAGTAAACAGCCGCCATCAATGCATGAAATCCTGTATCATATCCTTCAGCATGGTTGCAGAACCCAGGTATGTAAACCGTACATAAATGTCATATAAATGATTAGATCCAACATCATTTTTTTTAACATAAGGCCAGACTTTTTTTATTCCTTGTTTCTAGAGTTTTTATAAGGCAAATTTTTTAAAGGAGGCGAAAAAAAATATAAAATTAATTCTTTTTTTCAATTAGATTTGTGTGATTCTCAAAGAATTGTAAGTGAGATCATTGATCAGAGAGAAGAAATGAAATAAAATTTTATTCCCGGTATAATCTTGTTTCTCATCTGTGCGAGACTTTGGTACTTTGATCATGATACTCCCACGAAAAAGCAACTTGGATTTGTTATGCGGCGGGTGGAAAAAAAAATGAAGATAAAAATATTTTTTTTAGTAATTTTTTGCACTTACAATTTGGCGGGTGCGAGAAATTACGCTGAAATAAAATTTTTATTTTTATTGTATTTTCGGCTCCTGATCATTCGGCAGGTTCGCGAAACAAGGGATAATAAAAGTCTGGCTTAAATACTTAACTACCAAATAGAATGTCATTTACTGTGAATACATACCTTAAAAATGTACTCGTAACGTTTATCTGAAGAACGTTTATTCAGACCTTCTACTTCAATATTCGTGATATATACTGAGAGAAAAAAAAGAAAAAAGTATTTCTCCATAAACCTTTGAGCCATTTATCCATACAAATCAATATCGATGATACACTACCACTAAAATGCAACGTACATTGTATCATTCAAGTATTTTCATTAATTGATAGGCAAGGACGTTATGAGAAAAGGGAACAATCAGGTCACCACCACTTGACGTGTTCAATGTCGGGTGAATATGCATCTTGATACATATAACAGACCATTTTTCGTTCACTGCGAGAACCTGTGTTATGCATGAAATCAGATGTAAAAACAAGGGAAACAAAGGTCTTAGCGTTTTAGTGGCGTCAAAACACGAACATGAAAGTATTTTGGGGGTATTTCCACACTCAATAATGTGCTATACACATTTGATGGTGGTATCTCATATTTCCCTCTGAAAGATTGTTATTTTGACATTGAACTACGGAATAAAGAAAAAATAAATTCCGGTTCCAAAATCAAATGATTTGATTTCTGTGGCAGACACTCTGCCCATACTTTTCACGCAATACACAGATCTCACAGTGAACGGAAAATTACCTATTTACAAGTGAATACAATCTTTCAAAATATGTAACAGACTAAATGCTCTGGTAAAACTTTTGGTTATGTTCCACAACAAAATTCAGTTCCACAAAGGCTTGATCGTGGTGCATTATTGCTACAATGGCTACAAGACACAGAACTTAAATTACATAATGCGTGACATGATAAACATGTTTGAATCAGAGAAAACATGTCAGAGATATGGTTCATGAACACAAATTTTTGAAAACAAAATGGCAACCAGTCGGCCACTTTGAATCTAATAGATTCATAAATGGCTGTCAAAATCTTGTTGAGAGTGAGAAAGCCACAACTCGATTTTGCTCATTAAAATAGTGTTCCATTCTTTCCCATCATTGCGTCTGATGTTCCAAATACCATAGGTCAGGGAAACAGTGGACAATAAATAAATAAAATTAACATTTGCATTACAAGTTTTACTTGTAAAATAAAATGATAATGCATCTAGGTCCCATGATTCCTCCATGCATGTTTGAGATCATGTTCTGGAAAGGCAGAAATGGAAGTGAATTTGTAAAGCCATGTTTCCAAACTTCATTCGAACTAAAAGGAGTCAGTTAGCTCAAGCATAGTGTGAATTGTATATACCAACTGTGTCCAGAATTAAGTATGGCTACAATTACAACTTGTCACCATATTTCCATTACTTTTACCATATGTTTTATTTTATGCTGTTGCTCATATAAACCACAATAAAAAAACATAATCACTGAACCATTTTTTACACAAAATTAGGTCAAACACTGATGAAAAAGGTGATTTTTAACCCATGTACCACGATAAAATGGTTTTGGCAGATCTCAAAATTACATTTCGGTACATGGGGTATAAAAACATACTCTCAGTTGTCTCATATTTTTGGGAAATTCTGACAAATACTTTTTTTTTTTAATAAAATAATGCTTCAACATAAGTGTTTTCAAAAGGCTCAGTTTCCCTCCAACAAAATATTTAAAACCTGGGTTAAAAAAAGACTTGTGTCAAAATCAACAATTTCGCAACTACCTTAAATTTGAATCATGAACCACTATAAACATGATTTATGTTTTCTGTGTTTGATAAGTTACCTATTAGTATAATAATTAGTTATAAACCATTATAGCTATTAATCATACAGTACTTACACATATGAATGATCAATTTACATAAATGTAATAAATGTCTATAGCTGTACTTTATAACAGTTTTATTATTTACTTGCATGTAAATATTATATTTATTTACCTTATGAAGAAAGATGCTAAATTGCATTCAATACTACAAAGAAGTAAATTACCTAAAACCACCACCTTACCCACTCTTGCTTACACCCAACAACCTGGTCGTTAATGCCAAAAAACCTCTGGGAAAAACACAGATGTATTCATATTCATGAGTTTATTCATTTCAAAAGGTTACATGCGATCTGAACATCACGATAATATTTTAATCCTCTTTGAATATTTTGCAGCTATACAGCCAACTGAAATGAACACTACCAACGAACCTGTATAGTCACTGCAAATGTGTGGAGAAAGTATGCATGTGTAAGACGGAGAGAGAGGGATAAAAACAAACACCACCCATACAATGAATATTAATAACCCGTCTGTCAGGTATATATTTATCATATTTAAGGATTGTGTTGCAGGGAAGTTGGACAGGAGATTTATTATCTTTTCACTGTAAGCTACACCAGAAAAAAATTGTCATGTTCTTACACAATAGCAAATATTAAGACAGCCTTTTCATGTTTTTACAGAATAGCAAATATCTAGACAGTAGTTTCATCATAAATCTCCAAAAGATGATAACGTAAGCATATGTTGAGATTATATCTCTTCTTTATTTGATTTACGTCTTAATTAACTTATTGTTAACTTTAATGCAGTCAGCAAATGTGAAACTTGGCAAGATATGTCTGCTTCGTTAAGCAACTCTGATTCAATGCATTGGGTTTCCTTTTCAATCAAAGCAGGGATATGCGACAGGTTTCACTTTCAATTTCAATGAAAAAATTATTTCCTTTAAAATTAGGATACATTCAGAAATGTGTATAAATAAATGCCTTTATGCCCGCCAGTGCACCATAGGCACCAAGTTCTTTGGACTTTATAGTGAGAAACTGAAATTAGACGAATAGTAGGTAGCAGAGAATGGCTGTTCCCTCATTTCCTATAATTTTTGAAAGTGAGAAGTTTTTTTTCTACACAGGAAACAATTCAATTTAATTATGTAAAATGAGACAATACAATGCATAATCACTTCCAGGTAAAATGTATTAAACCATAGACAGTATAGTAGGAAGGACGCGCAACTGCGGCAAACATCAAAGTGAAACGCTGGATGCCCAACGCAAGCTGGACTGAAATATTCTAATGAGCATGTAAACAATGACGTCATATTTACTTCGATGCGATGTCACTACCGTAAAAACTCGATTAATTCGCGGTAGTAAAAATAATTATTTTTTCAAGTGCACGAATTAATAGCATAAAAACGGAAATTATTGGTTTTTGGTGCGCGAATTAAACGAGTACTTTTAGATTGATTCAAAAAGAAACTGCTTTCATAAATTTATTTGTGATTTGTTTTGTTTTCCAATGAACACGATTACAGGACGTTTTTTTAGTGCCTCTGAGACTCATGGCTAGCGACATTCATGGCATATAGTCGGACAGAGAACACGCACTGCGTCAAGGACCACGCACCATGTTACACTTGAAATGAAACAGTGAAAATCGGCAAAGGTCACTCTGTACACAAACAAACAATGAACACGTGGCTACAAAGTAGCTGTCTGGCTGCACTGCCTTTTTTTATTTTTCTAGGCATCGCCCGGGCGATGTTATGGCAGATATTACAAAGCCCATCTTGTCTGGAAAAATAACTCTGCATTGATAAAAATAGTCTCAGAAAATGTTTAGAAAAAATAATGTTTCGCGTTGACCAAATATAATTATGCAAAGTATAAATTCAAAGTGTTTTAATACATTGGTGAAAGGTCGCATTTTACGTGAACAAGAAGGAAAAGCAGGCCAAAGTCGAAACTTGTTGCGCGGCGATGCTGACATCAAGTGTGTGTTGACCGAAGTTTGACCCCCAAGTCACGCACTGAACTGGCGCGTTACCTTAGCAACCTTTTTCTTTCGTGCCCCACGCGTCAAACTAGTAAAATTGTTATTATACCCGAAGGTACTGTAATTACGCAACTTGTATGCAACTCTGTACTGGCTTGAACATATCAACGTCGTTTACTTAGTGCACTGCTTTTCTAATTACGCAAATTTGTTTACAATATTGTACCAGCTCTGAATATTTCAACTTCGTAATGTATTGCTTTCATGATAATTAGTTTTTTTAACTATTGTTAGGGCACTGACCCGGGGTATTGGGTCTGTGAATATTTCAATATCACCGACTTGATAATGCGTTGCATTCGTAATATTTATGCAAACATAAACATACCATACGTCAAATTAAATTTTACTTTAATACAATAAACTCTGGGTAGCGGATCGCATTATTCACGTACATTTCGACTGAACGCTAATAACCACGCGTTTGAATTACGTGCGGCATTGGGCAATGACATCCAGAGTTCATGCACTGATATTTAAATTCGGGCCACCCAGCTTGACGCAAATCAATATAGTTCATTTGTTTAAAGAATCTTTCAACTCTCACAAATACCATGGACGCGAATTGTTAACTGGGGGTTAAATGAAAGGGAACGTCCTTCTAGGACAAAAAACACGTCAGTACAAGATTATGTGTGCAAGGTTAGATTTATAGAAGGTACATGACCGCTTAACTTTGTGTTTTTTACCGAATCCGGTATAATGAAATGTGATACGAGGTCAATCGCCAGACCAATCAAAAATGTCAATTTACGCACCATAGGGCGGTTCACTTAAATGACGTAATAGAACAATGGCGAACACATGGTCGATGCAACCCTGTGGACCAGTGACGAAAAAGCCATGTACTAAGATTTCCATCACGGAAATTTGTAATCGATGTGCTGACCGATGGATATTTATCGACTAAGTAATAATCTTTCCCAACATCTGTAGTGTCATGGGGGAATGATTTTTTTCACGTCAAATCTTTACCGAACCTAAACTGCTTGCTATTACTGAAAGGCGATGATGACGGAGATCATCTGCGATTGCGGCGACACCAAATACTGATAACTTAAAATTATATGTATATTTTTAATGTCTTCATGCAATATATTCTGAGTTATCCACTTTATTCTGGCCCGCGAATTAATAGGATACAATTTTAAACCTGTTTTTGAATGCCGCGAATTAAAAGGATACATTTAAAAATTAGCGTTCGAAAATAAAATGGGTGCGCGAACTAATAGAGACCACGAATTAATCGAGTTTTTACAGTACTTGCGTATCGAACTACTAGTATCTTTCCCCAAACGAGTCGTTTTCTTTCCGCAATACACATCTTTCAAACACATAATAGTTATTAGTTGTTCTCGTGACCGTGGTTCACTAATATTACTTTTAATATATACAGTATGTTCCCGTTTAATTGAATAAAATTGAAAGTTAGTTTCAGATTGCAGTGATGTTTCCGTACATGTTAACTAAATGTGGTGGTAGCTAAATGTTATATTCAGTTTGTACCCCGTTTCCACAAAACATTTGAATATTTTTGTTTTCATGATACATGAATTTTCTTATTATGTTATTTTTCAACGACTATGCTCGTTTTTTATTGTTGTCTGCCTTGCGATTTTTTTCAAACGGACTTTCAATCCGTCCGTTTTCATGTCTGTCATCATCTTGACTATCTGTTCACACTCTTTCAAACAAAATGCTTGTCTAAGTTTGTACCCCGTTTTCGACAAAATACACGAATATTAATGTTTTCATGATGCATGAATCTTCAAATTTTGTTATTTTTCATCGATTACGCTTGTTTTTTGTATTTCTCTGTCTCGCTTTTTTTTTTAAATAGACTTTCATTCCATCGTCCGTTTTCACGTCTGTCACCACCTTGACTACACGTCCAATCTTTCAGCCTGAATGCACGTCTACCCACAGGTATTCTTCAACCTGGTATGTTTTATAGATTTTATTTTTCATTCTGTTCGTCTGTTTTTTCCAGTTTAAAAAATGTGGAGCCTTCATCCCTTGTCTATTTCTTACACTAGATACCAGCTTAAATCTAAACTATCATAGCATATGTCAGACATACACAAAGTAGAAGTAATGTCTGAAGGACTAAAAATCACATTTTTGTCAGAAACGCGTACATTGGAATATGTTTTAGTAATTCACACTTAATTAATAACAAATATGTTTTTTTACGTTTTATTTACTTTTCATGTTTTTAAATGGAGGCCATTTTCTTAGAATAACAAAATTGCTCTGACATTCCTTTTCAATCACTGGTAGCGAAAATAACATAATGTACAGTAGCCAAAATTAGATTGCTATGGTAACTGAAGAGTGGGCAGAAGGAAGCCTATACATGTATACATCCTCACACAGCTTTAATTAATAAATACAGCCCACAGCATGTTTCATAACATTGTTAGTAATCTTCACTGGGTTTTAAATTCATATGTCCACCAGTAAAACAATGAGTTCTATTGTAATTTCACATGTTCATATATACTACGTTCACGTTACGGGATCTCGGCACGTGCCGAAATTTTTAATCCGTTGTGTTTGCAGAGGGATTACAGCAGTTGTGTTCACGTTATTCAGGACACATTTAGGACCGACTGGGCTCGTGTCGAAATCACGCTCTCATTCGTCGATCTGTTGGCCCAAACGATACGCATATGATGATGATAATAATAATTGTTATAGTGAAATTATATCCATTTGTTACAATGGTGTTTATTACAAGCCATCGTGCACATGAACGGCAAAGAATATTGGAAACACAATTATTTTTTTTCATGTCAATGTAAAATAGAGGTTGCAGCAGCATATATATATACGTCGCTGACGACGGTTTGCATTCATTACTACAGCATCCGACCATATACTAGTATATCTGAATTTCCTGTCATCGTCATTTCATACTTATCAATCAACTTATGTTTTTCTTAAATTTACCACCCAGGGCGTGATTTCGGCTCGTGCCGACCGTTCAGAAAGCAAATCTCGGCACGTGCTGAGTTTCGGTCCCAAGCATCTATCGGGACTGAGATTGAGTTCTTTTCGACACGTGCCGACTCAGTCCCGACCGTTCACACACAATTTTCGGCACGTGCTGACTCGGTCCCGAGTCTCGGCACGTGCCAAGATCTCTAACGTGAACGGCCACTATAGATTTAATTTGGTGATTTAACTGCAAAAATAGAAAAATTAAAACCCAGTGAATAATTAATATATTTACAGCAAGCACAAAGATCATCTGCACATACTGTTTAAAAATGATACTGACCTAGGTTATTACAATGGTTTATGGGTAAAACACAAAAGAATTGCACATACCTACATTGAAAAGCATTTTTTTGAAAGATTTTTTAAACAGAGCAAATGTCTACCGAGGCCTATATCAATTTTGTGTCTGTAGCAGGTATTCAGGATCGGAAATACAATTTATTTAGAAAGATGCTATTTGATGCTTTGAGAAAAACATTTTGGTAAATTTAATGAGTTGAATGTCTGCAAACGACCTTTAAACCAACACCAACAATTTGATACCTAATACTAAAGAAACTAACAGGAAGTATATAGGATTCTTGTTATTCATTAGGTAACTAAGCATTTTAACCCAAAATAATGTTTACGAGAAGTAAAATTGTCAGTGTACAATTAATTTTTTTCGACAGGCAAAGTGTTATAATGTAGCAAGAAATTCAATGTTGAGCATAATCATGAGTAATTTCTCAGTGGGAAGACTGTATTATTATTATGTGACTAATTTGCCATTTAGAAAATTAAATGAATTAAAAAATATGTTAATTTTTCAAACTAGAAATAATTTTTTTAAAACCCCGAATGCTAATAGAAATGAAATACTACCATTGAATATTGTACATTTCATTTAAGTTGTTTATAAAAGAGCACAATCATTTGGCCTTTACATGTGACCACCACATACTGTGTAAAGTCAACTATCCTGTAAATCAGAAATGCCTTGGCTTCTAATAACAAACACCAAAATATCCATCTTTACCTGCATTTTACAGATCTATATGATCTTGTTTTATCCAGCAACAAACAAAATGAGCATTTAAAAAAAAAAAAAAAAAGACTTATTTGTTTTTCAGAATGTGGTTTACTTGCTAAGTATGAGTCATAGACATTGTTGAAAGCAAACTTTGTTTCCTGCTTTCAGCATTGAATACTTGCCCTGAGAGTAGGTGAGGGCACACCCTAGTGTGGACCATAATCACTGGCAAAGTAAATACACTACAAACCACTGTGTGACAGCTGTATATTTAAAAAAAAAAAAACTCCTGTAGCAACTTTCATAAGTTTACATATGACGGGTTGTGAGCTAAATAATTCCTAAAGGCCAAACGGTGATATAATTAGACCATGCACGATGCAGTACAAAACGATCAAACTAGACGTTTAAATTAATACTAGCCATGATATTGTTGCAAACACTACAAACATTCGCATTTTACAGCATAACAACGTTTTGGCTAATTTAAAAATGCTAAATGAGCAGTTTTGTTTTCAAACAAAATCATGGAATGAAAGCGATGATTTTTTGTTATTAATTAATGCAAAATACAAAAGTGATGGTACACATGGTTCATTTCAGGACAATAACACCCTACCTCTCACTCCCACAAACTCCAAAACATGGAGTTGTTGACTAGATGCAAAACACTATAGTTTTTGTTTCCAAATGCAGGCCTCATGAATATAATTCATTTGATTCCACAAATCAATGGAAAAGTTTGTGTGACTTCACAGTAAACATTATGGCAACCACAATAAAACACATCAACATAAACATACCTCCATACAAAAGGTTAAAGGTTAAAAGTGAGAGTGGTTTAAAAAGACAAGCTGGGTGTGGTTAGTTGGTTTTCATATTTTTTTTGTCATTTATATCTCAAAAATCTCACAGAACAACCATGTCTAATTATTCTCAATACTACAACTTAGGCGTTACCCAAATTCATCCCACAAAGGTGGAAATATGATCTTGAGTGGACATCATAGTTTTCTCATTGATGAGGAACAGGGAACTGATATTGATGGCATTTATCTCTTGGAGTAACCCCCCAAACACCCACACCCAACACACACACACACTATTGGAATGGTAAGTGGTGTTCACTAGTTAATAGAACAAAAACGTTAGCATACTGGCGAAGAAATGTTAAATACAGGCTAAATCTAATACCTGGTCCAGACTCTTAGCGCTGGTTAACAAAGTGCAAATGAACACATAGCTTGGCTACATTGTAAGTACCCACTGTGACGACCTTTGGAACGGGATTATTAAGCACATTATCAAATATATGCAATTTTATATTTTCAAAATGTTGAGGGACTGTGTTATATTCAAAACTTTGTGCTCTCGCGAAAACTGGAAGAACCAAGTAACACCTTAATAACCATGTTATTCCGTGATAAAATTATTTCTTTGTAAATTATAACTATTTCACTATTTTTTTCAAGTTTAAGAAAAGATCATTATCAGCTATTGATAACATTTTTTTAAAATTTGTTTACCAGTAAGAAGAAATCAACACGAAAGCCCTCTAACAACAAAAACAGGCCAAAAATACACGTAGTAAAAGTTTTGTGGCGGTGTGTGGTAGCAGAGATACTTTCAATGTTCTAATCAAAAGGAACTCTGGGAAGGAGAATACCAAAACCAAGACAGTTCTATCCCACCAGTCATTACACCTCACTCTTTCCACACTGATCAGACCAGACGGTTGTAGTAGAATGTACGGCAGCTTCAGTTTAAGACAACATAAATATACATTCATGCATTCAAAATACTCTGCATTCTATTGCGCCATTTTGCAACCGTTCCTGTGCACATTGCTAGTGATGTAGAAAAGAGGATTTACATGAATGAAGTATTGGTTACTTTTTCAAATTTTTATTTTGCTTTTCAGTTTTGTTTGGACCACCTACTTTTTCATTTTTTCAAAACAAATCTACATCACTGCGCCACAAAATGTTAACAAAACTTGCAACAGAAGCAGAGCCTCACGTGTGTCAGTTTGTATTTGTTAACAGCAGCTTAGCAAAGGACACCGAATGATGGTGTGCCCTGTGCATGGTCACAATTGGTTCTAGCAAACATAATCTAAGCCCAAACTTGGCGTAGCGGTAATAACCAAGAAGAAAGTAATCTTTAGTGACCAGAAACAAAAACGTTATGAAATACCTGAAACAAGAACAAGACCAGCACATTTTCACACATAACTGTGCATTTCAGAAAATCACTACCGATTTACATCCAGAAATAGACCTAAAAGAAAACTTTCATTCCGGCAATGTTTTAAGTGGTGCAGCATTACAATACTTGTACACACATGATTTTGGTAAAAAAAAAAAAACTTGTATAATACAATCGGAAATTTTAATAAAAGGTAAGATAAAGCTTAACCCCAGGTGACATTTTTTGTTTTGTTTTCGCATGTTTTTCTGTAATAATGACTTGATAATTCTGAAACATTATATTATTTCATGTAGACAAACCTGTGATTATTTAATACGATGAGAACTCACATGATTTTGGCAACAAATGAACTGGGATTTATCTCCAGATTAGATTGCATCTAATATCCGGTAATAACAGATTACAGGTAACATCTGTGTAGTATACATATATTTGTCTTTGTTTTGTTAGTGTGAATGTCACATTGTCCATAAAAGACGGTATTTTAGAGAGGTATAATAATACTGATTCCACTTAATAAGAAATGTAATATATAAATAAAATAATAATAATATGATGCCCATATATGGTACATACTACCAATTCATGTAGTCCTAGGGATACCATTATTCTAAGCTAGTAGCCCACCTAGATTGCTAACAATTTACAAAGAAATGACACTTTGTTTTTCAAAATTGATATATAACAGCATGTCTTAAAAACTTTGTGTAAAGAAACTGAGCAATACAATTAATTTGTTTTCACACTTTTGTGAATGGTTGAAAATACCACCAAACCCAATGGACTTTCTAATAATACCATGGAAGGACCAGCACTTGAAATGGTAGTGAAGTTGAAATCAAATGTTTGCTTTTTTAGTAAGGCAATGAAGTTTATGATTTACGACAATGTTTTCACTGAGTATATCATTCAGATTTTATTATATCATTCAGATTTTCTACTAAGGTTCCATTGATACTAAGGCTTCTGGCACTACTTATCACAATTTTAAACTCACACATGATGCAATTACACAGCTGATTGGAGAAAAACAGTCATTACGCAGTAACTAATAAGCTGCAAGCCAATCAGGTAAAGCACAGAGATTATACAATTGACTGACTGATTGAGACAAGACTTATGATCTCTGTGCTAGCGGAAAAGCTTATCCTGAAAAGGGCAGGGGTTGACATTAAAAGTAAGAGCTGTCTGTTCATTGGTCGGGTTAGCAAATAAAAATGCCTGTCCCAATGGACGAAGCCCCAGCCTACAATAAAACTTGTATTTATTATTCTATATTATCGTAATATTGATCCTCGTTCGTGGACAGGTTTGAAGTAGAAGTGCAGGGGTTCTCACATGATAAGTTTTGTCGCCAATGTAATTACCATAGGGCAAACTACTGAAACTGTTGTATTTCTACTAATACAATGTAGGTCCTTACCGTAACCTCCTGATTTCATTTGTTTCAGGTACAGTTCCAGACACTTTGTTTTATCTTGTTTTCAAAAAAATTGCAAAAAAATGTTTATTTCAACTTCGGGTTTTACTTATGCCCCATAGAGTTCCATGTATTAACTCTTAATAAAGTTATTTCACTTTTTTTTCAAAAATTTGGTCCCAGACCCTAAGCAATCTATTTGTAAAATCTAACAAAAGAAAGAAACTGTATTAAGCAGCCTTAAGCCATTTTTGCCACTCCCCATCTAGCTAGTAAGTGAAAAAGTTATATCTTTATTCATCTGCCCACAGCACACAGGCAATTTCTGAAATTACCTGTCCCAGCTAAAGTTCTGTCAGGGGCAAATTGACAACACATGAAGCAGCCAAGCCTTTTAAAAATGCCTGGGGAGCTTAAAATAACTCTTCTGAACTCAGTAATGTAAGTGATTAGGGATGGTATACGATTAAAATCTCTTGGAAATTATATGTATCAGGACATCAATAATTAGCTCTTCTGGGTCATGATTTGGGTGAGTGATAGGTGAGTGGAGTGATCACTCGTTTTATAAAGTAATGTCTAATGAAGGACTTTGTGTTCCGTAATTGTCAGTACATTTCTATTTCTATCTATGTGTCTTTCAACATTATCCAGTACATCCATTTTTGTCTCAGGGTTTAGAAGAGAAAATGTAAATATTCAGAGCTGCATTAGCCAAAACAGAAAATATTAGAAACTGAGTTGAACAGACTACATAACCTGAGTTGTACTTTCTACAATTAGAATGTCTCAGGTTCAAGGTCAACAGTGTTTAACAGGTTATTCTACCTGACTGTTATTTACTGCATTACTGCTGCACACACACTGTAGCTTATTCTCAAAGAATTACTAATTGAATAGCATTTAGAGTTAATCTACAAACACCATTCTCAATGTATAACATGATGGAGAAATTACAATTTTAATTACACTGTCAAATACATTTGTTCTAGGCATGAAAAAAAAAATGGTGTAAATAATTACATTTGTAACATGATATAATATAGTTAGGGTTAAAATTGAATTATTCAATTACCTGCACAGTCTCAGTTCGATTGAACTCAATGGATAAAAGTACATCAGTAAATTCTATAAATAGGTTTCTACTACATGCACTTCACATATTTACAAAATGAGCGATCTATACTCTATACTCGTATGGGTTTATTGGTTTCCAGACATTTTCTCTTAATTAATTACAGTCTGCCCAATGAATAAAAATATTTGCGGGGTTATAGCTCATACTACTCATCTTAATTACAATGATGAATTACAACAACAATTAACGACATCCATAACCTTCAACAAAAGATGGAGAATAGCTAAAACTGTCTTTTTTTAATTTTCTTATTAGTAAAATATTACTATCATATCTACAGGTTGGGTAAGGGAAAAACAACAATATTGCACAACACATGACAAACATTCACACACTAATGTCAATTTTTGTTAGTCAACGTAGTCCACGCAAATGTCATGAAAAGACACTCCTAATTTGAAGCATAGATGGAACATAAATATAGTTTACCAGAGCATTTAGTTACTGTTGTGGTCCTAAAACAAAATCATAAAAATGATACATTTTTTTTACACTTCTTTTATCCCGAAACAAAATTTCTTGGATGTAATTTATATCATGCATAATTGAATACATACCTTTTTGTGGAATTACCTGACTTGATACTGCTGCAAGTGTAGGTTCTTGAGACTGTATTGGAGATGGAGAAGCACTCTCCTGTCGCTCCAGCGACTTTTCAGTGATATTGCAGCATTCCTAAAATTCAAAGAAATACTTTAACCACTGAAACGAGCCAGCTTAACATGATTTGCAGCCATATTGGAGTGACAATATGTAATGGCTCTAAATAATAATTATTTAAATATCATTCCAGGTGAACTATATCATCTCAATATTTCACAGGCCGTTGATTTACGTGTAAGAGAAAATAAACAAACTGAACGCCATCTAGCAACGACAGCCAGTCCAACAACACAGTGATGCTGATCATACATTTTTACTCCATTCTGTTCAGTGATCAGCCGTCATCTGTCATTACTGCGGCCCTTACCTTGCTTCTCCTGTGTTCTTGTGGCGACGGAATTTTCGGCAACCTGTCAAGCTGGCTTTTGAGGAATTCCTTTTGACGGAATATGAGGGCAGGGTGAAAGGATGCCATAGTCAATAGTAACAAGAATTCATCGTAAACTTCATTCCCTGGCTCCGTGTTTATGTTGTTAAAGATGGTGTCCATATTTTGAGATAGGGTCTTGAAAATAATCTCCGAACATTTCCTATTCGACGAATATAGTAAAGCCATGCTAACAATAAGTTTACTGCGAATTATCTGGTTTGATATATCCGTTAACTGTTCAATTTCTGACTTATTATTTGCTCTGATTTCTGCATCCCTGAGATGAGTGTAGTCTCTTCTCGCTAGATCTTCAATGCAGGCACCAAGAAATCTCAATTCCAACGGCAAACACAAATCCAACAATCCGCATATAAAATCCATACGACTGGATCCATTTAGTCTCCCAAACCATTCATATACTTCTTCCTTATACACCATTGTGTAGATGCCAAGTAGCTAAAGTATCACAGAAGTCATAAATAAGGGTATAATTTAGCCCAAATCAACTGCTAAATACTAAGTAAATCTCCATGAAACTAGCCGCCATTTGCAAACGTAACTTGGAACAGCCAACACATCCGGGTATTCTGACATAGACAACCACATTCAGTGAGTAGGGAGGATTCAGCTATATTTTTTGATGGTGTGCAGTCGTATTGTTGAACACCCGATTTGAAAAATGTAAATATTTTCAGCATGCTTTTATGCAAGGAATAACAAATGCACGACACTAATTTCGTACCTTTTATGTGTCTTGTTATTGAGAACGGAAAACGACTTTTGTCAGAGACTTCCCAAGGTGCAATGCTACTTTCCGATTAAAAAAACTAGCAAAACATGTGTCAGGTCAATCAATCTAAGGTTCTTTAGGTCGCTTGATGTGGGTAGTTGAATCAGTCTGATACTATCATCTCAATAACCGATTGACACAAATGGGTAAGAAAAATAAGAAGAAGGATAAAAAGGGTTATGGAGCTGAAAAAACTGCTGCAAAAACGGCAAAGAAGGCAGAAAAGAGGGCTATAAAGGAGTTAGGAATCGATGTAAGTTAATTAAGTATAGGTCTAGCATGCGATGTACTACCGGTATATGTTCTTCATAGAACCATGCAACTCTTTTTAAAATAGCCCCCTCCATCAATCCATTTAGCTCCACGATCAATCCCACTGCCGACTGTGGTGGTCAGCTAGTCATCTCACAGACTGGTTGGCTGAGAAAACAACCCCAAATGTGAAGATGATTGCACCTTGAAGTCATCCCTGCAGTACATGGTTTACTCGTAGATCATGTGAGTGTCTGTATACTCATGGACGTACAGGTATACTGATTGAAGGAAAAAATATTAATATCTCAAGCTATTGTATTTTTATGAATAAAGTACTCCAATGGTGCTTAATTCATGTGTACTACTTCCTGTTTTGAAATGGTTCGCAAAGAAAGTTGACCTGTGTTGCATTGTTATGTAATCATTCTGTCCTCTTTCAAGCAGGGAGCTTAAATTCCTGTTTACAGAGTACAACTGTAAAATATTTTATTTTACCTGAAATTAATTTTTGCTGAAAAGACATGGGTGTTTTATTTTCACTGATTTTTGATGAGTTGAATATAAAATATGCGGGAAAAAAAGGTATTTTCGCTGGATTTTATTATTCACTGAATCATCCTTTCAGCGAAATATTTTACAGTGAGTGCACATATTATGAGGTTGTTACGAGGATACAGTACAGCAGGAGTATCGACCGACGTGCAGCGGAGGTCGATGCGACAGCGTTATGCCTAAGTGCATACTTTATAATATCCTCGTAATAACCTTATTATTATACATCTTTTCCTCCCAATGAAACATCATGGGAATGCCAAAACCCAAAAGGTTTAGAACAG
Source organism: Saccoglossus kowalevskii (assembly GCF_978046115.1). Lineage (NCBI taxonomy): Eukaryota > Metazoa > Hemichordata > Enteropneusta > Harrimaniidae > Saccoglossus > Saccoglossus kowalevskii. Next base: position 24,446,139 of record NC_140646.1, read on the forward strand.
AATCAGCGAACTTCTTTGTGTGGAATCCGGTCAAACCCTGGTGGCAGCCATGTTTGTTTTTATTATTAGAGAACGCTTACGCGTATAATCATTCCATATTTGGAATTCGCATTACCTAATATGGTAGGATGAAAATACCCCGTAAAATACCGCAAAATTAAGGCATGGATTAACTTATGGCGTTACGGTGACAGATGTATAATAATGGGCTTTACTAAACCAAGTAACAATGGTTTGAGATCCAGGTATTTTCAACTGTTCCTGAAGTTGCTCAACAGTTGATTAAAATCTCCAGTAAACTTGATGTAAACCATTTATGCTAGGGTCTATGAATACACCATGCAAGTTGATAAGACTGCCAGCAATAGCATTTAATTGCATTTTCTTAAAATTTGATCAAGTTGCCACATGACATGAACTGTCAGACTGCTTTCACCATCCAAAATTGTAGGGTTGACCACCTACATTTGTTTGTGGGGGTGGGTGGGTGTTATGTTGCAGAGGTTTTTATAGAAAAAAAGCTGCAAGAGGGAGGGAGCACTGCAATTCTGCGGCGCCACCAAGTGAGGGAGATACGGTTCTCCCTACCAGGGTGTGGAGTTTTTGATAATTCTAAGTTAAAATGAAGCATTCTATGGCTTCCTTAGGGTCAAAATTACTATCAGACAGGTCACAGTTGAAGACTGTGGCCACATGTGATCCTGCGCCCCTGTTCCCTTGTTTAAAAAAATCCCTGATGTTGGCTTTACAAATAATCCGTACACAAGTTCCTTACTGTGCATTTCTTGGCAATACAGCTGTATGATGTTACATCACAATTCTCTAACACCAATGAGTTTAAAAATGATTTGGTTTACATCTTCTAGGAGGACATTGATTCCCTAATTGCTGAATTTGTTGAGATTGATAGAAGAAGAGTTGATGTTGTTGAAAAGCAGACACCACCACCATCGCCAAGGTATTTATTTTTATTCATCAAATTATTAAAGGGCAGTAGTCGTCGCGCCACGCATGCACGAGATATATGGGTCTCATATAAACAAAGATGGTGACATTGGCTGTTGGGCAGATCAATGAGTGCAAACTGAGACGTCACCGTGCTTTTAATTAGGTATTTTTTAGGTGATTGGAAGGTATCAAAGGCGTCACTGGCTGTAATTACTGCAAGTCGCGCGCAGGTCAAACCTCATACTTGTGATTTCCATTAGACGAGTGCATTGGATTGTGGGAAAATCAATGTTTATCAACCCAAATGTCGCACATGCATTGCCCAACAACTACTACAATTATTTTTAAAGTTTCAATGGATTTACATCAATAGATGGTTGCACATACATGTAGGCTTAAAAAAAAAAATTTGGCCAATATCTTTTTCTAAAATCAACACATGAGCAGCTTTTCATTTATTTTATTTTGTTTTTATTCTGAAATTTATGATTTTTCATGAAACTGAATTTGTTTTGAATTTTTTCTAAATTTCTATAAAAAAAAAGATACAATGTGTGCAGTGACCATAACCAACATGAATATTTATTTTTTGGGGCCTGAAAATGAGAATAATAATTTATTTTCATCAACTGTGACAAAGACTTTGAAACTTGAAGATTATACATAATTTTTGTCATAATTTATATTATGGGGTTATGACATTTGGATACTAAATTTAAAAACAAATCAAGGTCACCAGACAATTTTTCAAATGATTAAGAGGTCAAAATATTTTGCAAAATTTTGCACAATATCTGTGTTTGTATTGGTTTCCATAGTGAACTCATTTCTTCATACCTAAGAATATTTCTTGTTGTAAAATGGCTGAAAACATATATTGTTCTGAATCTGAATATTGTCACGAGTTTTATAAACAATTTAAAAATAATTCCGGTTCTGGCATGATAATATTTTTCCCCTATATTTATATCGTACGTCACTGAAATGTTGCGAAGTGCATATATATCAATTGCAAAATTAACCACCATTCTACATGTGAGGGTCAAGAGAACAATAGCTTTACTGAAGTGGACAATACCATATTTACAACAACAAAAAATTTTTATTTTTTTTTAGATGCAACATGACTCTCACTGCACATCCAGATAAAGAGGAACTTATATTATTCGGGGGTGAATTTTTTAATGGAAAGCAGGTAAGTTTACAAAATAACAAAGTTTACAAACCTCATTTACCATATACACATAGGTATGCCTGAAGAAATGTATACCTTGAACTTTGACCTGCATGTGCTTGAATTCTAAAAATTGTCTCATGGACCTGTCATGAAAATTGACCTGAATTTTATTGGCTGATTTTTTTTAAGCAATATACCCCGGGTGCACAGCATTTTCTAGTGTTTTGTTTTTATTTGACAGTTATCATGACATTACCTCCTCAGAGAAATTTCCCCTTACCCCTCACCCCTCATAAAAAAGAACTTATGATAGTATGTCACAACACATTAAAAAAAATCTTAATCAGAAAAAGCAATCTTGCAATGTATCCAGAACTCCACTGCATATCAGTAATCTGAATTTTAATATATTCATAATATATGCAAAGTAGATGCATAAATGGCCAAAATTCATGTTTTTAGTGTTTTTACTTAAATTTATTAATATAACATTACAAAACTAAACAAACAATTTAATAAAAAAATAATTATGTTGGGATTTTGTTTAAATTTAACACTAAAGGTATGTAAATGTGCTGTTTTATGTTTTTTCTCTTTTTTTCAAAAGCTGTACTAGAATGTTGATGCAGTAAGTACATGTAGTTTAAATGGCCAGGCATGCATTACCCATCAGTTTGGTGATCCTTACCTGTTGTCTCCTATTGGAGACTACAGTAAGGCAAATGATGTAAACACAGGGTATGATAATTTATGAATTACAAACCCTGGGAACAAATAGTTAACACCACTGTTTGTTCCATTACTGACCTTTACCACTGATGGGTATAAGAAGTAATTGTTAGTGTTAAGCTTCATGTACATCACACTGTTGTTTTAGAGTTCACTTCTGTTATTCATGGAACAATTTAGGGACCAACATCAAAAGATCGATGTCGGATAAAAAACTTAATTCCTTTAGTTTTTTTCCAAACCCCCCCCCTACCCCTCACTGAAACTTAATTGATAACTATTGGTCATGGCATCAGACTACATTCACCATTAAATATAATTTGATAATCGGACAGTAGTATTACATAGCAGTTGATTGTCGGGTGGGTGTAAAAAGATTTTACAAATGCACCTCATTTGACGCACAGATTTACACTCGTACCAAACTATTTTTCTTTTTCTTTTTTCCCCTTTCGGTTATTTCTGTTTATGATTGGATAGAAAAAAAACGAACTACAAATACTCCAAGATTTTTTTGACTTCATTAAAAAATAAAATCGTTTTTGTAGGATGGAAACTTTTTGAGGTCAAAACCCCCCACCCCCAAACTAAAGGAAATAAGTTTTTTATCCGACATCGATCTTTTGACGTCGTCCCTTAATCAATTCAATAAAGAAATTCTTGAGTGCATTTTTGTGGGTGTAGGGGAGATTGTTCTGAAGTTATACATAGACTGCAGTGTATTTTGTGTAGGGATGTGGGGAAAACAGTCCAAAATAAATTATGAAAAGAGGATACAAGTTCATGTTGCTGTTGAGCCATAGTATGGAAGATATTTTGTTCTTCCAGCTACGGTACTTTCATGGGCCAGTGTACAGAATTGTACACTCTCTTCCACTTTTACTACTTTGCAATTACAAGGTTAGGGTCTGGCCTGTACACCTTCACTACTGTGTATGGTGCGAAACACTTCCTGGAGTTTGTTCATGTTTCGCACTGCAATTGTATGAGAATAATTTTTGTAATAACTGGAATTTCTGTATATTTTTTCATTTGAGCAAAATTTTCGGCAAGCCGAAGGTCAGGGGTGGGTTAAACTCCTACTAATAAATGTTGTTTAAATCAATCAATGTTCCAATGTTTTTTTTTTTTGTTTTTTTTTGTATTCAAATTATGTGTTGTTTTCCAGTTGCCTCTGTATTTTTATTTCTTGGTTGTTAGTTACCTGTTTTGCAATTCACGTAGAAAATTTAATGGCAATCTTGCAAAACTGAAGTTCCATGCGCATGTGCCCCACCAGTAATTGTTGGTGACTTGAGATGACCTATGAGATAACTACACTTCTAACATGTCCTGGCCATATCCACAAATCAGACAACATGATCTACTATCTATTCACTATGAACTAGCTACCGGTGAATATCAGAGTGAGCGTTATTTACATCCGGTTGCTGGCTGCCCTTTCAAACCTTGATTTATACATAGTATTATCTCAAATACACCTCAAATTTGACGAAATTTGCTTAAATTGGGCAATCAAAGTTACTGTAAATACTTTATTTTAGCTGGAATTAATTTTTGTTGAAAAGAATCTTTGGCTGGTTTGTATGAAATTTATTTTCACTGATTTTTGATGAGTTGAATGTAAAATATAGGAAAAAAGGTATATTTGCTGGATTTTATTTTCACTAAATCATTCCTTCAGCGAAAATAGCGAAAATTAAATTATTTTACAGTAGTTAATTGCTGATGTACATACATTTTATGTATACTGCGCTGCGCATCCACCTATTTCACTTTAGCAGATCCATGGCAGTGTTTGAGTTGGCAGCAAGCGACAGAATGCAAATAATGCTCACTCTGACAATGCCGTAGATCCAGAGCTACTGAGGTTGAAAAATGTATGATATATACCAGTAGCTACATAGATAGTGGATCCTGTTGTCTGAATTGAGGAAATGGTCATGACATGTTAGAGTGATATAACCTTTTCTATCATATTTGACCGGGGATCCTAGCCTAGTTACCTACTGTAAAATCTGTATTAGAAGCTGCGACTTCTATTAAAATGGTACAATGCAACAGATGCGGCTTCTAATAAAGCATCTACACATACATGTACGAGAAATTATAAAATTTTGGTTCTCAATTGCTTAAAAAGAATATGTGCGACTTCTATTAGGGTTGCGGCTTCTAATACAGGTTTTACGGTAGTTACCTTCCGCAGTTAGTAGGTGACATTGACATCGATCTGCTGATAAATATAGCACACTGCTAACCTAAGTATGGACTGATTGTTGCCATGGAGACAATAGTGCAATTGCCTCATACTTTCTGCCATTGGAATAAATTTACATGGGTAATGAGCCAAATCAACATTTCCTGGTTGTTATGGAGAGGGACAAAGGACCTGCAGCATAACAGGAAGGTAACCAGGCTAGGGGAACCCCCTGAGGAATTTTACGGAAGAATTTTAAGAATGTAGTAAAAGTTTTTAGGAAGTAAAATTCACTCTAATTATTTTCATAGAAAAATTGTTACAAACCATATAAAAAAGTCACATTTATTAAAAATTTATGATACATGATATGCAGCCTTCCCATGGTCATGTGACTAAGTAAGTTTTGAATATTCAGATGAATACTGTGAGGTAATTAAAATAGATACCACATTTTTTTTGTGAAATGAAAAATGCAGAATAAAACATCAGAACATAAGTCAAAGCAATTAATTTTAATACTGTAAAGGGATTAATTATTCACTGGGTTTTAATTTTACTTATTTCGCTAACCCACTGAATATGCCAGAAATGGTAAATCAGCAAAATTTAAACTCAGTTATTCATTTTACAGTATCTGTTTTTGCATTTTCACTAGAATATGTGGTTAGTTTTTACATCCTCATAGTAAGATCTTTAGAATGCATAAATTTAACAAAAATCACTGATGAGGTATCATTCATATATCCCACATTTACAATGTCTGAAAAATGTGAAGAAATCTGCTAGGTGCCTGCTGAGTAGTAGTTATTTGATGGACTATTTTGACATCAGAATTAAAGCAAAGATATAGACTAATGTACATATCAATAAATAAATAAATACAAATGTAATTGCTAAAGCATTGATATTTTTTTACATTTTCATGAAATCTTCTGTAACCAATGTTTTGATATTCAGTAAACAGCAAAAATTATTTCTAAAATTATTTCATACTTTTTCATACGTTTATTAATTATTTAAAATATATGCAAATATGCAAACTTAGATATACTTTATTTCCCTCTCTGTCCCTCACATATATAGTTTCTGCTATTGTTTGGTATTTGTTATACACAGGGACAAATTGGAGAAACTTGACACGAGTGGGTTTGTAACGGCGAGATAAAAACATCAAGTTTAATTGACATCACAATGTTTCACATATTATTTCACATTTGCTGCACTATTTATATGCAGTGATAATGCTTTGATGTGTAGTTTAATTATTCACATTCCTCTAGTATTTCTATAGATATTAAAGTTTACGATGTTTTTCACAACTAATTGTCTAATACCATGTGTACACTTGTGCCAACAAAATTGGTAATCCGGCATCACGCCGATTTAGTTTAAGAGGTCCTAAAATGGCAAGTCTTGACACCTCGGCACCTAATACAATTTTAGCATGTATGAACAATAACGCCGCCTTAAAAAGCATGCCCTCAATGTCAGCGTCGTTCTGGAGTTCCATGGTAGCCGATAACAACGCCCGCTCAGTTTAGTCTTTATACACGTACGAATAAAGAACCAATTAAAACCACTGATAATGATTGTTTACTAAGTTAGTCAAGCCGGTTCTGTGGTAAACATGTGATGGTATTTTTATTATTGCAGACACAATTGACTCGTTATATAACTATTTTGTCAATAACCTATTATCATGATCATTGATAGGCTTTCCAATTCACCAATCACATCTAGGTCATATTTAGGTCATGAGAAACAATGTAGCGAGTCGCCCGCCATGTTCCTGCCGATGTATTTTCAAGTGTTCCATGTTTTACCAAGTTAGATATAGCTATCGATTCTAAAAGTATAAAAAGTTTATTTTAAGGAACATGCACAAAAAAAAAGCTCTTTAAAATCCTTAAGATTTTTATTTTTGGGTAATAGCATTGTAACACTATTAAGCAATAGCCTGGCATGGCATTTAAAAAGTACTGCCACGATGGCTGTACAATATGAATGTTTCGCCATCAAAACTGCCATTGCATGTAAATGTCGTAAACCTAGTTCATAATTCATCAGCCAACGGAAATAGTGAAAACTGGTTTAGATGTGAATCTTGCACAGTTTATTATTACAATTGGTTGTAATTTAATCGGTTCACCATCAAGTGAGTGATTTCTAAACCTTGAATAAAGGATGTGTCAATATATAAATCTTACAGATTGGGCATGTGCCATGGTGCCTATACTTAAAAAAACTTGCTTTATCTCCAGATTTGACATTCAATATTCTCATGAGTCATAATTCTCTTTTGTATCTGATGTTAATATAATTTTATTTTTATCTTGCAGACATTTATGTACAATGATTTGTATTTTTACAACATCAAGAAAAACAGTTGGACCTTGGTTAAAATTCCAAATGCTCCACCTCCTAGATGTTCACATCAGGTAGGACACACAGGCACATATCTTTTTAACCATTAAGATGCTCACATCAGGTAGGACACACAGACTCACCCCTGGGTCACCATTAAGATGCTCACATCGGATAGGACACACAGACTTGTCCGTTTTTCACCATTGAGATGTTCACATCAAGTGGACATACAGACGCATCCCCCTTTTACCTTTAAGATGCTTACATCAGGTAGGACACACAGACTCACCCCTGGGTCACTATTAAGATGCTAACATCTAGTAGGACACACAGACTCACCCCTGGGTTGCCATTAAGATGCTCACATCAGGTAGGACACACAGACTCACCCCTGGGTCACCATTAAGATGCTCACATCAGGTAGGACACACAGACTCACCCCTGGGTCGCCATTAAGATGCTCACATCAGGTAGGACACACAGACTCACCCCTGGGTCGCCATTAAGATGCTCACATCAGGTAGGACACACAGACTCACCCCTGGGTCGCCATTAAGATGCTCACATCAGGTAGGACACACAGACTCACCCCTGGGTCGCCATTAAGATGCTCACATCAGGTAGGACACACAGACTTACTCCTGGGTTGCCATTAAGATGCTCACATCAGGTAGGACACACAGACTCACCCCTGGGTCACCATTAAGATGCTCACATTGGATAGGACACACAGACTCACCCCTGGGTCACCATTAAGATGCTCACATCAGGTAGGACACACAGACTCACCCCTGGGTCACCATTAAGATGCTCACATCAGGTAGGACACACAGACTCACCCCTAGCTGGGTCACCATTAAGATGCTCACATCAGGTAGGACACACAGACTCACCCCTGGGTGACCATTAAGATGCTTACATCAGATATAGGACACACAGATTAATTCACCCCTGAGTGACGATGAAGATGCTCACATCAGGTAAGACACACAGACTCACCCCTAGGTCATCATTAAGATGCTCACATCAGGTAGGACACACAGACTCACTCCTGGGTAACCATTAAGATGCTTACATCGGGTAGGACACACAGACTCACCCCTGGGTCACTATTAAGATGCTCACATCAGGTAGGACACACAGACTCACTCCTGGGTAACCATTAAGATGCTTACATCGGGTAGGACACACAGACTCACCCCTGGGTCACCATTAAGATGCTCACATCAGGTAGGACACACAGACTCACCCCTGGGTCACCATTAAGATGCTCACATCAGGTAGGACACACAGACTCACCCCTGGGTAACCATTAAGATGCTCACATCAGGTAGGACACACAGACTCACCCCTGGGTCACCATTAAGATGCTCACATCAGGTAGGACACACAGACTCACTTTTGGGTAACCATTAAGATGCTCACATCAGGTAGGACACACAGACTCACCCCTGGGTCACCATTATGATGCTTACATCAGGTAGGACACACAGACTCACCCCTGGGTAACCATTAAGATGCTCACATCAGGTAGGACACACAGACTCACCCCTGGGTAACCATTAAGATGCTCACATTGGGTAGGACACACAGACTCACCCCTGGGTAACCATTAAGATGCTCACATCAGGTAGGACACACAGACTCACCCCTGGGTAACCATTAAGATGCTCACATTAGGTAGGACACACAGACTCATTTCTGTTGGTCAAAAGAAACTTATTTGATATGTCATCAAACTGACCCAAATGTGACTTTGTATATAATTATTTTTCTCTACCCTTACCATTATGATACATATACGCCTAATCTGAATGATTTCATTGATATATCTGTCATGAATTATTCCAACAGGCCGTGGGGGTAGCTCAGAGTGGTGGACAGCTTTGGATGTTCGGAGGAGAGTTTGCCTCACCAACCCAGTCAAAATTCCATCACTATAAGGATTTATGGATTTTACATCTTTCAGAAAAAAGATGGGAGAAAATAAGGTGATCTTTTTTGGTTTATGCTCAATGGCTTGACTCAACAGCTGTTTATATTTGCTACCTACAATGGAGGTCGCACATGTGTTTGTATAAATTGCAGAAGTGTCTATAGTCAAAATAACTAATCTTTTAATAATCTAGCATACAACAAAAATGTATCAAAATCACACATTTCTTCCATTCCAGAACAAGATCTCAGTTGTGCATGGATGGATTTTGTTCAAACTTCACACATACATCATATCTGACATATGCACATGCATTTGTTTCTTGGTCCAATTCAAGAAGGCCAAATGGCAGCTATTTTAAAGCCAAAAATGCATCAAAATCACACATTTTCACCATTCTGGAGCCGGATCTTAGTCGTACATGGATAGATTTGTACTTGATGCATACACTGATTGTAATGGGACCATGATACATGCCATTTCGTGCCATCCAATATATCAGCATGGATTTATAAAATGAGGAAATGTAACTGGTGTGATACGCATTGAGGATCTCAATATTAAGTCACATGAATTGGGAGATGAATACAAAATTGCAAAACAAGCATACTTTTCTTAGAATACTAATAAAAAATGAGTAAATCTGTAAAAGAAAAAGTGATAGAATGTTCATTTCCATTTATGCAATTGAACAGGATAAATTACTAAAATATTGCATACTGTGAAAGGATTAATTATTACTGGATTTTAATTTGATTATTTCCCTGACTGGAAAATGCGCTAAATTAAAACCCAGTGAATATGTAAAATTTAGCATAGAACACATTATCTAAATGATAAAACCGTGAATTCAAAACCTTCTAAATATGCCTGAAATGGTAAATCAGCAAAATTTAAACCCAGTGAAAATTAGTCATTTTACAGTACTATATACCTATAAAACTTACTCCTGGTAATGTCTTGATATCATGTAATACAAATTTCAGACACCAATAAACTTGAATGAATTCATTTCAACCTCATCGAAAGCAAAGATATAGGAGATTTGAGATTTTGTAAATCTCCAGGAATTCTCTGGTTCACATAAAGTTCTGCCACTCTTAAAATAAGCATTTTTAGACACTAATAAAACATTTCATTAGATTTGTCTACAAAATTAATTAAAATATGTAAACTCCATTAAATTTCCTAAAAAGGATGAAAATTTTACGAATGTTGTGTCCGATGTTGAAAACCCCACTGCTAATTCTAATGTACTATAGCGACTTTGATCGTTGTGCTTAATTATAAGACACTGTAATTGGTGGATGGGGTATGTAAGGAATGGTATATTATTCAAATGAAATGGATGTCTGTGGGTGATTTGAAAAAAAAAGAAATACTAGCATTAACTATTCTTAATTCCTGGTATGATTGGAACATAACTATTAACTATTTAGGAATCAAAGTCGATATTTAATGTACATTGTTGCCCGATCAAAACTTGCATTCATGCTTGCCACTGGAAGAACTTATTGGATTGTGAGTAATTTATGCACATGTTTTGATCGAACTCCACTGCCTTTTAAAGTAGTTTACAACATACCGTAAACACATTGTCATCATTCTCAAGGTACGCTTACCGGTATTATACAAAATTGTTAAAAATGTATCAATATTCTAGTGGAGTACGAATACAACAGCTAGGTGGCTTTCTATAAACGTACCGGGTAATGCCAATTTCCCTTTCTGCTATGTACGGTGGCCCAATTGTTGTGTTTTGATCAGTTAAACACATTAAATTGTCATCATTTCTAGTCACACTTATAATGAAATTATTTTAAAATTTTGTATTTTCTATATCCTAGTGGTATACAAATATAGCAGGTACAGGTGTAGGTCTCAACTCAATCTTTACAAACTACCAAATGAACCTACTGGGGTAGTACCTAGTTCTTTTGCTTGATATGAACCAAGGCTCCATTGTTGATGGTTTGATCAGTTAAACTGATTGTATTAAACAATAGTTGACGTCATCTGGCGGTCATCACGTTTGTTACCATATTCACACATCTATTCCTAAATCCATACATCTGTCAAACTTTGGAGTTGTAATTTCTTTAAACAGTTTCATTCATGTCTATTGGTCTAATTCTGAATGATGCATGGTAGTTTTACCTTGGATTGTGTCAAGACCAGGAGGTAAAATACTTATGCACAATGAAAAGTTATAAACCACATTTCAAAAAGTGTCTTTAAAACTGAGCTTTTTGTGAAATTTTTAAACCACTGCTCAATTACATCCCAACAAGGTGGCTGTTTATAAAATGCATACAGCAAAAACTTATAGATTGTCCTAAAATTTGCACATAAAGACAAACTTCAACTGATTTATTTAGTTTCTAAAGGTGATCTAATCCTACTGAATGTTCTGTGTATTTAACAGGTCAGTGAAACGTTCACCTTAATTTATTCAGTGGTATGATATCGATTTGTGGTCAGGCTAAGTAATTCACCCACGGACATCCACCTCATTTGAATAATCTGTCATTCCTAAGTACATTCCCCATCCACCCCTAAATAAGGTGTTCTAGCAAGACATGCAGTAGATTTAATTCCAGTCTGATCTAGTCTCTACAGTGAGAATTGCGTCTGTCTGAAATGCCACAGGCCAGAAATTCTTAATTAAGTATTCATATAGTATAGACCCACTAGACGAGGCATTCAATTTGCCATGCAGTTATGTTGTTGATCCCAAGTGATCCGTTGAGGGCATAGATCTTAGACTGTCTGCATACCGGCAATGTCGGTTAAGTAAACCAGCTGCCTCTGTTGGCTGTGGGATTAAAGCTAGCAGGTTTCTTTTTGAATTATACAGTGGTAAATTACCTCGGCAAAACTCTTGACAGTGATAGAAGTGATCTCAATTCGATACAAACATTGGTTGCATTGAATAGAAAGGTTTCATCCAGTAAAGGAAAAAAATAATTACAGTAAAAAAAAAACTACTGGTAAACAGCTTTTGAAACTATATTTAGTGTGGGTGGGTGTCTCTACAACTATATTGTTAGCTGATATAGACATTCACTCCACAGAAATTAAAAGTTACAAATATGTGAAGAGATGGCCATAATTGTTGGTTGTTTTCAATTTCCATAAGCAGATAGCAATCAAAGATGTAATTAAAAAATATTTGACTTATGTTTTCTCCAATTTCCATATTAAGTCGTAACATTAATTGTCAAAGTTAGTTGTTAAATTTGATACAGTCCAGAAAGTCTTGGATACATAGAATTACCTGTTAGTAATTCAAAATAGGCTAAATATGGACATGACCTCTTAATGTCTGACATCCTGGTCTTTCTGGGGGTATTTGTTCTGACAAAATATTTCAATTGTTATATTAAATTAATATATTTTCTGCCTCACCAATGGTGTTTGTCTATATATGACATACAATGTGTTAACACATTATTCGCTGAAAGCCTACATAGATGGCTAAAATGAATGGGAAAAAACAGTGTCAGTAGGCAAAATGTTAATGAGTATGTCATAGGTCAAACTAAATATTTTTTTGTCAAAAAATGCTATTTTCAACTTTTTCTTTAAAATTGTTAGCCCAATTACTTTGATTTTTATATGCAGGCACCTTAGATGGACGTCTGACAGATTGTTTAATTTGTGGTGATACATTCAATTCTCTAATTTTAGTTAATATTTTTGTAATTTTTGGTAAAAAATGTTATTTTAGACTTCCTCTTTAAAATTTGTAGCCCAATTTCTTTGATATTTTATTTGTAGACACCTTAGATAAGCCTTTGACAGATTTGTTAATTTTATGACAATGAGTTAAATTTTCTATTTTTAATGAATATTTTTGGCATTTTTGGTAAAAAATGCTATTTTCAACTATATATATAGACAGCGAAGCTATATCAGGTTGCTTTTTTGAAGATTTATGTTTGTTTCTCATTTATTAATTACTACTTCTATAATATATTTTGCAGTGCACCTGGAGCACCGTCTTCTAGAAGTGGTCATCGGATGGTTGTTTGTAAACGACAGTTGATAGTGTTCGGAGGTTTTCATGAGAGCATAAGGTATTACGGGTCACAGTGTTTTATCTCTGGTGATTGTTATGTGTTTTTTTTAAATAATGATTTTAATATTATATTAATTATGAAATATGATATGCATCTATTGTTCAATGTACTACATGTATGTGGGGTAATTTAGTCACATGATGTAAATGGATATTATAGTAGTCATGATAACAGATACTATCTATTAGTGTTAAAGAAGTTTCATTCAAAATGGCCATCAGAGAGTCAGAAGAACAAAATTATGGTTTACATGAGAACACCTATTCCCTTTTAGCTCCGCTGTCGACTTTGTCGAGCGGAGCTTATCATATGAGTGATTGTCCGTCGTCGTCCGTGTCAATGTTTTACTTTTTCGACTTCTTCTTGAAAACTACAAGCCTGAATGCTTTGATACTTGGTGTATATGTACCTTGGGTAGACCTCTCTCAGATTTGTTCATTTCATGATGATATCTTCAATTCTCTAATTTTGGTGAATATTTTTGTCATTTTTAGTAAAAAGTGATATTTTCAACTTCTTGTTATAAACCGCAAGCCCAATTGCTTTGATATTACATATATAGGTACTACATGTGGACCTCTCTCAGATTTGTTCATTTTGTAATGATATCTTTAATTCTCTAATTTTGGTGAATATTTTTGTCATTTTTGGTAAAAAGTGATATTTTCACCTTCTTGTTGAAAAGCGCAAGTCCAATTGCTTTGATATTACATATATAGGTACTACATGTGGACCTCTCTCAGATTTGTTCATTTTGTAATGATATCTTTAATTCTCTAATTTTGGTGAATATTTTTGTAATTTTTGGTAAAAAGTGATATTTTCGAATTCTTGTTGAAAACCGCAAGTCCAATTGCTTTGATATTACATATATAGGTACTACATGTGGACCTCTCTCAGATTTGTTCATTTTGTAGTGATATCTTTAATTCTCTAATTTTGGTGAAGATTTTTGTCATTTTTGGTAAAAAGTGATATTTTCGACTTCTTGTTGAAAACCGCAAGTCCAATTGCTTTGATATTACATATATAGGTACTACATATGGACCTCTCTCAGATTTGTTTATTTTGTAATGATATCTTTAATTCTCTAATTTTGGTGAATATTTTTGTAACTTTTGGTAAAAAGTGATATTTTCGACTTCTTGTTGAAAACCGCAAGTCCAATTGCTTTGATATTACATATATAGGTACTACATGTGGACCTCTCTCAGATTTGTTCATTTCATGATGATATCTTTAATTCTCTAATTTTGATGAATATTTTTGTAATTTTTGGTAAAAAGTGATATTTTCGACTTCTTGTTGAAAACCGCAAGTCCAATTATTGCTTTGATATATTATACATATAGGTACTACATGTGGACCTCTTTCAGATTTGTTCATTTTCTAATGATATCTTCTGTTCTTTAATTGCCATGTGCATTGCTAACAGTGGAGCTATCTCAGCCGACAGGCTGCTTGTTTACTTACATTAATGCACTATTATTAAAAATTATGAATATATAATTCATGTCAGGTTTTACAGATTGTTAATATTTTTACTTAACAGAGATTACCGTTATTTTGACGATCTCCATGCATTTAATTTGGACACTTACAATTGGATAAAATTAGCGCCCTCTGGTGTCGGCCCAACTCCCCGGTCCGGGTGCCAACTTTCTGTGCGTAATGATGGTGCAATTCTGGTCTATGGTGGTTATACGAAGAAACAAATAAAAAAAGATGTTGATAAAGGTGTCATACACGAAGACATGTATATACTTAGTAATTCAGTTAAGGAAGGTAAATATATATATAAGTTCTTTTTCATTGGATGAAATTAACCATGTGATCAGATACAATGCATTGTGGGTTGTGTATACTGTACAGTTTCAAACTGTATCTACATTTACGCTAAGTATATACGAAATGGAAGCCTTTTTTTCTAACAATTATTTTTAAAAGCAAGTCCAGTGTTATCCCAAAAAAATGGAAAAGAGTATAAGCTAATTTGCATCATATATATGTTAATCACCTCTACTATGTATTGTTATTCTAAATTGGCTCTACTCTATTGTTTATCCATAATTAAACGGTTGGAAACCCCTTCTCTATAATCACCTGGGTACAGTAGAGCCCTGATGTCCTGAGATGAAATTGCTATAAGGTTATTACGAAGATACTTCAAAGTATGCACGAAGACAGTACAGCGGCAGTATCGACCGATGCGCAGCGGAGGTCGATGCGACAGCGCACTGTCTGAGTGAGGTATCTTCGTAATAACCTTATTATTATACATCTTTTCCCTTCAAGGATACATCATGGAAATGCCGAAATCCAAAAAGTTTAGAACAGAATCAGCGAACTTCTTTGTATGGAGTCCGGTCAAATCCTGGTGGCAGCCATGTTTGTTTTTATTATTAGAGGACGCTTACGCGCGTAATCATTCCATATTTGGAATTGGCATTTCCAAATATGGTAGTATGAAAATACTTCGTAAAATACCGCAAAATTATGGCACGCTGTAACTTATGGCGTTACGGTGACAGATGTATAATAATAGACAATAATCTATAAAGAAACACAAGTAGCACTGACGAAATGGTGTCCATTAATATTTTATTCAATAATAAGTTTTGGAGATAAAATAGACAAATCTACATGAAGTACTCCATCAGACAATGTTTTATAGTGTATGCCATGTTGACTCAATCATTGCATGAACATTTGAGTAACTCTTTAAAAGTCATCACACACAATATATCGACATATATTATTTTTTTTTTGACTAAAATTCATAGCCTTCGGGAAAACTCATTCTAAAAAAAACAAACATGCAAATGTACAACTGTGGAAAATCACATTATTTCAGCATACTTGGATTGTTTTATTCTCGATGTCAAGATCGATAATTTTACTTCAGATATATAGGGGAAATAAGAGCACAAAAATAAATTCATACTGTCATCTCCAAAAGTTAATAAAAGGAAAATTATAGGAATAATATATTAAATTGTTGGTGACATACATATACAAACACCAAAACCGTTGAATGTTGGAATGAATGTAGATATGTTTCAAACTAATTGTGCGGGGACGATACATTGCGATAACGAAAAATTAGTATGCAAAATTATCTGTTACACAAGCAGCACGAATCACCACAGTAGAAAGACTTGTAACAAACTCAGGATTTGTTTGCTAACGCTCTATACATTATCTGAAAGCTTTGATATCAGCGAATACAGTCAAAATTGAATACACTTGATTTACTCAATTTTATTTAAACATCTAAGGGAAATCTGGAGGTGATGTAGAAGCTACAGGTGCAGTGAAATGGAAATGGAACAAAATGAGCCAGTCTGGAATAAAACCATCACCTCGATCCGGAGCCACAATGGTTGTCACCACGGGAAACAAGGTAATGATGTTTGGGGGAGTGTTCGATCAAGATGATGATGACGATGATGAAAACATTGAAAGTGAGTTTTACAATGAAATGTACAGTCTTGACTTGGAGAAAGGAAAATGGTTTGAAATGTCTTTAAAATCAACCAAAACAAAAAAGAAAAGACGAAGAAGAAAAACAAAGGATAAGGATGTTGCCGAGCAACAACCAGGAGAGACAGATACCTCAGGTGATAAGAATGAGGAAAGCGATAATGAAGATGAAGAGGATGGTAATAAAGATGATGATGACGTGGAGGAATTCATACCGTGTGCTCGTATGAACACATTACTTGTGGTAAAACACGGCATTCTCTACTTATATGGAGGGGTGTACGAAATAGGTGACAAAGAAGTTACGCTAAACGACATGTACTCTATAGATGTACACAAGTTTGACAAATGGAATACTTTGGTTGCCATGGAAACAAGAGACCAGGTCAGTGGGATATTCATATTCAGCGTTGAATGATATAATGTGATCTGAAATTAAGTCATGTACTTATTGCCGGTTTTAAAAATTCGTCGTTGTATGTTGAGGGCGCTCTTCAAAAGTATGAGGCTTTATTGGCCACTCACAGGCTTTCAGTGATACAAGCAATGTGGTTCACTTAAGATGAGACATATTCTTACAAAAAAGTGATTTATCCAGAGCTAATTCTTGGAGCAAATCTGCCGTACATTTGATGGACGCAAATTTTGCCAATCAAAATTTACAGTAATCAAAGCTTTTAAAACTGTATTTTACAAGTACTTATTTCAATTTTACCATACATCAGATCAAAGGATGGGAAGATTAGAATTGTTGAAGCCTATATCTATGACATTATAACACTCTTGTTAATAGTCTGATATAGCCAGTCCAAAATTGTTAAAAATTATACCCTGCTGTCAGGAAAAATGTAAAAAAAAAAAAAAATCATCCCTTGTGCTAAGACCAATTAATCAAACATTTCTTCAAACATTCCTACAAAATTAAGGGTTTTAGTGTCTCGATACCCATCATCTCGTCTCATTGTGGTTGTCAAAACATTGTTTACCAGGAATTTTCCACTGACATTGATTTGGCAGGATTGGGAAGACGAAGATTCCTCATCTAGTGATGAAGACAAAGATGATGTTGCTGATGAGAGTGACAAAAATGATGATGTCGGGGATAAAAAAGATGATGAGGAATTACAAGGAGCAGTAGGGGGTGAGTTCTTTGTGAAATATAAAGTTTACTACATAAGCAGGTACTAGTCTCAAACATACAGGAAATGATAAATGTGCACAAGGTAAAATGACAGGCCTGCTAGGTTTTTTGATAGATAAGTTTAGAGGACAGAAAACTGTGGTTCATCTGATCATTCATTTACATAAATTAGCCTATTTTTAGTTTTTCCACTGATATATCAATAACTACTCATCAGATTTCAATGAAATTTATAACATAGGTTCACAGAGGTGAATATTAGTTAGAGTTAAAATTAATGAATGTAAATTTCCTAAATTTCTATGAATTTTGCATAAATTATTTTATCTTGTCCTTCTTGTGTATGTTACTGCACATATACATGTATGCAATGCATTATGGGAGATAACCTCCCATTTTATATAATGGGAAAACTGGTAACACCCAGGAAATTCAATAAATTATATGTAAATTTTTTGAAATGATTTCACAATGTCAGATTTCATATCCATAATAACATATATTTTCCATGATATTTCGAAACCTCAAAAAATCATCAAGTGATCCTATTTTGTTTTTTTTATTATTTATTTTCGCTATTTCGATGGTATGAACTTGTACATGTAATAATATAAGTATGACATATAATCTTTCATTTGCCTTGGACTTCCCTAAAAAGTTTTAAATATACCCCATTTCTAGGAGGTTACTGTAATAGACAAGGTTCTATCATGGCTATACAGATTGTGTATCTTGCCACACCCATTTTATTTCATCAGAACTTGTAAACACTAACTAAAATGTATATTATCAGAGGTACATTACTTGGGGTTTGCAACTACGGTAACATGATACCAAGATCCCGTTACAATCTCGCTCTCGCATAAGCGTTCCAACTCAGAAAAATGCGAATGCGCATGCCCGAGGTAACTAGGATACTGGGATGTCCAGGTGGATCAAAATAGCTGCCCACGATATGACGGATTACGAGAACTATATTTTCTGTACATTTTCGATGTATTAAATTTTTCACTATGATAGTGGCAAGAAAAGTTTTATTTTTTCATTACAAACCTTGATCATTGATATGCGTCATGTCAGAAGGTCGTAGCCTCAGTCTCGCTATCCAGGAGATGAGACTTGAATGGGATCTTGACATGATGTCACCATACAGTACTATGCGAGTTGCAAACCCCAAGTAATGTACCTCTGATATTATGTATATATATATATATATTTATCTCTCTGATATGACAATTATTCACAAGGCTGCAAATTTGTCATCTCAAATTCTGTATTTTGCTTGTCAAATTCATGACGTGGTATGAAATGGTTTCAGCAGCAGAAACTCCAGCATTGCATGCATGGCACAACAATGCATGAGTTAATATACAGCAATCATCAATCAATTCAGTGCACTCAATGACCTTCACCCAAAATAGCTATGGTATGGTATTTATAAAAGTACATTTGATACCCTTGGGTTAGACAAATAATACATTTATCTGTTGGTGCGCCCTCTATGGTAGTTTTAACACACAAAAATAAATAAATATTCAACATACCAGAGGTGCGTTTGTTTTGCCCGATCAGGTTTAGGATTTATAGCAAGCAGCATGCAAACTTATTTTCTGCTAATTTTGTGTGATTTTTCATTTCACATTTTTGACATTTGGTAAAAAAATAAACAATCGTGATTATAAATTACGAGTTTTGTTTGAAATCGAGGCTCTAATCATGATAGAGTACTGTAGAATACTTTATTTTCACTTGGAATTAATTTTCGCTGAAGGAATGATTCAGTGAAAATAAAATCCAGCGAATATACCTTTTTTTCCCTTTATATGTCAAAAATCATTGAAAATAAATTCTATCCAAAACACCCAAAAAGTCTTTTCAGCGTAAATTAATTCCAGCTAAAATAAAGTATTTTACAGTGAATCAAATGCACCTCAGACTGAACATAGTTTTATTTATAAAAGGTCAAAGTCCTGTACTGTAAAATGACTAATTTTCACTGGGTTTAAATTTTGCTGATTTACCATATTTAGGCATATTCAGTGGGTTTTAAATTCACGGTTTTATCATTTAGATAATGTGTTCTATGCTAAATTATACATAATCACTGGGTTTTAATTTAGCGCATTTGCCAGTCAGCGAAATAAGCAAAATTAAAACCCAGTGAATAATTAACCCTTTTACAGTATTTGTTAAATTATCTTCAGCATGCAGGGACTTTTTCATTTACACAGTATGGATCTATTTCTGTCACTGTAAGAGGAATGTCCCACTATCCTTGGCTTGTAATTTATCCAGAGATTTTGTTACTTTTCAGGTATTCAGGCTACTGTGATGTAACTGTAGACTCAAATATACGTCATCAGTGCATGGTCAGATCACCACCAGAGAGCTCCGTTGTATGCTCCATTCATGGGATTCCACCACAGTATATCTGAGCATTCCAAACACAGTATGTCTTGGTTGAAAGTCACATTCTTATTACATTGTACAATGTGTTTTTCAACTTTAAAAAATGAGAAAAAAGGAAAGAGTATTGTGACAGTACTATTTATGAACTAGAGATGTGTCTTCTCTTACATACTGTGAAACACTTTATTTTAGCTGGAATTAATTTTCACTGAAAGGACGCTTTGGGTTTGTACTGAATTTATTTTCACTGATTTTTAGTGAGTTGAATGTAAAATACAGGAAAAAAATATTCGCTAGATTTGATTTTCACTGGATCATCCCTTCAAAGAAAATAGACAAAATAAAGTAATTTACAGTACATAAAACTTTGATAATTCTTTCCATGGAATAAATAAGAGTTCACTCCCTGTATAGCAGCCACCCCCCCCCCCCTCTATCAGTGTGTATCCACCAGGCATGAGTACAATTTGACAGTTTTAAATGTCATGACCAACACACTACCCTAAAACATACCACTTAGTACCACAAATGTCAGTCAAAGTCATTTCTGTGACTTGAACTTCAAGGTTGGTTGAATGACTGATTCAAAATGAATATGGCTGTTCAAGGAGAATGGAATTTTAACAAACTGAAATGAAATGTTTTTTTTGACCTTGCACGTCTTTCCTTTGAAACAACCTTGACAGGTGCCTCGGATCAGTGGGAACTGAAATGCAAAATAAATTTCTCAGTAAAGGTCAGACAAGAAGCAACTATGTCAATTAAAAATAATTAATGCACTGTTTTCACAAGAAAATTCATTAAAAATGGTCTTCACATTCCATCACTGCAAGGCACATGGTTCATATTTGATCAATGCAGGACTCATAAACCAACCTTAGGGTATAGTGATTTACAGTTTATTACTAGGGTTGACGTACCAGTACTGGAAGTACATGTATTAGAATTGATTTTTCTCAGTGATGTGGAAATAATAATGCTGGTAATGGGTAAAACCAACTTCAACTAAAATACTGGTTGAGTTTTGCCTTTTAGTGGTATACATGTGGACAAGAAATTGCTTTCCAGTTTTGACTGGTCTGGTTACCCATTTCTGATTTTGGGGATCCTTTGTCTCTCACTCATAATCTGAACATGATGCCCAGATTTCGCTCATTAACTATGTAAATTTATTCAAACTTCACAAAGAATGGGGTGGTCATACTTTTATCTCTGAGGCAGCTTATAAAGCAATGTGCAAGGAACATAACTGTCATTGTTTGAAAAATGTGGATATTCAGATTAGCAGCCTACTATATTTATATATCCACCAATCAACCGCAGGGTAACCCACTGATCATACAAGCGTAACCTAGGCAACAAGTCCAGGCTATTATGGGGAGGGACGAAGGATCCACAAAAAAAAAAAAGAGCTTGGTAACAAGGCTAGCTTTGATGGGACCATGCACCTACATTCTCCTCTCATAATTGTAAAGCAAAACTACCCGGTACATCTGAGTTCTCTCAACTAGTACATGTCTAGCATTAATAAAGTTGTATTCTCTCTCCCCACACAAATTGTAATAATTTAATTTCTTCCTGAAATCCAAAACAATTCTTTAACACACTCTCTTAGAATTTGTTTTCATTGCTGATAAATCATTTGGTAACGGCCATATTGGAATTTATCTATTGTTATTTTGAATAGTGGTGTGTTACTGTCACATTACAGATGTCATATTACCAATTGGGTTTGTGTGCAAGTAATTTCCGGCAAACTGGGAGCATTTTAATTGATGATTTTTGAGTTCTTTGTAAAAAACAAAGTATATTCTATTTTTACCATCAGTGGGCATGCATGGGGTCACTACATATACTTCTGGTTATCAGAGCATATGGCACGTGATATGGCAAAACATACTCAAGAGTTTTGACACCTTAAACATCCCATGCTGAATGAAATTTGTCAAGAAGTAAATCGCAATAAATTACATTTAATTTTTTGAATTTATTTGGTTGATTGTTATTATATTAATCTGTCAGTTTGAAATTATTGCTCATAGCTCACAAAATTGCATCACAGTCATCACGATGCTTGTAATGTTGTTTTTGTATTTCTCTCAGAAATAGGCTTTACTGTTTTCTAGTGACACAACTGTTTAATCATCATTACATATATATACTTGTACAAACTCTGTGAACCTTATATAGTAATCAGTTATCATATTTTTAATGTACAGGCTGTTACCTGACTCCATTTCCAGGAATCAAATAATTAAAACACAGCTAACTCTGTCATCCTCGTAAAATCAAACATTGAAGAGCAACAAAATATGTAATTTTAACACTTACCGGAACTTACACTTATTGGAACAGTAATGCCCATTCACACTACGAGTTCTTCTTTAGATTGGAAATTATTTTTCACTGTACACATTTATATAAGTTTTGTGCAAAAATTCTCAAATGAAGAATTTGCGATTCATTTGATTCACATACAACCGATGAAAATCAAAACTTTTTGATTTTTGTTATCCCGTTGTACACAAAATTTAAACTGTATGCGCAGATGATACATTCGCAGCACCCTCACACAACAGAATGGAACATTTGAGGGGGCTCACTTATATGTTAGTTATGAGACTGACGTTGGACTATTTATTAGAATTGAGAAGTGACATACATGTATGTATAAATAGGAGAGTGTCAATTTGGCATTTCCAAATCTGATCAACTTTTTCTGCACTTTTTTCTGATTTTCTTCAATATCTCTGAAAATTAGCGCTAATTTTGGAGCCAACAAACAAAATTTGAGTCAATTTTCAGTTTTTACTCAAAAACTTCTGAAGGAAAGTGCAGACTATAAACGCGACTATTTAGGGAACTGGTGGTGGAAAGGTTAAGAAAAGTCACACAAATTAATGTATCAAAATATTATTAAACAATAACTGGTCAAGTCATGGAGAGAATGATCTCAGACAACCAGTTACTGGACATGAGAAAATTTCAATCCAGTTTAGATCCCATGATGCTTTAATTTCAACCATGCTTTACAGTGGGCACAAACAAGATTAGTGCGGGGAGTTAGCAAATCCCTAGTAATATAGCGAGGGACTTTATTACCGCTATCAAATGATCTTGTGGTATGAAAACGATTTGCTACATTTTGTGACAATCTCGCTTCCCCTGGCACCACTTGATTTTGTTTTAATCAATCTTTGTCTAGGTATCTACTATGACCAAGTCTGTTTTCATATTGCAACCTTGTTGCGGCTATACAAAGGAAGTTGTAATTATTTGTACAAATCTTATTTGCGGTGTCTTCAACCGTCTGGGAAAAATTGACGAGGCCTTGTAACGGTGGTAAAGACTTTCCCAAGGAAGATACAAGTTACTGGTACCCGTATGCATCTTGTTTGCACCCACAATAAAACTGAAATAGACAATTTTCAGGACAAACAAAGGTTTCAGTGTCAAAACATCGCAAAGTATTTGGGGGGCATTTCCACGCTAAATAATGTGCGATACACATTTTATGACGGTCAGTGTTGATAAAATAAGGTATTCACAATTCCATATATCCTTCTGAAAGATCAACATTGATCCAATTCAACCAGCATTTACCATATTTGCTCTATTTGAAGTGCATGTAAACAAATGATTGAAATTGTGCATGCACGACTAATAGAGCAAATACGGTATATCAAAAGTAGTTTCAACTCCATACAACTAGTGTAATCCAATCTCCTCCATCCACACTGGACATGAATGACACAAGTACACACATGGCAGTGGATTTATTCCTTATACAATCCAATCCAATCCAATCTCCATCCACACTGGACATGAATGACACAAGTACACACATGGCAGTGGATTTATTCCTTATACAAGCAGGAAGAACTATAATATCTACAATTTAATGAATCTACAAGTACAATGTGTAGTTATCACAAGGAAAAACTCTGAAAGGATTCAATATTGAAAAGTTGAAATATTGAAAGTAAACCAAATATTGGCAATTACTGCGGAGGCAAAAAAAACAAAGGATGGTGACATGCTAAAAAATATTTGGCTTACACCACTCGGTTGAATGGAACTACCAAAATTGATCAGATAATGTATGATCTGTTGTTCTGATTCAATGCAATGAAAGTTCTGTCTAGGCCACTCAGGTGTACACTTTGTAACTGTACTTGTAAATAATGTTTTGAAATAGAAAACACACTTTAAGCTTCTTTGCCTATTGATAGTTTTCCTTTGTATTTTGCAATGCATTGACTGTGTACTGTATGTCTCGTCTATTCATAATGGCGGATGGCGGCTCGCCTAAATTGCGTGTAATTGCAACCCTGCATTGTGAAGGTCACAGAAAAGCTCGACTCCAACATGTATTAAATTTGTAAGTACACCGGAGAAAATATATTGTTCCCGTCTTTAAAATGAAGAATCTTCTGAACAAATTAACTTTTTTTTGCCCCATCTGTCTCTTGCTCTCTCTCTCTTCTGTCCCATTCAAGCAGTCCTTATGTAAACCTAATATAACGGTGTGTGCAGCGCATTCAAGTTGAGATCAGCAACGCTCTGAAAACAAGTCTACAATTGCACCTTTAACTTTTAATTGTTCTCATGGTCTAAGGAAGTTCAAATGTGGTGGTTTCTTCCTCTAGCATTCATTCCTTCATATAAAAATAAAGCGTTACTTTCATCCATATTTTCTCATCCACACTTATCACAAAATAAGAAAATATTCAAGCACTTGTTGAGTCAGTATGAAAATTTCTTTTCAATTTTTTTTTTTTTTTTTTTAAAGAATAGTATGAAATAAGACTGATGCAGCCACAGAAAGAAAAAAATATTAATCACTTGAGCAGTTAAAATAAACTTGTAACGACAGTATGACTGGCAGGCATTTGTAAAAACACATGAATGAGGTGGGTCCACACACGTTTTAACACTGGCTGCTTAATATTAGTATAAATATATCAAATATCAGAAATATCAAAACGAAAATCAAATCTCGCAAATGACATCCAATGTAAAAAAAAAATATTAATAATTATTATTTTCAAGACACCTAAATACCACACGGTTGGTAAATAAACAAGTCTAGTTAAAAGACCATACTGAATTGTGAGTAATAAAACAACCCAATGCAATGATTGG
Organism: Saccoglossus kowalevskii; assembly: GCF_978046115.1. Lineage (NCBI taxonomy): Eukaryota > Metazoa > Hemichordata > Enteropneusta > Harrimaniidae > Saccoglossus > Saccoglossus kowalevskii. The sequence goes on from NC_140646.1 coordinate 24,471,756, forward strand.
AAAAGGTATACAGAGCTTAGAGACTTGGACTAAAAAAGAACATTAGTTTTGAAGTGAACGGCACCACATAATGTGACCTCTTGACCCCACCTATAATTGTACAAATATCGCCAGAAATTCCAGGCTTCTGATATGACCATGCTCCTCGACGTTCGGCTTCAAATTATTGCCATTTCGAGCACACACAAAATATCAGAAACATTCTAAAAAAAATTTTTTTTTTTAAATTTTTTTTGCCATGTACATTTCAGTGAAAATCTGCTAGGTATCTGATGCTCACAGTCCGTTTCCAATCAAAGTAAAGACATTTTTTGCCTGAAGAACGCTACAATACCCCTCTACAAGAATGACCTAACTGTTGGTGAACTGACGGTACAGATAGGGATAACGTGCAAGGGTTAAGATGTCATCAGCACTGTTTTTGAAAATACCTGAAAAGTTATGGTTAGAAAAGGTATAATTAAAAAAAAAAAAAAAAAAAAAAAAACAGCAGGAAGAGCTTGTGCTGGGATGGACGAAAAAATGCCAAGCCAAGCAAGAAATTATGGAAAGTGTGCCAACAAGTTGGAAAACTGGTACCAGGTACATGCATTTTGAGTTTGTGCAGGTAGAACAGAGAAGGAGCCCGACTTAACTGCGGAACCACAGACAATATAAATTGACTCCACACCCACCCAAAATGTTACATACTAAGGGTGAAGGCATGTAACGAGCAGCAATATCTGAAGTGAAGTGCTCCATTGGCAATATCATGGCAAAGAAATAACTTTTCTTGTGTTTCCTTTCAATATTTCATGATAGTTTGAATACACAGAAAAGAATCTCACTAGTATGTGATGATAAAAAATTATGCAGGCATGAAATACAAATCTGAAAATGTTTAACAACCTTGCAAATGTTAGTGATATCTGATTTTCGTTGCATACCCCTGTCCACACACAACCTAGGACTGGTTCGGTGCAACAGAATGTACGATAAAGGCATCAAGCTGGTAAATTCACCATATCTGTACAAATATAAGCAGTGAAAAAATGAGATATTTCACCAATTCATTTAAACCACACTAGAAATCACATCAAACTGATGACAACAGAGTTAATCAAATACTTAAAGACATTTAAATAGTTTTGAAATTCAAAGTGATAGAAGTTTTTTTTGAAAGTAAAAACAATTCAGCTGTTAAAAATCCCATTCGTAGAAAAGCCAAGGTAAATGCGATTAATTTGTTAAAAAAAAATACCAGTTGTCGTTCTGTATTTCCTACAATTTAAAAGAATTGGCCCATTCCTAGATGTTGCAGAAAAACAACCAATTAACTGTTGATTTGTTGAAATTCATTCAAACTATTAATTTTAAATTGTAATAAATATGACCTAATCACTGACCTGCAGCGGCCGAGCATGATCTTGTTTGTTTGACCTTGCTTTAATTTGATTTGTAAAAAAACCTCAAATCTGAAGTTTCTCCATTCAATGCTAACTAACTTATTTTCAAATTTACAATTTTTTTGGTTTAATTAACTCTCCTTTATAACCTTTATAAATGTAATTTCTCTGTCAATTAACGCCTGTTACTGTCTGTTTGGTGAGACGAAAACGTCTCAAAAATCAGGCATTTCTTGAATCTGGGTGAATAGTTGCGAGAAAAGCACAGTAAATCCAAGATTAAGAAACAGCACCAAAGCAACCATCTTGCCACTGGCCGACCATTCCTGAAAAACAGCAAAAGTATTTAATATTTAAATGTTAAACATAAATGTCACGAAATGAAGCCACCATGCATCAAGTTTCTTATTTATTTGGTCTTGCCACTGGCCAAACCATTCCTGAAAAACAACATAAGTATTTAATATTTAAATGTTGAACATAAATGTCACGAAATGAAGCTACCGTGCATCAAGTTGTTTATTTGGTCTGAAATTAAAAAAAAATTATGAAGCAAAAAATTTGCATCGCAATTTCGGTCATAACATTTTCAACGTTTTTTTCACCAAAAATGTGTGTACTGGAACACAATATTTGAATTCATCTTTCAATTATGCTACTGATGATAAGTATTTTCGTGGATGATAAGAACCACTTGATCTGAAGTTCAAGTTTATGTAAATAGAAGAAATCAATTAGCACGTCAACAAGTGAAATCATTCGGAAGCAGCAGCAACATTTCATCCATGGATATACCAGTGGAATACATGCGAGTATGTACGTTTTTATTTGTCTCAATTGCATGTACACCGATACACCAAAATTAGAAAACAACAAGGGCCAAACTATAGGCTGTCACACTGTGACATTTTTGCCAACAGGTAATACAAAAGTGTGATTATAAATGTCTCTCATGACTTGCTGTACCTATAAGTTGTTCTATTACCTTGAACTTATACATGTATATTTAACAGTTGCATGTGCACAGAAAGTAAACAAGTGCAACGACCTATATATAATTATCAATGTCTGTTTTATGAAAGATTGAATTGTCCTAGTCCTGAGCTGAACCTAAATTCAAAATTTGTCGACCCGTATTCAAATTTTGCTATCCTGAATTCAAATTTTGTCAGCCTGTATTCAAATTTTGCTATCCTGAATTCAAATTTTGTCGACCCGTGTTCAAATTTTGCTAACCTGAATTCAAATTTTGTAGACCCGTGTTCAAATTTTGCTATCCTGAATTCAAATTTTGTCGACCCGTGTTCAAATTTTGCTATCCTGAATTCAAATTTTGTAGTCCCGTGTTCAAATTTCGCTATCCTGAATTCAAATTGTGTCGACCCGTATTCAAATTTTGCTATCCTGAATTCAAATTTTGTCAGCCTGTATTCAAATTTTGTCAGCCTGTATTCAAATTTTAGTTGCACTTTATGAATACTTACCACATTTTTACCTCGCACAACCATAACTGCTTCCGGATCCAAGTCAGGATCACGTATGCCATCCTCATTTTCATCCCCTTTAGGGATGTAGGTAATTCCACATCCGTCAGGAAAACGTCCCGTCAATGATCTGTAATGGCCAGGGGGTTTGTCACTTTTTATAGTTAGTTCAGCATATTTCGATTTATTCTTATTTTTCTTCTTCTTTTTCTCTGTTGTATCCTCTTCTTCATCTTCTAGCAGCGGGAAATCATCGATATCATTCATATCAGTTTCTGGATCCGGCTCTTTAATAGTAACACGTGCACCGCTTTCATGGTGACGCTGCTGCTGCTGCTGCTCCTCACCGTGCTCATCTTCAAACTTTTGCTGTCGTTGAAAAGTACTTCGTCTTTGTAGCTTGCCTCGCTGATCAGTATAATCTTTCCTGTGGGTTCTTGAACGTTCTGATTCAGATAGCGTGCTAACGCCTGAATCTGGAGTCAGCTCAGCGGAGGAGCGATCATGTCTTCCATACCTCATATGGGAATCTCGTGGGTGATCATATTGCGAATCTGAGTAATATCTGTCATCATAATCCTTGTCCATACTATCAAAATGATAACTATGCTGCTGAGGAATAGGACCATCTAAATGTAATCTATCGGGAATTCGCCTACCTCTATCGTATTGTTGTTGTCTATAGTAGTGATGGTCATTATGCGAGTCCCCCATTCTATCTGACGAGTGTGATTTCTCAATGGGTGATCTTCTGCTTCTCATAGGGGATCCAGAGGGACTCACATCGGCAGCGCTTGATATACCTGATTCGTGCAGTTGCTGTCGTCTTAGCGACTCGTAGTATTCTTGATTATTGTTTTCACCTGTGTGTGTCGGTAGCTGCAATTGATTGCCAATGGGTGATCTCGTTGTAACTCCTATTGGTTTGTTGTTACGGCGATCAATCTGGTTGAAAAAACTCTTTTTTCTCTCAAGTTTTATGTTTGTGTCAGAACCTATAAAAAAGCATATGATTAGTAAGGAATTGTCTTTTGAGACACTGATCAAAAATACTGCAAGAAAGAACTGGACATTTGATACCATTTGGCAAGTCAAAAAGATTGTGCAAAAGATATTTAGAACTGAATACATTGTGAAAACCACCACATTGTCACACTAGAAATGCTATTCTGAAATGTGAATTAAATCATGACCCAATTTTTGTTGGACTTTGTGAGAAATCTTAGAGAATTTCACAAGTCAGGTGAATGTAGTTACAGCAATCATGGTGATTTTTGAGAAATGATGTAGCTGTCAGGACACCATCAAACGATGATACCGTAGTAATACACACATGTACACGTTGATGATAGATGAAATTAACAACTGCATTCAAGAAACAACATTCAATCACTGGGCTGCCTAGTAATATGAAAATATGCGTGAAAGGTGTGAAACAACTTAAAATGCTACATAATGTATGCCGGCATGATGTATATTGACATTCACTTGGCACAAAATATATAACAATATATCACTGTGCTTTACCTGCTGGTGAGTGTGATAAATCCTTGGCATAAAGTTTAGCTCTGTTTGCATCTTCCCTTGCTTGGATTGCTGTGACGTCTGCGGCTTGTGCTTTGTCTCTTGCATGAGATGCTCTGTGGGAAGAAGGTAAGAATTTATGTATTCCTGTCGGGTTGATGTGACATGAACGTTTTACATATTTTGATTTGATATATATCACAATTAAAATCAGTAATTAGGATAAGATTTTGAAAAAAGACTATAAATTGTGAATTCATTCAATTTTGTGAGAATCTGAGAAAATTGTATAGTTTTGTGGCAGTGAATATTTTATTGTCAAAGTGAATTTAATCAATAAATCATATCACAATTTTAGCATTTGTTATTGAAAGGGGCATAATAAAGCCGTGTTTATTTCACAATATTTAAAAACTTGAGGCATTGAATGTACACACATGGGTTAAAATGTTCATCTTACATAAAACAGTGTACGTAGATACAAACAACTCCTTGATACAATGTCCCAGGGTACAATGTACATGTATTTGCATATAATTATCATAAAAATATGCCATGCCAGAGCAAAACAGAAGTAGTATTTTACTTAGATTAAGAAATATGACAAAATTGGTGAAAAACACAACTTATGAACAAATTTAAATGCATCACTGCAAACCTAGTTCACATCTCAACAAAAATACCATTAAGACAAATATGAAAGATGATTAGTGGCATCTATCATTATCTATTGATGACGGTTCAATAGTCATATTTGTGAATATATATTGTAAATGTTTCTCAAGAGATCAACAGTCTCAGTTCCATGGATATAGATGTACCACTATCACAAATAATTAATGAGCAGTCTGGGAGTAATGAATTGTTATATGCTACAACAACAACTATAAGTACATTATCAGTTTTCACATAGTGCGATAAAGGTCAACAGCAGGTGTTGTATGTTTACGCTGATAATCTTAGCAGGATGAAAAACAAAACGAGAATTCCAAGGTTTGAACAAATGCAAATGGATTCTATACTACTGTAGGTATAAGCTGGAGGCTTCACAGTCCTTGACATAGATACGATTTCAAGACACGTTTTGCCTTGAAACATGTTAAAGTCATTACTCTTATTAATCTAGGCAATTCACATGAAATTGTACACATGGTACATACACTACACTGGTTCATAAAGTCTGTAATCATTAAATTGTTGTAGGAATATTTGAATATTGATAAATTCTCACTGCCTAAACTGAGTATAATTTTTACTGTTACAAAATGTCAGGGTCTTGTACGATTCCTGGAATTCAAGGCAATTTGTTTTGCATAATTTATGCTATTTTGACTTTTGATGACAGCAGCAATTTACTTATCAGGAGCATGAAGTTTGTTCACAACATTGTCTTACGAGAAATCCCACAAGAACTTTTGCTCTTTTTAAAAATTTAAATTAATTATTTGGCTGATTTGCATATAATATTGCATTCTAAAATTCTCACTGATCACAGAATTGTGCATTTTTGGATTCCCCAAAAGTGTGTTCATCTTCGATTTTTTTTTGTACCTATCTATGGTTTAACACTTAAACAACCAAAAGCTTTGTTATGAATGATGGATAAAACAACACGACTAGCAAACTATACTTACTATTATTCAGTCATGATTCGATACAAAAAATGCTATTTCTTTGGTTCGCTATGAAATATAATTATTTAAACTTTAACTTTTACCATTAAGTGAATGGTCTAGAGAGCATTAAATGAAAATGCAAAATGAAATTTGGACATGTGTCACATAACATAAATATGAAATTCGAGGGATTTGAACAAATTCATTTTTTATAACTTTTGCAAAATTATCAAATTGCATCAAAAATGCTACGGTTCATGATAACTAATGTGTTCAAAATGTCTGTATAATTACCCACAATTCAATAGTTTCTCTGGTTGTTTTTTGACATCTTAACTTGACCTATTTCCATTTGTTAGTTAGAAAAGACACTAAACTAAACTTATCTCTATAAAGATCAAAAAGATCAAACCTCTGAACTGATGACTGTCATTATATATAGAAAAACCTACGAGACCATACTAGGGAAATACGATACTCCCTAAGATACTTGAAATCTGTCTATATACTACAGTTATAAATGGAAGAAATATGACCCTCCTAAGGATATATAAGGTCTGTCATCACTCCACTACTGTGCAGCAATATACTCCATAAGATAGTTAAAATCTGTCTATACAACACACAGTTTTAATGGTTGAAAAATAGTACTTCCTAGCATAGTTAAAGTAAAAAGGTTTTGTACACAAACAGTTTATTCAACAACACGACTGATTTAAAAAAGTGTGAAGAAGAACAATCTCAAATTGAATTGAAGCCACGAGCGGCATAAACAGGGCCCAAGCAAACAGGATTCTGTTTCATAATTAATAAGGTCACTGAATTGCCATTGGGGTATAGTTTCAATCTGTACCATAAGGTCGAAATGCAGTTAGTTCCATGGTTTACCTGGTTTGGTTATCGAAATATGGTTTTATGAATATATAATGAGCAATGCGGTTATGCATATTCATGAGGTTACATGATCATATATGACCATTTCTTATATTATGTACATGTTTTTTTTGATGCCTTCATTATGACACTGGTTGCATATCCCGTTCAGCAACACTGTTTCAGATATGACTGCTTTGAATATTAATAAGTTCATATGACCATATATGGTCATCTGTTATTTTAGTCAAATCTTCCTAACTATACACAGTGCTTGAGATATAGCAGCAACCATATGATCTAGTCATGTGCCATTTGGGTGGAAGAATGCATCTCAAGAGTAGAATACATATGAATGCACACATAATACAACACATGTAGTGGCACAAGTTCCGTTTTCACGAAATCCAAGAAGGCGGCCAAACCATGTGACACATTAAAATTATATTATTTTTTTCTTATGAAGCTATGGCCTGACATGTTATACAAAAAATAACTAGTAAATTGGTCAAAGTACCTTTGAGTAACAAATGCCCAAACTTTTGATCAATTTTGCCTAAAATCCAAGATGGCGGCCAAACCCAGGTGACTGATCTGAAATCTTTTTTAACTTTTTTAAATTCAATCCAATATGACTGCCGAACAAATTGATCAATCAACATTCTGAAAGTCTTATGCACCAGTTCACAATAGGGACTATAAGTATGGAGAAGTTCAGACTATATGTATTCCATCAGCGATTTTCTCAAACAACTTGACGAAAGGAAATTATGAAAAAATAAGGAAGGAAGAAAAAAACGAAGATAACAATAGGGGCCTAGGGGCTTGGGCCCCTGAAAACCTGACGATAATAATAGGGGCAACAATCAAAGTTGCCATCTTTGTTTATATGAGATCCATATCTCACGCATGCATGGTGCGATGACCACCGCCCTTTAAATTAATGCTTGAAGCCATTACATGTTTAACATGGGTCCCATGTTACGTATACAACGCTAGTAAAATACTTAGATTACATGAAATTTGAACAGCCATTTTAGTGCTTGATAATATCAGATGGATTGTACAAATTATTTAAAAAGTATAAATTTCAACTCACCTTGAAACACCTATATCAGCTTTCTGTCGGGCCAACTCGGCTGCCTGGTTGGCAAAGTCTACCGCTCTAACGACACGGTCAGATATCTTCGCAGACCTAAGAGGGAAGATTTTTTTCTTTCCTGATGCTACCAGTTGATTATTCTTCCATTTGCCTTCCTCCCTGGAGCCATCATGACGAGTCGTGACACCATATCCATGTTTTCTATTGTTCTGCCATTCTCCTTCATATTTCAGACCATCAGAACGTTGACTGATGCCATAGCCAGCACGTTTATCCTGCTTCCACTCGCCCATGTACACCTCAGTTAGATCGCCCTCAGGTTCCTCATTAAGATAACTGACATCGTCGCCGTATAATGATGACGGTGCTGATCCTGAACTCAAAGTGCTAGTTGTACTTCGTAGTGAATCTTGATGAGGCAAAGAACGAGCACGTGAACTAGAATGGCTACGTGAACTCGTTTGGCTAACTTGACTATTTGCTGTTGATCTACTACGGCGATCACTTTTTCGTAATCGGAGACCTTGCATAAGGGTTCGTCTCAGGCTCCCAGTCCTTTGCAAAATACCCTTATGTAGCGGTTCCGAGGCAGGCTCAACATTTAAAACAAATCCACCTCTGTGACCGAAACCATCAGCTGAGGTCAATGAACCGTTCACACTTGGCATAATACTAGATGATGTTTCATGTTCACTCCTTAACGATGTCAGAGATGATCGGAGGTTGGGACGTATGATGGCTGCCATATTGTAAGGTACGCTATTGCGAATTCCATATCCATGACGCATACCTCCAACCCACTGACCTTGAAAGGTTCCTGAAAAATACACCACCAGAAAATTAGATACAAAATCATTAACATAAATCCAGTTAAATATTTACAAATTGTATGGTACATATAAGTACACCTGACATTTGATTAATTGGCATCAATGTTACAAATTGCATGCTAAACAATCATGGCATTTGATTCTTTTTATGAGTGTGACCAATTGTCATCAATATTACACTAATCTGGTGTGTCTGATGTTTACAGTACTTTACACTAATCTGGTGTGTCTGATGTTTACAGTACTCTACACTAATCTGGTGTGTCTGATGTTTACAGTACTTTATACTAATCTGGTGTGTCTGATGTTTACAGTACTCTACACTAATCTGGTGTGTCTGATGTTTACAGTACTTTATACTAATCTGGTGTGTCTGATGTTTACAGTACTTTATACTAATCTGGTGTGTCTGATGTTTACAGTACTCTACACTAATCTGGTGTGTCTAATGTTTACAGTACTCTACACTAATCTGGTGTGTCTGATGTTTACAGTACTCTACACTAATCTGGTGTGTCTGATGTTTACAGTACTTTATACTAATCTGGTGTGTCTGATGTTTACAGTACTCTACACTAATCTGGTGTGTCTGATGTTTACAGTACTTTATACTAATCTGGTGTGTCTGATGTTTACAGTACTCTACACTAATCTGGTGTGTCTGATGTTTACAGTACTTTATACTAATCTGGTGTGTCTGATGTTTACAATACTTCACACTAATCTGGTGTGTCTGATGTTTACAGTACTCTACACTAATCTGGTGTGTCTGATGTTTACAGTACTTTACACTAATCTGATGTGTCTGATGTTTACAGTACTTTACACTAATCTGGTGTGTCTGATGTTTACAGTACTTTACACTAATCTGGTGTGTCTGATGTTTACAGTACTTTACACTAATCTGGTGTGTCTGATGTTTACAGTACTTTACACTAATCTGGTGTGTCTGATGTTTACAGTACTTTACACTAATCTAATGTCTCTGATGTTTACAGTACTTTACACTAATCTGGTGTGTCTGATGTTTACAGTACTTTACACTAATCTGGTGTGTCTGATGTTTACAGTACTTTACACTAATCTGATGTGTCTGATGTTTACAGTACTTTATACTAATCTGGTGTGTCTGATGTTTACAGTACTTTACACTAATCTGGTGTGTCTGATGTTTACAGTACTTTACACTAATCTGGTGTGTCTGATGTTTACAGTACTTTACACTAATCTGGTGTGTCTGATGTTTACAGTACTTTATACTAATCTGGTGTGTCTGGTGTTTACAGTACTTTACACTAATCTGGTGTGTCTGATGTTTACAGTACTTTACACTAATCTGATGTCTCTGATGTTTACAGTACTTTACACTAATCTGGTGTGTCTGATGTTTACAGTACTTTACACTAATCTGGTGTGTCTGATGTTTACAGTACTTTACACTAATCTGATGTGTCTGATGTTTACAGTACTTTATACTAATCTGGTGTGTCTGATGTTTACAGTACTTTACACTAATCTGGTGTGTCTGATGTTTACAGTACTTTACACTAATCTGGTGTGTCTGATGTTTACAGTACTTTACACTAATCTGGTGTGTCTGATGTTTACAGTACTTTATACTAATCTGGTGTGTCTGGTGTTTACAGTACTTTACACTAATCTGGTGTGTCTGATGTTTACAGTACTTTACACTAATCTGGTGTGTCTGATGTTTACAGTACTTTACACTAATCTGATGTGTCTGATGTTTTCAGTACTTTATACTAATCTGGTGTGTCTGATGTTTACAGTACTTTACACTAATCTGGTGTGTCTGATGTTTACAGTACTTTACACTAATCTGGTGTGTCTGATGTTTACAGTACTTTACACTAATCTGGTGTGTCTGATGTTTACAGTACTTTACACTAATCTGGTGTGTCTGATGTTTACAGTACTTTATACTAATCTGGTGTGTCTGGTGTTTACAGTACTTTACACTAATCTGATGTGTCTGATGTTTACAGTACTTTACACTAATCTGATGTGTCTGATGTTTACAGTACTTTATACTAATCTGGTGTGTCTGATGTTTACAGTACTTTACACTAATCTGGTGTGTCTGATGTTTACAGTACTTTATACTAATCTGGTGTGTCTGGTGTTTGCAGTACTTTACACTAATCTGGTGTGTCTGATGTTTACAGTACTTTATACTAATCTGGTGTGTCTGATGTTTACAGTACTTTACACTAATCTGGCATGTCTGACGTTTACAGAACTTTATGATTCACTAATCCAGTGTACAAAAGGTCATATACCATTTCTGTATATATGTGGTGGTTTTAAATGTGCCCTATGCTAATACACAGAGAACTCTCATACTCATATCCACTACAAATCTTCTCACGTTCGTCAAACTATATAAATAAATCTTAACAAAACATAGAGGGCGCCCTAACACAAATGATTATTATTATTAGCAGTTATCGCACCATTCACTTCTGAACACTGTAATAAAATGTCAATACCTGATTGGATTGCGCTAAGTAACAAAAGTGACAAGAATTTATCGGTATATTAATATTCATACAGAAACAACGGACAGACTGCTATGTTAATATAGTCCTGATTGTTTACAGTACAAAAACAAGATTTTAATAGTATCTCTCATCACGCCTCACTGAAGCATTTTACTTCTATTGTTATCAGTTTGCACTGTAGAGGGAAAAATTGTTTCTGGTCCAAGCACAAACACCGTAAAACACACTGTGCATTTATTTCATTTATTTACTATTGTAAACACTCAATGATGTTACAGCTAAACACTAGCACAAGTGTAAGCATTTTAAACTTTTCATAAATCATATTGATTCAAATTTTGAAATAAATATGACTGTTTATTGATTTAAGCTTAAAATTGTAACCACAACCACTGCCATGGTAACAACCAGACTTCATGGAAGGTTAAATAAATGAGTAATGGTGATGAAATTTGTAAAGATGTGAAGTGAATGCATCTGTATTACTATCATGCTGAAAAATGATTTTGAGGAATAAAGTCAAAGATAATTTATAGATTTCAGTACTGTAAAGTGATGTCATCAAATTTGTTTTACAAATCTAGAAAATTTCTTGCATGTTGGTACATGTAGCAGCATGCATTCTGTTGGTGTTACTATGACAATGGACTAATCACACCAAATTATGAATTCGTCATTTTCAGTTAGTAATCAATGAAGTTCAAATTTTTTTTTAGTTTTTTTGTGCTATGCAATATTGGAGGTCATGTGCTGACATTTTTAATGTGCGATTGCTGACATATAATTCATTATGCCACACAACCCTATTTAGTGCTGGCTCAAGAATTGATAGTTTTGCTTGTTGTTTTTTTCTTTCTCAAGATTTTGCTGTGTTTATCAAGATGCACTACTGACAGTACAAGTATACACAGCCTTATCGCACTTCCATAGGTCACTGGGCCCTGGAAATGTTTTGTGGAAATACATTTTAAATATCAATTGTTGTCCTACTGATTTGGAAATGGTGAACACAGAAACTTTACTTACAAAGCAGATTTTCTTGAACTACAAAAAAACATTTGATCTTGTGTGATTAGATGTGGTAGTTCGCAGTGGCAGAAATAACAACATGATGTGATCTCGCCATTTATCTGTGCTGTAAACTGAACAGTCCATATCCATATAGAATATATAGAATATATATATCAATCGATCACATTTTGATAAGGTGTAGGTATGGAAATTGTTTTTTTAGTGCCGTTTTGGGTGAGCATGAGCCGACATGTAGTAATCTCTTCTGAAGTGCATAGAGCTGTGTATAGGGACATTGTCAATAGTACATCTCAATAAGCACTTCACGTAGGCCTACGGCATGTGGTCTTATGATATACCGATGCCTGAGGTATCCTGAAATGTTTTTAATGATCAAGACATTTTTTTTTTTATTTTCATAATAAAATGTTTTCTTAGAAGAAATATCTCAGATATATACCGGTATTTGTTATGTCAACATTTTAACAATGTTTTCACAGTTATGAATTCACGATGGGATTAGAAATATACATATATATTCACTTTATCATAAGCATTGATGCATTGAAACAAAAACTGTAAACACAATAGCTGCTCTCTGATTGGTCTGACTGTCCCAACTTTATTCATAGAGCATGTTATTACTGTACATATACAAAAGGGAACTTTTTATTCCATATAATAGAAAATTATAATCACAATGAAAACTCAACTTTTCAAAATGCTTTTATTAACAATATTGATAATATATATCGATAATATGAATTTTCCATAATTTTTCAAATCTTGTATCTTGAAAAAAATTGAACAGTGGTGCCAATAATAGAAACATGAAGGTGTTGACTTTAATTCTGTCTAAACCTCCTTTTGTGTATATTCTTATGTACTAAGGAATTCCTCAGAGATTAGACAGTGAATAAAAATGTGCATGATGTTAAATTGACTCAGGTTTTGACTAAATTATTTCGTTAGCTTATCTGGATTTTAAGAACTAATTCATGCTCACAACATGCAGTATTAGGAACTTGGGTAGGGGTCACCGTTTTGTTACTTTTTTAAATAAGTTGTGGTTTATTTTTGTCTTGGGTATCAGTTGTACAGAATTGATTTTGATTGACAATAGACTAATTTCCGTACACTGCGAGAATCACGCGTTATGCGTGAAATCGAACGTAAAAACAGGACAAACAAAGGTCATAGCGTTGTAGTGGCGTCATCGCGTGGGATTCGACAAACGCGAAAGTATTTTGGGGACATTTCCATGCTTAATAATGTGCTGTACACATTTGATGATAGGCAATTTAGATTAAGTGGGGCTATTCGGAAGCAATATTCCTCTGTCGAAGATCGGCCGGTTGATGTGAGCTACAAAATAAAGAAATTCGAGTTCAAAATCAAATCGTTCGATTTTTGTGGCAGACGTTCGACACGCGTCTTTCATGCATCTCACGAGATCTCGCAGTTGAACAGAAAATCACCTATTGAAACAGCAGGTCTACCTTTTAGGGTGAACTTGAACTTAAGTTAATTTCATGGTGACAACTGAGCAATTTTTATCTCCAGCGACACAAAACTCATCAAGCAGATTTGAGAAATAAATTGTAAATATACACACAGTTCATTATAAATGAAGTGGGAAAAGTCACTGTTTGTCCCAAGCCATCAATGGAACAAAACCCCCAGCTTCTAAAAGACGATAAGGATTTCAATATTTGAACATTTGTGTATCACTACCAGGGATGGTTGTCTTGGCAACAATTTATCTTGATCTGCTCACTATCCCCCTGAGGCATGAGTCAAGTCAATGGTTTCCATGGCAATGATTGTCACATCAGCTGCCGATATGTAATTGGTTGTCAGTTATTATGTTCTAGGACTGTAGCACAGAAGAGAAACTAAAGTATTGCCCTAGATTATCCCACAAAACAGCACTTCTACTTAGAGCAGAATCAAATTGTCCTGATGTCCAAGGAGTTTACCTTGATGCTTTTGAAACACAGGTTTTCCTCATACAGGTTTTCCTTTCCTCTAAGGCAACTTTAGCAAATTTTGCATTAGAAAGTGGAAGAAAATAACCTAAAGAGTCAACACTTGTCATCTTTTACAAAATACATATAAACTTGCATGATATTTTCTGTATTTCCTCATCAAGCTCCGTTTTTTTTTATCCAAAATTAACAGAAATTATAGACAAGCGGTCTGTGGGCTGATACAGCTCTACTGTTTCAAATGCAAAAATAAGAAAAGAATCAAATCAAATGTCTAGCCATTCTCAAAATAAGAAGAAATACAAGAAAACAAGAAAACTGAACTAAAATAATAATGTGATACAGGAATGAATCAAATCAATCTGACAGAGAACCATCCAAAGTACCCAATACAAAACATACGTGATTGTGGTTTTCAAAAATGCATCAGAAATAATATAAAAACCCATAAAGTTGGTTTCCAAAAAAAAAAATGTAAAGTTGAGTCTGGTGGACGTTGACAGTTAGTAATATTAATAGCTCCACTCAAATTTGTTGACAGCCAAGCAAAAATAAACATGTGTTACTACTTTACCACACTGAAAATAAGAATGCAATTCGCCTTAATAACAAATAGACCATTAAAATGGTGTTTAAAATAAAACAGCTGATCCTGTCTCTGCTTTTGTGTGTGTGGATTTACAGAATTCATAATTAATAACATTATCAGCAGTCAAGCTGGTAGTTCCAAAAAATCAAGTCAAATGAGCAGCAGTTCGAATGATTGTTTTCAAGAAGAAATGTCGTTTATATAAAGTTGTTGCTAGACATCAGTGAACAGGCAGAGCAAAGCATCTATTACTGTCAATTGGGAAACGTGAAGTCAGAATTCCGCAAACATGTGCAAAAATAATAATAATGTGTTTTTATATATTCATTGTTAATACTTTTAACACTCAAGGATTATTTACGAGTCGTACTAACCCCTTTGAATACCAAATCAACTTCTGGAAATTATTTCCAAAATTTTAATTAAAATCTGTAAGCCAAAAGCCTATAAAAAAACCATTTCATTTCATTTCATTTTACTTAAATTTTACTGATCAGTTAGACTTATCACAGTGACTTCATGACAAAATGTCCTCAATAATTAAGTATGATTATACAGGTTGAAAATTCAAAATGGTGGATGGTGAAATGATGGCAGTAAACTAAGGTGGCATAGTTAAACCACATGTCATGTAATTATCCATCTCTACTTCTCATCATTAATCTCTACATAACAAGTAAAAACTTGGTTCAACTACAAATTAACCATATACAATATCAAATGAAAAAAAAATTAATAACAAGTATTAATTAGTAATGTTGTATAAAATCCATAATTTTACAAGCAGACTGCTTTTATGATTTTAAATATTACATGATCACACATAACTTTTCGTAATTGTGCCAGCATATCGTAAATTATTTATGTTCAATTCAATTTAATATACTGTTTCTTTGTTACATCAGATGAGGATTGTAACCAAAATAATAAATGTTTGAATTACAAATTAATCATGAACGGAAACTGGTGCACAGATGTGTGGAGCATCACGACAGAATTGTAGATGCTGTGAAACTGGACTGTTGTCATTACTGTGTGACCGATGTTTGAACTTGACTGCTGGCAGTCTGTGTTTGTGTATTTGACCATGACTGATGCATCACTAGTTTTCCCACACACTATCTTTTAGCACACACCTGTAATAGGGTTGTTAGGTTAAGTGCTTTATATGCGTTAAAAGATTTGAAAATACACTTCTAATTCTAATGGGTGCTCCCGTGTGGCAAACTGTTTCTTTCACAACTGAACCGCATTAATTATGTTTCAATTCACCAAGTTGTTAATTCAACAGTAAATTAGCTGTTTTAAAATACGTATTTGCAAACACAGTCTATGCTTAAACATTTTAACATCTATCACAATCAATTTTAATCCTAAATATACTATTTTTTGGCAAAACTTCTCATAAAGAAAATTACAATATTTTTAAACTATGATCTTGGTGGATTTCGTATAACTGAATTTCCATTTATACCATCAAATGATGATTTCATGTCTAAAAATTGTTTTGATTATAATTAATAGCTCATATATGATTGATTATATTATAAGTAATATATTAATGAAACAGAAAAAAAAAAAAAAAAAACTTTTAAAGCGTGGTAGTCGTATATATATATATGGGTCTCATATAAACAAAGATGGCGATTTTGACTGTTGCGCAGATCAACGAGTACAAACTGAGACGTTTCCAAGCTTTAATTAAGTAATTTTCATGTTATTGAAGGAGTCACCGGCGGTAATCAGTGCAAGTCGTGCCCAGGTCAAACCTCATACTTGTGATTTCCATTTGAAGAGCGCATTGGATTGTGGGAAAATCAATGTTTATCAACACAAATGACTACCTCGCTTTAACCAAATTATCCAAAATATTTCAAATATACTTTACACATATTTTAACTGATGAATATTTTGTTCTAATCATCAGAACCTCAAATAACAGGTTTGATGTGTTCATTTGTGAGAAAATAATTCTCACAAATTTCAGGGATAATCACAAAATTTTGCTCAATGAATATTTCACTGGTGATCTTCACATTGTCATTGTGATCTACATGAAATTTAATCCAGCTGCTTTCACCAGCAGCCAAATTTACTGCACATTACCTGTCGCCAAATATTTTTTGAATACCACATTGTAACAAATTTTTTGTGAATGAGTGAAAATCATGAAATTTACAGAATATAATTTGAACAAGACTAAACATGCCATTTAAAAATCATGTTACAATAAACTGTTCATTTTATTGTAAGGGTAAATTGAAATTTCCGAAAGAGAGTTTAATTCCTTATTTGAACACAAACATCATTGTGTTCCATTTATTATAAATTATTTCCAATCGTAATTTCACTATTTTGAATATAATTTTTTTTTATATTTATATTTTTACTGTGTTTTAAATTCATATATTTTAAGTTAAACAAATTCTATTGTAATTTCACATGTTCACATTAATTTTAGCACATTTCACTTAGCAACAAAAATAACATAATTTTAACCACCGAATAATGTATTTATATATGAATGCTCCAAAACGATTATCCGCCTATCTTCAAGTAATCAATAAAAAAAATATCTATGTCATCAATTCATGAATGCTAAAATTGCAAACAAATACAAGAAAAAAAAAACATTTTTTTTCACATAATAATCTGCCATGAAAGCTAAACAGACATGACGCTAAGATCAAACAACTGCAAGAATTAACTAATTTCTATCCACATCACATTATACATGCTAAGCCAGATGTTGCACGGTGTGAAAGACATCGTTATTTAAAATTAAAATAATTACATCCGTTAGATAAAGATAATGAATATTCATGAATTTTTTTTTATTTATATTTAATGTCATATATAAGAAAATATTGACACATTACATTTTGTTAAATATAATTTATGTCCTGATCAATATGGTATTACAAATCTTTTTTTTTTTTTTTTACATCAATACTAATACTTTGAATCCTTCAACACAGTGACGAACATGTCAACTATTGAGAGTTGTATGTAGAATTCATCGCTATGTCCTAATTTATCAACAACATATTGGATACAGAAAGATTACTCATTGTGTGGTGACAGGTTGACATTATAAATATTAATCATACATACATGTGAGTGAATTTGATAAATACATATATACTGGATGAAATAACTAATAATTTCCGGTGACCTCTCGGTGAATTTAAATAAATTACTTAATATAGCATTATTTGAATGTCTGTATTATATTAAGCACTTATGTGTGTTTTTGTTACTGTATAATCGTAATTATACGTGTTTTATATGCCGTATCCTACTAGCTCTCCTACTTGACACTGACAGGGTGTCAATTGCGATTGATTTTAATTGGAGTTCACATTGCTCAGTTTCTATAACGTTCTCTGCAACGTTACCATGTGTCGATACTGCGGTACATATCCTACACGTCTGTGGAGTCAGACGCTGAATGTTGATTTGTAGATCGGCACAGGTGTGCGGACATCACAGTGCATGATTAAATCATTTGGACGTTTATATTCCCAGCAGGCGAAGACTGCCCACTCACTTTGACGACGAAACTTCCGCACACACCATAACAATATCTATATCAGAAAAAGATAATTACAAGACTGATCCTCACATTCACAGCATCGGTAATATTGAATTTTACAAGCTATTTCAATAAATTGTAAGCATTGATCCATCACCCAGATTGATAAATTTTAAATTGAAAAGCCGGGGGGGGGGGGGGGGGGGTCTTAATTTCATACTCGACAGGTGATCATAAATTTTGCACAAATTCCATTACAAATATATAATATTTTCATCATGTCTTTGGATCTTATGTTATTCCAATTCATACAGTTTTTGAATATTTACAAGACTATTATATTCAATTCTCGATGCACGAACCATTTTCTATTTGGTAACTTGATAGTATTATTGAGGACAATATTTCCTGAAAGTAACACAGCAGAATTAGTCCCTCATCAAATAAGGCCAAAGAAAATGTTTTACCTCTCATCCTAGAATAGATTGCAAAATGATTTAATTTAATTGATTATTTAATACAAAAATTTATACATTTAACATGACGAAAAGCAAAACCTTCTCTTTTTTTGCCTAAAAGCATTAACAGTATTATTAATAACAATAATAATAAATAATAATAATAACTCTATTTAATTAAGCGCAACAATTCCAACATCTGAAGATCAAAGGCGCTGATACAATAAACAATCAGTCAAATATTAAAAGCACATTTAAATAAGTGCGTTTTCAGTCTGGATTTAAAAATGTCTACTGAAGGACTAGAACGAACAGACAGAGGTAATTCATTAAAAAGTTTAGGACCTAAATTTTCAAAAGCACGGTCTTTGTATAACACCTTGGACTTTTTACTACACATCTGACGAGTTTTAATAAGAAACTTCGATTCAGATCTTAAACTACGACTCGGTACATAAAATTCGATTAATTCACATAGATAATTTGGGGCAAAACCATACAAAGATTTATACACTAGTAAAAGTAATTTGAAATTGATTCTTTGTACAACTGGTAACCAATGAAGTTTAATAAAAATGTCTGTAATGTGGTCATATTTTCGAGCACGAGTGACAAGGCGGGCTGCTGCATTTTGTACACGAATAAGAGGTTTTATCTTAGTTACAGGGAGACCAGACAATAGTGAATTACAGCTGTCTAAGCGAGAAGATATGAAAGCATGTACCAACTTTTCAGTATCAGATTGGGATAATGATTTACGAATACGATTAATATTTAATATTGACTTTATAGAAAGATTACGTTGAAAAATGACATACACATGACAACATCCGAAGTCGTGCCAGATATTAAATAGGTTTTTTAAAATAAAGTGAAAGCACTGTCAGAATATTGAGTAATACTATAATTCAACATTTTCTAACTTTCTAACCAATTATTTTGATATATATGTCAGAGCCCCATGCCCTGAAAAAATGACATTTTTCAATTTTTCATTTCACTCATAAGTCAGACTTCTTTTACATGGCTTTGTGATGAATTAGACATTTATTCTCATCACTGTCCAGAATTAACTTTCCATCAGACAGAATTAATATTGCACACCTAGGTCTTTATTAGAACATAAAGAAAAAGAAACAACTGTAAAACACACCTGAGGAAATTACAATAAATATTGAATATAAATATTTGAAAATATGGGTTTTGCAAATTGTAAATAATAATTTACAATTAAAAAATATTAAGGTGACTGGTAATGAGATTCCATTCAAAATGATACTTAATTTGAGACTGTCACATATTTATGTAAATTAGTGCATGTGTATCTGTATCAATTCAATATACAGTATAAGCGGCTTCAGACATGAACAACTACAGTGGCCTCCATCACTAATTGATGGCCTGACCTACCTTCAACTTGTAAGTCTGTTTTGTATGAATCAATGCCATTATCCTAAAACACAGATTATATTAGAAATCCTGGTTCTTAAAATTGATGACCCTTTCCATCAAAGAGCCCCCACTCCCACCCATTGATTTTCGTGTACGGAATTCACCTATATAATTTCTGTATCTTAATTAATACACACTGAGAATGGATTTAGTTGTCGCCACCCTAAGCACTACAAATACATAGTTGATTACATTTTGTACAGCCACCTGACTGTCAGACAGAATGCTACATTCAAGACAGTGAAAGCTAATTTGAACAGATAACAATGCATTATATAATATATTTGAACTAAATATAACAAAAATATTATCATGGTGAAAATTGCTTAAAGCACGGTGCTCGTCGCGCTGCGCATGTGCAACATTTGTATTGATAAACATTGATTTTTTCCACAATCCAAATGTGCTCTTCAAATGGAAATCACAAGTGTGAGGTTTGACCTGGGCACTGACTCCTTCGATACCTTCCAATCACCTAAAAACTGAAATTAAAGCTTGGAATCGTCTCAGTTTGTATTCGTTGATCTGCGTAACAGTCAAAGTCACCATCTTTGTTTATATGAGACGCGGCGACTACCGCCCTTTAAAATTAGTGAATTTTTAAGTCTAATCACCAAAATTTAGTTTTTATACACGAATTGTGTATTTGCTGTATTACTACACCATTTATTGTATTCAACCTGGATCGTTAAAACCATATTTACTCTATTAGAAGCGAATCTCAAAGAGCACATACACAATTAATTACGTGCATTTTCTGCTGGATCGTTAAAATGACTTATTTTTATCAGAGATCAACACACATGTAGTGCAAATGCCAATTCCCAGAAATCAATATGTATACACAAACAAAAAGTACTCATGATAAGCATGCATTTAGTGTCTAAAACAGATATTAATTAATTAAAAAAAAAAATTTTAAATGAATTGGGAAAGCTTGGTTTTCAGTTTCTATTTTCTGCTTCATTGATTAATATAATTTCAGTCCAAAGCATACAAATAAATATTTGTAATTCCATATGGTGAGTTTAGATGCTACATTTTAGTGTTTTCTTTCTAATAAACAAGTGTTTCACAAAAATCATAGAACTGAATTTACTGGTTAATATTTTACAAATTAATTTTTTCATAATCATTAGAATTGATACATGTCAGTTGTGTGAGCAGATTAAGAGTCATTTTAAGACATGAACTATTCAGAAGACCAAATTGTTAACGCATTGCCTACTAACGCTGTTTAATTGAAGAGAAAATGGTGTTTACTATTTACATCAAGGATTCCTTATCTGAACCAGTGACAAAAATGCTGATGAAATTGCTTACCCCCACCCTGTTTAACTCTGCATTTGGGGAGGGCAATGGGTGTGTAGGGTTTTTCACAGGTAGCATTTACATTGTGTTGTATGTATATTCGAATACTAGAACACATGTCTAATCTACCAAAGTGTGTGTCATGATGCAACTGGAATCATAATAACACAGGCATTAGTGGATTATAAAGTTGTGACAATAGGGGATTTTCCGTACAATTGCGAGATCTCGCGAGATGTATGAAAAACACGCGTCGATCGTCTGCCGCAAAAATCGAACGATTTGATTTTGAACTAGAATTTCTTTATTTCGTAACTCACATCGACCGGCCGATCTTCGACAGAGGAATATTGCTTCCGAATACCCTTACTTAATCAAAATTGCCTATCATCAAATGTGTACAGCACATTATTAAGCATGGAAATGTCCCCCAAAATACTTCGCGTTTGTCGAATCCCATGCGATGTTTGACGCCACTACAACGCTATAACCTTTGTTTGTTCTGTTTTTACGTTCGATTTCACGCATAATGCGTGATTCTCGCAGTGAACGGAAAATGGTCTATTACAAAGGTACTCTTACATTCATGATTGATTAGTAAAGAGCTTTCATTTTTTGTCACCGGATTTTTATATAAAAAAAAACATGTATAATATATCTACTGAACAAGCTCAATCAACTGATGTACGGTAACTTAACATGGTAAGTAGATGTACAGCCTAACTGTTCTGATGAATAAGTAGGTAGCTCTTAATTAATTATGCAAAACAGTGAATTGATATTCACATAAAATGTCA
Organism: Saccoglossus kowalevskii; assembly: GCF_978046115.1. Taxonomy (NCBI): domain Eukaryota; kingdom Metazoa; phylum Hemichordata; class Enteropneusta; family Harrimaniidae; genus Saccoglossus; species Saccoglossus kowalevskii. Next base: position 24,494,233 of record NC_140646.1, read on the forward strand.
AAACTTGTTTTCACCTTCTGGTATTAGTAAGCCAAATTTAGTTTCCTTTCATTTAAATGCTAAAGTGCTACTGGTATTTATTCATTTATATATATTGGTAGGCTAAAGTGTAGTCCCAGCACTTATTCCCTGGCACTATATGTATACCCATCTGCGTTACATAGACTAAACACATCATACACAGAGTGATTCAACATGTTTCAGCGTGCTAAGTTAATGTTTGAAATGCACAACACACTGTTGGACAGATCACTACCAGTGCTTGAGAATCTGAGTTCTCCCTACCCACTTTATCTTTAGAGACGTTCCAGTTATCACAGTTGTTTTAATATTTTGAGTCACCTTTCCCCCACTAGAGTTCCAAATTATTAGTGTAGTAGAAAATGACTATTTCCGTATTCACCATCGCACGGCGAATAACAAGTTGAAGACACATACAATCAATGTTGAGTATAAGTATGTTACAAGAGTCAAAAACTGGAATCTACAGAATTAGTGGATGTAATTCTAGTAGTCATTCCATAGCATTCAGTAATGACTGCTTTAATTTAGAAAACACAAATTTAATAATTGTAAATCAATATTTGTTATTCAAAATTCAAAGGTGCCTTCACGACATTATTTATCCTAATAAAGAGACTATTACTGTTTTTATTTTAGTTTTATCAATTATATTAACCATTTGTTTCCATGGTAACAGGTAATCGTCTTTGGAGAATATGAAGGTTAGTTGAATTGGTTTAGGATAAAAATTGTTATTCTAAACAGATTTATTCCAACTTTGAGAACATCATCCAACTGGTGAATGATGGATTCAGGTAAGCCAATCAGAAAACACTTCTGTCTGATCTCTGACCTTATCGTTTATTATATGATGATTACTACTTTGAAAAGATAAATATGCCTCGCACATGCCTCGTTCACACAGTCACGGAGTCATGATTTGCGTCATGACTAAACAGCCATAAATTTTAACAACACATTAAATTAACAAGTTGTACCCCATTTCTCTTCACCAGCATAATCTGTAATCATGATGAAAGGTGAAGTAATCTGTGTCAACAAAATTTAACATAGTACTGTCGATAATCATAAGCATACCCATATTTGTCATGCTTGAATTTTCAAGAAAACAATAGAAGTTAATGATATGCTAATTATGTAAATTGCAACAAGAATCATAATGTATGCATATGCTAATTAGTGACCAAGAATATGCAAATGAGTCACTGTGTTTGTGGATATAGCAAGGTTACTTTGATACGTACTGCACAGTTTAAAGCAAGATGAACCATTCCTATTGTCTGGGGTGCTTAGCAGGCTTATCATTCTGTTGAAATCCTCAAATGGATTATTTTCTGTTCATACGAGATCTTGCGTATTGCGTAAAAGGCACTCACTGAGTGGCTGCAGCAAAAATCAAATAATTTGATTTTGAACTTGAATTTGTTTGTTTTATAGCTCAGTGTTGAAATGCCAATCTTTGAACGAGGAATATTGCATTTGATACCCTTACATCATTAAAATTGACTTTTATAGCACATTATTAGTTATTGAAATACCTCTAAAATGTCGCTACAACGCTATGACCTTTGTTTGTCGTGTTTTTACATTTGATATCATGTATGCATAACACAGGATCTTGCAGTAAATGGAAAATATGATCTTGACAATGCAGATGAACTCAGTGACGACCTTTAATAATTAATATATACCAATGGCTATTTGCACTTGCAGCGGAATTCATGAAACATATTAGGAATTTGTTTAGCATGTTTTGGAGGTTACAGCAAAAAAGCAAAGTTGCTTGAACAAGTAATGAAAGGGTAGGGTGATTTTTCATGTAACAATATATTGAAATATATAACCGGGAAACAGCTGTTTAGGGCCCATTAAGCAATATGAACCATTTGCTATGAACACTGTATTTGCTCTATCCTCGGGGCGGAGCTACGCCACAAGACGTTCCACATTGCTAAGACGCACACCACTGTACCATATGTCAAAGAGCCGGTGAAAATAGCTAAATTTGAGAAAACAGCACAAAATCAGTAATTCTGTACAACCAAATCTATACATGTTGCACACGTAAGGGGTAATCTTGTTACACTGTTCAGGGAAGTCTCAACAACCATCCCAACGTTTTCCTGATACTTTATAGCCTTTGCAGTGGTCCCCCCCCCCCAGAATTGGAAGCTCATTGCACTTAGGTGGTTCTATGGGGTACATAAGCCATATTTTAATTATTTTACATACAAGAAATGCAGTTTTAGAATTATGCATTTCTATTAGGAAAGTGATCGAAATCAAACCAGCGGTTTCCAACCTGGTATCCCCAGAACTCTGTGGAGCTACCTCATCTCCCATGGGGCTCTGGGGAGCTCCAAGGATCACTGCTGATTTCACTAACTAACTTTTAATGAGCTCACCCAGAAAACGTAATTTCTTCTATTAGAATACGAACAGGTTCAATTGTGTATGGATATATTTATTGCTTTTTTACCAAAAGAAATATTGTAATTTCTAAGGATGCAATAAAACTTGATTATTATAATAATAATAATAATAATAATTATTATTATTATTATTAATATTATTATTAGTCAATTGATAGAGAGGGTAACTACCATAAGTCTGAGTTTGAGAATAAAAATATTAAATAAGTTGGTCAAAATTCAGAAATCCAATCATGTCTTGTCAGGGATTTCCCATTTGATTTAATGCCAAAGTCTTGCGACTATAATAACAATCACAAATTTCAAAATTCTGACCTAGATTTAAGAGAGAAGCTCAGCTCCGGGAATACTTGTCTGGAAACCGCTGGTTTGATTTTGATCTCCACCCTAATAGAGCAGACACTACAAATTCCATGTGTTAGGAACTTACTTATGACTCAATATAAACCATCATGCAAATAGTATTTATAAGTCACATGCTTGAGAAAATAACTAGTTGTGATATGGGCCTGATTTTTATATTGACTCTATCCTAGATTTGAGTGGCGTGCCCTTACAATATGAAACTTATTTCAAATGCAGATCATAGATGGATTATACCATTTAAATTTGGAGGGGTGTACTGCAATACATTGTACATCTTCCACAGCTAACTATACTAGCCTAGATTGAAATACACTAAGTAATGAGTCAGCTGACCTGTCATGTGACCTGCAACTCCTTAGAGGATTGTTTAGAGATGGATTTATTCTCACTGTGTTTTCACAGTATGTTTATTACCCCCGCTAGGGAACAATCACTTTCATTTCCTGTTACAGTCTCTGTCTCAATTTTCCTTCTTTTTTTTTATGACATACAAAACGTCAAAGTAATATTCACTACATCAATATTTTTTTTAAGTTACACAAAATTGTACCCTCCCAAAAATTAGAATGGAAAACATAATAATAATGCTAATATATAGGTTTAAATTAAGTAAACCTCAATGTCAAATTACTAAGCTGAAGCTAAGTTATTTTGCTACAATTCATTCATCTCTGTAGGCATATATAGGTCTGTGACATCACAAAGTGTTAATGATGGCGTTTCAGGTATGTGTATCAGTTCTTTAGAAATTATTATAAGGCTAGTCATGTAATTTTTCATTGCTGCATTTAATCTCCAGATGCAGAAATCATATATAATCCTTGACATTGTCGATCCTCACATTTGTCTGCTCATAATCATCTCACGAAGTAAATTTACTCATTTCTTGTCTTTTTTCAGTCATTATTTTTGATTCAACGCAATATTTATATAGCACCAATTTTTATTGAATACAAAGTAAGCTTTATTTTCAGCTTTGAAACCTACAATGACAGTGACAGTATCGTGCATCAAATAAACATTAATAACAGTCTTAAGACTTTGGTTGATCTGTTATTAATATGGCTGCTTTTAGTAGTGGAAAAATGTTCATCAATTGCACTAACTGTCATTAAACTCCAGCACAGCGACATGGATTAAATTATTCATAGTAATGTAAGAACTATTTGTCCTTAAAAGAAGTTGTAATTAAACACTTTGATTGTTGTAACACTTCTAGTCAGTCCCACCTACTTGTGAAAAGTATTTTTTTCAATCAGTATGCCCCCTGAATTGGGTATTCATTTACGAATGTTGCATGCTTGTCATGACAGACAGAGACAGCTACATACCCCAGTTAATCTGTAGTGAGGCTACAAGTGCTTTTACCATCAAGATGGCCTCCTGCAATTACACTTTTCAAAAAAGCAGGAAAGATGTGATATGCACATTGTTTAACAGATGACGACTGGGAACCTGAATAAATTTGTCAGCCATGAATTTGAGATCCATGCATACAAACATACTATTATAGGACAGATTTATTTTAGCTATAACGACAATCAGAGGGATGAAACAAATACAGAAAGAAACTAAGGCTCTGATAGATAAATGAGAACAGTTGTGGCACTTCCCATGATGCCATGCTCCATACATGCCTATATATGGTGTGCGAGCCAATCAGTGAGATGAAGGAACAACATCTGTATATTTATATTTCATTGAGTTGAATGCTTTCACTCATAACTATCAGCTCAAAGTTATTTTTACCATCACCCCCCTGTGACATTTTTTTTCCTTCTTATCAAAAGCATCACTGAACAGTAGCTTTCATGATGACATGCACACATTCATATTTTCACACATATTTTGAATTCTATATTCCTTAATGCAATTAATGCACCATATCTTAGGATAATGCCCCCTTAACTGCAACACCAAAAAGTCACATCATCCAGGCGCTTTCAAGCATAAAACCTCATTATTAATGAGAATTTTTTTTAACATCAAAAACAACTTAACATAGAGATAATTGAGGTATAATAATATAAATCATTGCTGTTACAAAACAACTGTACCTCTGGAAAGCGCTAGAATGTAACATAAAGTACCAAGATGTGTGACCCCTATATACGTCAGAAAGTACCAGGATGTGTGAACCTTAGGATCAAAAAGTGACAGGATGTATGACGCCTATACGGGTCAGAAAGTACCAGGATGTATCACCCCTATAAGGGTCAGAATGTACCAGGATGTATGAACCTCAGGGTCAGAAAGTACCAGAATGTATGACCTCTATAAGGGTCAGAAAGTACCAGGATGTGTGAACCTTAGGGTCAGAAAGTACCAGGATGTATGACCTCTATAAGGGTCAGAAAGTACCAGGATGTGTGAACCTTAGGGTCAGAAAGTACCAGGATGTATGACCCCTATAAGGGTCAGAAAGTACCAGGATGTATGACCTCTATAAGGGTCAGAAAGTACCACGGTATATGACCCCTATAAGGGTCAGAACTTACCAGGATGTGTGAACCTTAGGGTCAGAAAGTACCAGGGTGTATGACCTCTATAAGGGTCAGAAAGTAACAGGATGTATGAACCTTAGGGTCAGAAAGTACCAGGATGTATGACCCCTATAAGGGTCAGAAAGTACCAGAATGTGTGAACCTTAGGGTCAGAAAGTACCAGGATGTATGACCCCTATAAGGGTCAGAAAGTACCAGGATGTATGACCTCTATATGGGTCAGAAAGTACCAGGGTATATGACCCCTATAAGGGTCAGAAAGTACCAGGATGTATGACCTCTATAAGGGTCAGAAAGTACCAGGGTATATGACCCCTATAAGGGTCAGAAAGTACCATGATGTGTGAACCTTAGGGTCAGAAAGTACCAGGGTGTATGACCTCTATAAGGGTCAGAAAGTACCAGGATGTATGAACCTTAGAGTCAGAAAGTACCAGGATGTATGACCCCTATAAGGGTCAGAAAGTACCAGGATGTATGACCCCTATACGGGTCAGAAAGTACCAGGATGTATGACCCCTATAAGGGTCAGAAAGTACCAGGGTATATGACCCCTACAAAGGTCAGAAAGTACCAGGATGTGTGAACCTTAGGGTCAGAAAGTACCAGGATATATGACCCCTATAAGGGTCAGAAAGTACCAGGATGTATGACCCCTATAATAGTCAGAAAGTACCAGGATGTATGACCCCTATAAGGATCAGAAAGTACCAGAATGTATGACCCCTATAAGGGTCAGAAAGTACCAGGATGTATGACCCCTATAAGGGTCAGAAAGTACCAGGGTATATGACCCCTACAAGGGTCAGAAAGTACCAGGATGTGTGAACCTTAGGGTCAGAAAGTGACAGGACGTTTGACTTTCAAGGGTCATGTACAACTATTGTAGTACAATGTCTCATTTCTTCCCTGGTTCATGAAAATAAAATCAAATTATTTCAAGGAGATCTTGTTTGTAGAAGTGGCTAGTTTGCATGATTAGACATTTATGTAGTGTTTTGAGGGGAAATTCACTTTTATAGCAAATGACACAAGCACAGAGACTGATATTATGGAGACAAATTAGCGGATAATAACACTGTAAAGTGATTTAAAGAGGGGAAAGAGACGTGTCCCTTCTCAAGAGATACTTAGTTCAAGTTCAAACACAATCATTTTGACTCTTACTAATGTCAGTAATGTGATAGCTCTGCCCTCAATTATATGTTTCAGCAATATCTGTTTTATGTTTGCAGAACACTTCAAATGAAAATTGACATAAAATTTGACTGTTAAGTCATTAGTTCCATTAGAAATGTTAACCATGTCTTATCACTTAGGATGTATAGCTGGACACTCTTATAAAAACCATTATCCAATGGCTGATGAGAAGAAAACACTTAAACAGTAAAGCAATGAGAATTAATCCTTATCCTGCCAGCCCTATGTACTTTTTACATGGACTTGACCAGATAAGAGGTTAAAGGTCATATATGCAAATTATTATTACATTTTGTAATAGTTCTGATTATCTACCTCAAAGGTTACTGTGGAATACTTTATTTTCGCTATTTTCGCTGAAAGGATGGTTCCGTAAAAATAAAATCCAGCGAATATACTTTTTTCCCTATATTTCACTTTCAACTCGTCAAAAATCAGTGAAAATAAATTCCATACAAAACACCCAAAATGACTTTTCAGCAAAAATTAATTCCAGCTAAAATAAAGTATTTCACAGTATTCACATTCGTTCGAGAACCTCTAATGTCATTTAAAAATTCAATATAAGATTTATTTTATTTATACTTGTAAGGTCAACTGTTCAGGTTTCATTAAAACACTTTTGTAACTGACATGTACATTACTGATACTAAAAAAGTTTTACCAATCATGCCTTAAAAATTATTGTCAACAAAGAGACTAGACATTTACACAAGACTTCAAGTTAACTTGAGATTCATGTCGGCAACAAATATTTTTTGGATTAATCATATGAATGTCTGACATAGTTTGCATATAGAAATTTGTTTTTTCTGTCAAACTTGAATGTTCAAAAATTGTGGTTAAATTCTGTAAGTATTATCAAATTATGGAGGATTGGTCTAAAAATGCTATGCAGAAAAAATGTTTTGCACCAGTTTTTTTTTTTTTTTTTAGTAAGCTGAGTAAAAATAGGGATTGGACATTTTCCACACATATTCCTGTTATATGAACATAAAACTATAACGTTTGTTGTTCATATTTACACACCCCACCAGCTTGCAACTATTTACACAATCAGTTTACTTGCACAAATTTGTAAATACATATATTTTTGGATATAAAGACTATGTGTGCTTTTAGTTTATGTTTTCATCAAGCTTACTGGTGTCGCACAGTAGTTTATTGAGTTGGGTTGTCAGGTGCTGATGCCTGTACCATGGTAGCTTAAGATCGCTTGAAGTACCTCCATGGAGCTGTTGCCCAGGACTTTAATTTGAACCACTAAAGCCATATTGTCATTCATAAAAGCAATTTTCCATTCGTCAACTTTTCAGTAGCCCAGACCCAACTGACTGCTCTTGAACAAAAAATCTTCAAGTATACATGTATTTTAATATACAGAGTTAGGGGCCCTGCTGTATGTCAGCATGTGGATCCAATCTCAAGCTATTAAAAATACCCTAGAATGAATTGGGGCATGTCCTATAGTCACTTATTTGGATTATTACACCAATATTTATTTATTTATGTTGACATTTTTAAAATGTTAATTTACTGTTATTTACACATTCATCATAAGAGAAAAACTGTTTGAAATTTAGGGAGGTAATTAGTCCCACGTATTATTGTATACAAACAAGCAAACAAATTAACGTTAATATCAGCAGTTCTCAATATTTAGCAAACAACTAAAATTGTTTCAAGGTCATGTACCAAACCACAACTGACCAAGTCTTTCTTTTAGCTGCAAATTATAGCTTAAGTAATTCTTTTGAGATGTACTGCAAATTGCTGTCAATGTCATTGTCATGCAAATTGCCCATCAATTAATATGGAAATGTTAATTTATTATCATTATTGTGCTAGAAATATGATTTTCAATAGAACCTTGTCAAATGTCACTTAAATGATCTGACCAATTTCAATTATTTTTTTAAATCATAAAAATATTTCCATTATTTATTTATATTTATTTATATTATGTTAATTCGTATAAATTTGTCATCGGGAACTTGCATGCTTGCATGCGCTGACGTAATATGGTCGCTGGACAGTAGCCCGGCGCAAAGCTGCGAATTTATATTTATGCTAGACGTATATCAGTAACTTCAATAAACAACAACAACTACAACTTACCCCCATCAGCATATGTTTCTTGACCATACCCATCCTGTAAACCACTGCTCCACGTTCCCTCGTATTTAGCACCACTATTTAAAGACTGTCTTACTCCGTACCGACCTTTGTAACCTTGCGACCAATCGCCGCGATAGACCCACCTCCCTTTCGTTTCCACACCGCTTCCGTTCCGCCGACCATTTTCCCAATGGCCCTCGTAGCAATTTCCACTGGGCCATGTGTACACACCGAGCAACTCAAATCCATAGTGCCACTGTCCGTTATATTCCCCTTTGCCCTTAGGGCCTGTGCAACATCCTAGCCCGTGGGCCTTTCCGTTCTCCCATCCCCCAGTGTACGAGCCACCATCATCAAAATCGAAGCGCCCGCCGCTCATTTGTGGAACAAAACTCAACGCAGCGTAAAATAATTCGATGCCGTGAGAACGACGTGATTTGATTCCTGGCACAGTGTTGCTGTTATTGTTGAATTTCTTTTAGTCATTATTCCGTGAGACGGTTGCCATCAAGATGGTGTGTTTCCTCAGAATCGAGTCGATAACGGTGTTATCTTGGCAGGTCTTCTCCGCTGTGACCAGTTATCTTCATCCTCTGAAAACAAACACGATGCAACATCCAGTTCGTAAAGAATCAAATCTACACGTCGGCGTCAACACAGTTTTTCCTGTCTCGTTTACAGTTGTAATAACACGTGTTGCTAGCCCAGATTTCTTGTGAAATCTTCAGTGTAGATGTACCCTGAATAAAGATAGGCTAGTATAACAAAAAATACGTATTCTTTCTGTCAGCTATGTCGAGCTACAAAATGAAGGCACAATCAAAAACACTTGTCACCCTTCGTCTGCTTTCCTTTGCTTTCACACGCGACTGGTTGACGTGGAATAATAAACGACTGTAAAGGCTTACTCCTTGGAAGTCGCAGTTAATGTGCAGAACGATGAACCGCCGTGAATTCAAGTCGATGTCGGAGGCGGCGGCGACGACAACGAAGAACGTGTGGTGGTTATGGCAGCCATGATGGGACAGTCAGATCGTTCATCTTCACACCATTGAAGGGGTGTATACGACAAAGAAAGTAAACGTAAAATGCTACATGAAGACTATAGTGCTCTGTCTCTAAGCCTTGATTTTCTTCAAATGTCACAGCGCCGGTAATTGTCGACGATAATTTGCATCTTAATAGAATTAGCCACATATTAAAAAGAGATTTAAAGCAGTAGTATGTATTTATAATTGATCGGACATCCCCGCAAATAATGGAGAGGCCCAGCCAATGATATTTCAAATATTTTAGCATGGAAGGCTGTATGCGGATATTGGGAGAGTAAAATGTTAATAATATACGTTTCATTATTATTTTATGCGATAAAGCAATGAACGTAGACTAATATATATATATCATTGTTAGAACTAAATGATGACGATACGAACGGAGATAATGATATTATTGCTTTTTCAAGGAAAATAATGCGACAAAAAGCTCCTATTTGCTCGATCATAAAATTGATAAAACAAGCTAAATTGTTTAATAGAAATAGAAAAGCGCGTTGGAAACTATTACAATTCAGTAACTGACTGCGTTACCCTAGACGCCCGACGTTAATGACCGTGACGTTGGAGGGGAGTTGCGAAGGAAATAAATTAAACCTCTCCAAATTTGCCCTTTGTAGTAGATTGTAAACGTTTGGCACGGTTGGTTTAGCTCGTTAATTTTACCAATAACCCTAGTTTTGTTGTTTGCTTTATTCGCTGTATTATATTTTAACTCGTAAACGTGTCGTCCCTAATAGATTCCGTTTTGCAAACTGCTCTGTTCGCCGGGCACGCCGGTCGACGCGGAGAAGAAGCGAAGAATTTCTGTCATACCATGCATACCAATGTACAGGGCCCGCAATGGGGAATAGACTAGAGAACTACTGTTCGCAATATGACAGTCCCTTTATCTCACGCAATTTCCTGTTATTCTGAGTATCATCTCCTACTTTTGTAATGTAATAGTTGTCTTTATTTTAGTGTAAGTCCTTGAGGTTATATCTACGACGTCGAAACCGTTTCATTCTATAAGTCTATGAGGCTACAACTAAAAGGTCAATAACTTTTTTTTCATCATTTTCCTTCATCGGGGGAGGTAGATACGTTGGTCGATGACCCTCGATCGTGTCCGATGACTTCTTGACGTCACGCGTCATCAAATAACGGGCCGGTTACTTGTAATCGTCAATCCCAATCACGATGTATAGATGTCTCTCACTTAGGATCGACTTCAAGTTGTACTACACAGAAAAATGCTGTCGTGTGAACGTAGCAATGGATATGGAGGAACGCTAAATTTGGTTATCCATTAATCGACAAATTGCGGCTTTAATTAATCTATTGTTTTTGCCGCGTGGTGTGTTTCGTTTCATGACTTAATTAAATTGAAATTTCGTCTGAAAAGGCTCGGACGTACGCTGACTTCAACTTTAAAATTAATTCCCAAAACAAGTGAAAAGAGACTTTTTAATTTGAGCTATTTTTGAAATCGTTTAATATTTTATCCGTTTTTACGAATTCGACTTGTAAGGTACATCTAAACTGTGAATTGACTAGAATATTCATGTAATTACGAGTTTGTTAGGTAAATACACTAATGACGTCATAGAAAGCTGTTATTGATACATTTTTTTTTTTTACTTTCTAAAGGGACTATTGATATTTTGTTTCAATAGTGGAGCCATTATGTGAACGCCTGTCGTTACGTAATGCTAACACATATATTTATATTGACGTCAATTCTATGCTACTGTGAGTATATTGGAACAATACTGTGTATAAATATGTAGATTTACAGTGTTCGTTAGATAATATAGTACTAGTGCGTGTAAAGAAGTTGTTATATTTGAAAGGGAAATCGTGACGTCACAATTCATTAAATTCGGCATATGGTGTATATATACCACTCTTTACTATTTTCGATAAAGCCGAGTATGGAGGAAATGCATGTATTTATTCACAGACTAATATTATTAGTTTGAGAGTTATTGTTGGGCGTTGTTCATGAAAGTTATTATAAATCGACAACGAGCAAAACATGATATTGTTTCAAGTTTACTTTTTGGTAGTATGAGGTTAATGTTACACAGAATGGCAAGTGTGCACGTGCATAGACGTACTAACCATGGCAAGTGTGCACGTGCATAGACGTACTAACCATGGCAAGTGTATGCATTCAACTTGAAGTTCTTCATTCGCGAGTCAGTATCAAAAACTGGTCGGACCGTCGGTTCGAGGTCGACTGATTATGTATACCGCGGCTGGCAGTTTTGAAAACCAACAGACACTTTTGACCGATACAAAAAAGGAAAAGAAAAAATCATGCCATGGACGTCCACTTTCAATGTGACAACTGGTTCTTCTAATATAGGAGGCAAATTACAAAAAAACATGTTCTAATTTTAGCACCTTTTGCAGTGATAACAACAGGGAGATATAATATAAACATGCCCGGCACATTGGTGACGCTCTCGTTAAACACGGTCAGCAATATGGCGCCGTAAACAATATTTAACACATATTATTGGCTTTTAAAAACATCCATTAAAAATGGAACGTACGAATAAAAAGAAATATGACGTATAAGTTAATAAATAACAACCGAATCGACGTATGCACAAATAAATTACTCGCAACCTAAATGTACGTTTGCAAAAACGTTCAAACTAAGAAAATCTCGATTATCTGCAATACCTCATTCTTACGACATTTGGCCGTAGATTTACAAGTATGGCATCGCAAGAGCATACAATATTTTTAAAAATGTCAAAATGTCATTTAAAATCTTGCCAGGCAATCGAAAAATCACTATCTTAGATTCAGTACGACTAACACACTTTTATATTGGTATTTAGCATTTCCTCGTTACATGTTGTCGAAAATGAAATACGTTAGAACCCGATTACAATCTCCGGTCCCGAGTAATTTCGAAGATATGCACAATTAGTAAAAAGAGCCATGGACAAGTTGACGTTGAGTTAGTAAGAATCCTTCCAGTATTTCTCCTACAAGTTTTGGAGAAAACATAAAAATATTGTGGATATCAGTGAATACAAAATAAGTGTTCCAATATCGATTTGTGTGATTAAAAAACAAACAAAAACAGGACTGTCTTGGTAGGATCTGAAGCTATGAATATAGTAGAATTTTACACCGACAAGCGCCCGCCCACATGGCGCAAAGAAACTGCATTATATATTGCCGATGATGGCGCGCTTTGCTAATTTACCAAGATCTGGGTTACTGGTACAGTAAGTGTAGACTTGCATACAGTTCCTTGATTATTTTCTGATGTTCTTTTCAATGGATTTCCGGGTTACTAGTACCAAGAATCAACCCCGCGGTAACCTGCGGATCATATCTCACTGGAAGTAGCACACAATGTCAGAGGTCAAATGTCCACTAGCATTTTAAAATAATGTGTTACCTGAAGTACTGTGGTCATTTGTTATTTAACATGTAAACTCATACTGGGCAGTATAAGAAATCTTCATATCATATTTACGCCAATGTTATAGCCAGGTTTACTAACGAATTCTGGTGGATGTGATATTGTGCTGGACAACATCAAGTCATGTATATGTGAACTAAACGATTGGATGCACGACAATAATTTGAAATTTAACCACAGAAAAAGTGATATTTAAATTATTCGTGTTCTATGCAGATGATATTAATATTCCTATCAGTAATGACGTTCGCAATCGAGGTGTAATGTTCGATAGAAATTTGGAAATGTCGAGTCAAGTTAGTTCTACTTGCATATCACTATTTTATCACGTGTGTGCCATTTCCTGGATTATAAATTTCGTGCCCATCAAAAGTACTGACATTATTGTACTTTTGTGGACTCTATATTGAATAATTGTGACTGTGTATAGTATCGGAAGACAATGAGCAAATGTCCAAATCACAATAGTCAACAAAATGATGTTTCACCCATTTTAATTATAAGCTTCATTGACTTCCGATGTTATTTGTTTTCTAAGTTTGTAACATTTTTCTAAGTTTGTAATACTCGGTCATCTTTGTATTTAGCCAACATTTTAATACCGCGCATGTCATCAAGATGTGATCTTATGTCTGCATTTGATTTATTGCGTCTTCTCCCAGTCACGGCTGTAAACCTGTAGCGATAGTGCATTTGCTGAGTGTCGTCCACGACTTTAGAATGCCTTACCAAATTACATTAATATAATATTTAGTAATGATGTGGACAATTATAAAATGTTGCTAAAACCGCATTTGTTCAGAATGGATTATAATATTTCGGTTTTCTTATTACTTAGTTGAGTATTTTCAGACATTTTATTTATTTATTTATTTATTTATTTATTTATTTATTTATTTATTTATTTATTTATTTATTTATTTATTTATTTATTTATTTATTTATTTATTTATTTATTTATTTATTTATTTATTTATTTATTTATTTATTTATTTATTTATTTATTTATTTATTTATTTATTTATTTATTTATTTATTTATTTTACTTGACCAGCCTGACTGAATAAAACACAATGATATAAGTAAATAAATTATTACTAGCCATGATTGATATGTAGGAATTTTTGATGGGCGTATTCACAGTTTCACCAAAAAAAAAATCGCTAGTCCGTAGCCCGGCTTTTTCACCGATCATGTCTAACGCCTCAGCGAGCGATTTTAAGCGTAAACATGCGCGGATGTCATCATATATGAACTTTTCAAACGTCGGCGCGCCGTTTACAAATGACAACCATGTGGGGTCCCATTTCGAATATATAGGCAATGTTATAGGTGCCGACAGTCAAACACAGCTCTCATCTTTGAATCTCAAATAACAGACTGGGCATACCATGTTTCAAACTTACTTGTCCGGCATTTGCTATCATCATAGCCGTATACATATTCACTACCAAAGAAAATATATTATCTGCTAGTAAATAATAAATCTAAACCAAACACCAAAACTGAGGTTAGGGGGTGGAGGTCGTCGCGTCCCGTCGTGTTCCACTCAAGGGAATCATCATGATAGCGACGTACATATAAAAATACAACACGTAAATAAAATACATTGTTTGTTTACTTGAAATTCGAAAACGCACGCATGCGCAACGACAACCACCCTTTAAGTGGGATAAATATGGTTTGAAATATTCTTGGCCGTCAGCTCAAGCTCAAATCTGAATTAAATGACTGACTTTCGCATAATTTGTTCAAAACTCAAAAGTTTAATATTGAATACTAATCCGCAAAAGTTATAAAACGGTTCTTTTCCAGAATGTTACTGTACATTACAAACAAGTATCCTGTTTCACGTGGTGTTACGTCGGTGTTCTGTCGCATATGTACTTACGAACCTGAACGAAAGACAGTGTCCAAACACACCTTCCCAATAATGTGCGCCCTCTAGCGACGAAGCGCTTCTGGGGCATGGGTTGGTCCAGTGAAGATTGATGTAGCAAAGTAGAAGTTAGCGTCCGACCGGGATGGAACGCTTCTAATTCAGTTGTCCATAGGCCGTCGTCGAAGTAATGATTTCAACTTCATTTTAGCTGTTTCACAGATACATTCCCTACATTTGGGTATATTGCAAAGCAATTCAATCGGCAAAATCCACGAGGTTCTGTTGTTTAAACTTAAGACATTGATTCTGTTTTAGGGGAATTTTGGATCTGAAAAAAAGACGAAAATGACATTTTTCGGAAACGTTTGTCCAAATATGTTCTTAATATTTTTTCGAATTCTGACCAATATTTAGTTTTATTCGAAAACTAGGGAATTTTCTGAGAAAAGGTACAAGCATTTGGGTGATTTATTTTGCGTTCAAACAGGGTAGAGTAGCCGAGGTTAAAAGGTTTCAACAGAGCATGCACACACGGGGATTTCCTGAAATGCATACTAATATCAGCGGAAATCGACTCAATTCCACAATGCATTGATTGTCGCTGTATGTTAAAACGGAATTGTTATACATGATTGAATAAATATATGTTCACGACTGGTATATTCTGTCTCGCTGTCGATAGTTACCAACGTGTTACGTGGTAATTTCGCATCAAACCAAGATGTAAAAAAGAAAATATCATACAAAATGATACAATTTCTACAGCTGGGTCACTTTATCGAAACACATGCTAGATGTTTACCTATTTCTATCCGGTGTTGTGTATTCCAGGTCGCTGACGTATTCACGTGAATAATTAGTAACTACGCCCTCATCGACG
The DNA here is from genome assembly GCF_978046115.1 of Saccoglossus kowalevskii. Classification (NCBI taxonomy): domain Eukaryota; kingdom Metazoa; phylum Hemichordata; class Enteropneusta; family Harrimaniidae; genus Saccoglossus; species Saccoglossus kowalevskii. The sequence goes on from NC_140646.1 coordinate 24,510,124, forward strand.
AGCTTCAATTCAGAACTTAACAGTCGTGAGAATGGTAATCTATGTCACACAGAATTTTGTTTTTGTTTTTGGCCAATGGAAACTTTTTATACTTATTTAACGCAATTTTCAAGGTTATATCATGAATGGAAAATACTTTAAAAAGTGGTTACAATTAACTACCCGCATTGTTAGGATGACTAAATTCAAGGAATCACAGTCAAATTAGTGTATAACTATCTTGTCATTCTGACATGAAAATGGTTTCTTGGATTGATTGTTAGATGACTGCACTATAGTCTCTTGGATTGATTGTTAGATGACTGCACTATAGTATCTTGGATTGATTGTTAGATGACTGCACTATAGTATCTTGGATTGATTGTTATGTGACTGCACTATAGTATCTTGGATTGATTGTTAGATGACTGCACTATAGTCTCTTGGATTGATTGTTAGATGACTGCACTATAGTATCTTGGATTGATTGTTAGATGACTGCACTATAGTATCTTGGATTGATTGTTATGTGACTGCACTATAGTATCTTGGATTGATTGTTAGATGACTGCACTATAGTATCTTGGATTGATTGTAGATGACTGCACTATAGTATCTTGGATTGATTGTTATGTGACTGCACTATAGTATCTTGGATTGATTGTTAGATGACTGCACTATAGTATTTGGATTGATTGTTAGATGACTGCACTATAGTATCTTGGATTGATTGTTAGATGACTGCACTATAGTATCTTGGATTGATTGTAGATGACTGCACTATAGTATCTTGGATTGATTGTTATGTGACTGCACTATAGTATCTTGGATTGATTGTTAGATGACTGCACTATAGTATTTGGATTGATTGTTAGATGACTGCACTATAGTATCTTGGATTGATTGTTAGATGACTGCACTATAGTATCTTGGATTGATTGTTATGTGACTGCACTATAGTATCTTGGATTGATTGTTAGAAGACTGCACTATAGTATCTTGGATTGATTGTTAGATGACTGCACTATAGTATCTTGGATTGATTGTTATGTGACTGCACTATAGTATCTTGGATTGATTGTTAGGTGACTGCACTATAGTCTCTTGGATTGATTGTTAGATGACTCCACTATAGTATCTTGGATTGATTGTTATGTGACTGCACTATAGTCTCTTGGATTGATTGTTATGTGACTGCACTATAGTATCTTGGATTGATTGTTATGTGACTGCACTATAGTCTCTTGGATTGATTGTTAGATGACTGCACTATAGTATCTTGGATTGATTGTTAGATGACTGCACTATAGTATCTTGGATTGATTGTTATGTGACTGCACTATAGTCTCTTGGATTGATTGTTAGATGACTGCACTATAGTCTCTTGGATTGATTGTTAGATGACTGCACTATAGTATCTTGGATTGATTGTTATGTGACTGCACTATAGTATCTTGGATTGATTGTTAGATGACTGCACTATAGTATCTTGGATTGATTGTTAGATGACTGCACTATAGTATCTTGGATTGATTGTTAGATGACTGCACTATAGTATCTTGGATTGATTGTTATGTGACTGCACTATAGTATCTTGGATTGATTGTTAGATGACTGCTCTATAGTATCTTGGATTGATTGTTATGTGACTGCACTATATTATCTTGGATTGATTGTTAGATGACTGCACTATAGTACCTTGGATTGATTGTTATGTGACTGCACTATAGTATCTTGGATTGATTGTTAGATGACTGCACTATAGTATCTTGGATTGATTGTTAGATGACTGCACTATAGTATCTTGGATTGATTATTATGTGACTGCACTATAGTATCTTGTATTGATTGTTATGTGACTGCACTATAGTCTCTTGGATTGATTGTTATGTGACTGCACTATAGTATCTTGGATTGATTGTTATGTGACTGCACTATAGTCTCTTGGATTGATTGTTAGATGACTGCACTATAGTATCTTGGATTGATTGTTAGATGACTGCACTATAGTATCTTGGATTGATTGTTATGTGACTGCACTATAGTCTCTTGGATTGATTGTTAGATGACTGCACTATAGTATCTTGGATTGATTGTTAGATGACTCCACTATAGTATCTTGGATTGATTGTTAGATGACTGCACTATAGTATCTTGGATTGATTGTTAGATGACTGCACTATAGTATCTTGGATTGATTGTTAGATGACTGCACTATAGTTACTTGGATTGATTGTTATGTGACTGCACTATAGTCTCTTGGATTGATTGTTAGATGACTGCACTATAGTATCTTGGATTGATTGTTAGATGACTGCACTATATTCTCTTGGATTGATTGTTAGATGACTGCACTATAGTATCTTGGATTGATTGTTAGATGACTGCACTATAGTCTCTTGGATTGATTGTTAGATGACTGCACTATAGTATCTTGGATTGATTGTTATGTGACTGCACTATAGTATCTTGGATTGATTGTTAGATGACTGCACTATAGTATCTTGGATTGATTGTTAGATGACTGCACTATAGTATCTTGGATTGATTGTTAGATGACTGCACTATAGTATCTTGGATTGATTGTTAGATGACTGCACTATAGTTACTTGGATTGATTGTTATGTGACTGCACTATAGTCTCTTGGATTGATTGTTAGATGACTGCACTATAGTATCTTGGATTGATTGTTAGATGACTGCACTATATTCTCTTGGATTGATTGTTAGATGACTGCACTATAGTATCTTGGATTGATTGTTAGATGACTGCACTATAGTCTCTTGGATTGATTGTTAGATGACTGCACTATAGTATCTTGGATTGATTGTTATGTGACTGCACTATAGTATCTTGGATTGATTGTTAGATGACTGCACTATAGTATCTTGGATTGATTGTTAGATGACTGCACTATAGTATCTTGGATTGATTGTTAGATGACTGCACTATAGTATCTTGGATTGATTGTTATGTGACTGCACTATAGTATCTTGGATTGATTGTTAGATGACTGCTCTATAGTATCTTGGATTGATTGTTATGTGACTGCACTATATTATCTTGGATTGATTGTTAGATGACTGCACTATAGTACCTTGGATTGATTGTTATGTGACTGCACTATAGTATCTTGGATTGATTGTTAGATGACTGCACTATAGTATCTTGGATTGATTGTTAGATGACTGCACTATAGTATCTTGGATTGATTATTATGTGACTGCACTATAGTATCTTGTATTGATTGTTATGTGACTGCACTATAGTCTCTTGGATTGATTGTTATGTGACTGCACTATAGTATCTTGGATTGATTGTTATGTGACTGCACTATAGTCTCTTGGATTGATTGTTAGATGACTGCACTATAGTATCTTGGATTGATTGTTAGATGACTGCACTATAGTATCTTGGATTGATTGTTATGTGACTGCACTATAGTCTCTTGGATTGATTGTTAGATGACTGCACTATAGTATCTTGGATTGATTGTTAGATGACTCCACTATAGTATCTTGGATTGATTGTTAGATGACTGCACTATAGTATCTTGGATTGATTGTTAGATGACTGCACTATAGTATCTTGGATTGATTGTTAGATGACTGCACTATAGTTACTTGGATTGATTGTTATGTGACTGCACTATAGTCTCTTGGATTGATTGTTAGATGACTGCACTATAGTATCTTGGATTGATTGTTAGATGACTGCACTATATTCTCTTGGATTGATTGTTAGATGACTGCACTATAGTATCTTGGATTGATTGTTAGATGACTGCACTATAGTCTCTTGGATTGATTGTTAGATGACTGCACTATAGTATCTTGGATTGATTGTTATGTGACTGCACTATAGTATCTTGGATTGATTGTTAGATGACTGCACTATAGTATCTTGGATTGATTGTTAGATGACTGCACTATAGTATCTTGGATTGATTGTTAGATGACTGCACTATAGTATCTTGGATTGATTGTTATGTGACTGCACTATAGTATCTTGGATTGATTGTTAGATGACTGCACTATAGTATCTTGGATTGATTGTTAGATGACTGCACTATAGTATCTTGGATTGATTATTATGTGACTACACTATAGTATCTTGTATTGATTGTTATGTGACTGCACTATAGTCTCTTGGATTGATTGTTATGTGACTGCACTATAGTATCTTGGATTGATTGTTATGTGACTGCACTATAGTCTCTTGGATTGATTGTTAGATGACTGCACTATAGTATCTTGGATTGATTGTTAGATGACTGCACTATAGTATCTTGGATTGATTGTTATGTGACTGCACTATAGTCTCTTGGATTGATTGTTAGATGACTGCACTATAGTATCTTGGATTGATTGTTAGATGACTCCACTATAGTATCTTGGATTGATTGTTAGATGACTGCACTATAGTATCTTGGATTGATTGTTAGATGACTGCACTATAGTATCTTGGATTGATTGTTAGATGACTGCACTATAGTTACTTGGGTTGATTGTTATGTGACTGCACTATAGTCTCTTGGATTGATTGTTAGATGACTGCACTATAGTATCTTGGATTGATTGTTAGATGACTGCACTATATTCTCTTGGATTGATTGTTAGATGACTGCACTATAGTATCTTGGATTGATTGTTAGATGACTGCACTATAGTCTCTTGGATTGATTGTTAGATGACTGCACTATAGTATCTTGGATTGATTGTTATGTGACTGCACTATAGTATCTTGGATTGATTGTTAGATGACTGCACTATAGTATCTTGGATTGATTGTTAGATGACTGCACTATAGTATCTTGGATTGATTGTTAGATGACTGCACTATAGTATCTTGGATTGATTGTTATGTGACTGCACTATAGTATCTTGGATTGATTGTTATGTGACTGCACTATAGTATCTTGGATTGATTGTTAGATGACTGCACTATAGTACCTTGGATTGATTGTTATGTGACTGCACTATAGTATCTTGGATTGATTGTTAGATGACTGCACTATAGTATCTTGGATTGATTGTTAGATGACTGCACTATAGTATCTTGGATTGATTATTATGTGACTGCACTATAGTATCTTGTATTGATTGTTATGTGACTGCACTATAGTCTCTTGGATTGATTGTTAGGTGACTGCACTATAGTATCTTGGATTGATTGTTATGTGACTGCACTATAGTATCTTGGATTGATTGTTAGATGACTGCACTATAGTCTCTTGGATTGATTGTTATGTGACTGCACTATAGTATCTTGGATTGATTGTTAGATGACTGCACTATAGTATCTTGGATTGATTGTTATGTGACTGCACTATAATATCTTGGATTGATTGTTTGTTAGATGACTGCACTATAGTATCTTGGATTGATTGTTATGTGACTGCACTATAGTATCTTGGATTGATTGTTAGATGACTGCACTATAGTATCTTGGATTGATTGTTAGATGACTGCACTATAGTATCTTGGATTGATTGTAGATGACTGCACTATAGTATCTTGGATTGATTGTTAGTTGACTGTACTATAGTATCTTGGATTGATTGTTATGTGACTGCACTATAGTATCTTGGATTGATTGTTAGATGACTGCACTATAGTATCTTAGATTGATTGTTATGTGACTGCACTATAGTATCTTGGATTGATTGTTAGATGACTGCACTATAGTATCTTGGATTGATTGTTATGTGACTGCACTATAGTATCTTGGATTGATTGTTATGTGACTGCACTATAGTATCTTGGATTGATTGTTATGTGACTGCACTATAGTATCTTAGATTGATTGTTACATGTATGTGACTGCACTATAGTATCTTGGATTGATTGTTAGATGACTGCACTATAGTATCTTGGATTGATTGTTATGTGACTGCACTATAGTATCTTGGATTGATTGTTATGTGACTGCACTATAGTATCTTGGATTGATTGTTATGTGACTGCACTATAGTATCTTGGATTGATTGTTATGTGACTGCACTATAGTATCTTGGATTGATTGTTATGTGACTGCACTATAGTATCTTGGATTGATTGTTATGTGACTGCACTATAGTATCTTGGATTGATTGTTAGATGACTGCACTATAGTATCTTGGATTGATTGTTAGATGACTGCACTATAGTATCTTGGATTGATTGTTATGTGACTGCACTATAATATCTTGGATTGATTGTTAGATGACTGCACTATAGTATCTTGGATTGATTGTTAGATGACTGCACTATAGTATCTTGGATTGATTGTTAGATGACTGCACTATAGTTACTTGGATTGATTGTTAGATGACTGCACTATAGTATCTTGGATTGATTGTTATGTGACTGCACTATAGTATCTTGGATTGATTGTTAGATGACTACACTATAGTATCGTGGATTGATTGTTAGATGACTGCACTATAGTATCTTGGATTGATTGTTATGTGACTGCACTATAGTCTCTTGGATTGATTGTTAGATGACTGCACTATATTCTCTTGGATTGATTGTTAGATGACTGCACTATAGTATCTTGGATTGATTGTTAGATGACTGCACTATAGTATCTTGGATTGATTGTTATGTGACTGCACTATAGTATCTTGGATTGATTGTTAGATGACTGCACTATAGTATCTTGGATTGATTGTTAGATGACTGCACTATAGTATCTTGGATTGATTGTTATGTGACTGCACTATAGTATCTTGGATTGATTGTTATGTGACTGCACTATATTCTCTTGGATTGATTGTTAGATGACTGCACTATAGTATCTTGGATTGATTGTTAGATGACTGCACTATAGTCTCTTGGATTGATTGTTATGTGACTGCACTATAGTATCTTGGATTGATTGTTAGATGACTGCACTATAGTATCTTGGATTGATTGTTATGTGACTGCACTATAGTATCTTGGATTGATTGTTAGATGACTGCACTATAGTATCTTGGATTGATTGTTATGTGACTGCACTATAGTCTCTTGGATTGATTGTTAGATGACTGCACTATAGTATCTTGGATTGATTGTTAGATGACTGCACTATAGTATCTTGGATTGATTGTTATGTGACTGCACCATGGTATCTTGGATTGATTGTTAGATGACTGCACTATAGTATCTTGGATTGATTGTTAGATGACTGCACTATAGTATCTTGGATTGATTGTTAGATGACTGCACTATAGTATCTTGGATTGATTGTTATGTGACTGCACTATAGTATCGTGGATTGATTGTCAGATGACTGCACTATATTCTCTTGGATTGATTGTTAGATGACTGCACTATAGTATCTTGGATTGATTGTTAGATGACTGTACTATAGTATCTTGGATTGATTGTTATGTGACTGCACTATAGTATCTTGGATTGATTGTTAGATGACTGCACTATAGTATCTTGGATTGATTGTTAGATGACTGCACTATAGTATCTTGGATTGATTGTTATGTGACTGCACTATAGTCTCTTGGATTGATTGTTAGATGACTGCACTATATTCTCTTGGATTGATTGTTAGATGACTGCACTATAGTATCTTGGATTGATTGTTAGATGACTGCACTATAGTCTCTTGGATTGATTGTTATGTGACTGCACTATAGTATCTTGGATTGATTGTTAGATGGCTGCACTATAGTATCTTGGATTGATTGTTAGATGACTGCACTATAGTATCTTGGATTGATTGTTAGATGACTGCACTATAGTATCTTGGATTGATTGTTATGTGACTGCACCATGGTATCTTGGATTGATTGTTAGATGACTGCACTATATTCTCTTGGATTGATCGTTAGATGACTGCACTATAGTATCTTGGATTGATTGTTAGATGACTGCACTATAGTATCTTGGATTGATTGTTATGTGACTGCACCATGGTATCTTGGATTCATTGTTAGATGACTGCACTATAGTATCTTGGATTGATTGTTATGTGACTGCACTATAGTATCTTGGATTGATTGTTAGATGACTGCACTATAGTATCTTGGATTGATTGTTATGTGACTGCACTATAGTCTCTTGGATTGATTGTTAGATGACTGCACTATAGTCTCTTGGATTGATTGTTTTGTGACTGCACTATAGTCTCTTGGATTGATTGTTATGTGACTGCACTATAGTATCTTGGATTGATTGTTATGTGACTGCACTATAGTATCTTGGATTGATTGTTAGATGACTGCACTATAGTATCTTGGATTGATTGTTAGATGACTGCACTATAGTATCTTGGATTGATTGTTAGATGACTGCACTATAGTCTCTTGGATTGATTGTTAGATGACTGCACTATAGTATCTTGGATTGATTGTTAGATGACTGCACTATAGTATCTTGGATTGATTGTTATGTGACTGCACTATAGTATCTTGGATTGATTGTTAGATGACTGCACTATAGTATCTTGGATTGATTGTTAGATGACTGCACTATAGTATCTTGGATTGATTGTTAGATGACTGCACTATAGTCTCTTGGATTGATTGTTAGATGACTGCACTATAGTATCTTGGATTGATTGTTAGATGACTGCACTATAGTCTCTTGGATTGATTGTTAGATGACTGCACTATAGTATCTTGGATTGATTGTTAGATGACTGCACTATAGTATCTTGGATTGATTGTTATGTGACTGCACTATAATATCTTGGATTGATTGTTATGTGACTGCACCATGGTATCTTGGATTGATTGTTATGTGACTGCACTATAGTATCTTGGATTGATTGTTAGATGACTGTACTATAGTATCTTGGATTGATTGTTAGATGACTGCACTATGGTATCTTGGATTGATTGATAGATGACTGCACTATAGTATCTTGGATTGATTGTTAGATGACTGCACTATAGTATCTTGGATTGATTGTTAGATGACTGCACTATAGTATCTTGGATTGAATGTTAGATGACTGCACTATAGTATCTTGGATTGATTGTTAGATGACTGCACTATAGTATCTTGGATTGATTGTTATGTGACTGCACTATAATATCTTGGATTGATTGTTATGTGACTGCACCATGGTATCTTGGATTGATTGTTATGTGACTGCACTATAGTATCTTGGATTGATTGTTAGATGACTGCACTATAGTCTCTTGGATTGATTGTTAGATGACTGCACTATAGTATCTTGGATTGATTGTTAGATGACTGCACTATAGTATCTTGGATTGATTGTTATGTGACTGCACTATAATATCTTGGATTGATTGTTATGTGACTGCACCATGGTATCTTGGATTGATTGTTATGTGACTGCACTATAGTATCTTGGATTGATTGTTAGATGACTGTACTATAGTATCTTGGATTGATTGTTAGATGACTGCACTATGGTATCTTGGATTGATTGATAGATGACTGCACTATAGTATCTTGGATTGATTGTTAGATGACTGCACTATAGTATCTTGGATTGATTGTTAGATGACTGCACTATAGTATCTTGGATTGATTGTTAGATGACTGCACTATAGTATCTTGGATTGATTGTTAGATGACTGCACTATAGTATCTTGGATTGATTGTTATGTGACTGCGCTATAATATCTTGGATTGATTGTTATGTGACTGCACCATGGTATCTTGGATTGATTGTTATGTGACTGCACTATAGTATCTTGGATTGATTGTTAGATGACTGCACTATGGTATCTTGGATTGATTGTTAGATGACTGTACTATAGTATCTTGGATTGATTGTTAGATGACTGCACTATGGTATCTTGGATTGATTGATAGATGACTGCACTATAGTATCTTGGATTAATTGTTAGATGACTGCACTATAGTATCTTGGATTGATTGATAGATGACTGCACTATAGTATCTTGGATTGATTGTTAGATGACTGCACTATAGTATCTTGGATTGATTGTTAGATGACTGCACTATAAGATGACTGCACTGTATCTTGGATTGATTGTTATGTGACTGCGCCATGGTATCTTGGATTGATTGTTATGTGACTGCACTATAGTCTCTTGGATTGATTGTTAGATGACTGCACTATAGTCTCTTGGATTGATTGTTAGATGACTGCACTATAGTATCTTGGATTGATTGTTAGATGACTGCACTATAGTATCTTGGATTGATTGTTATGTGACTGCACTATAGTATCTTGGATTGATTGTTAGATGACTGCACTATAGTATCTTGGATTGATTGTTATGTGACTGCACTATAGTATCTTGGATTGATTGTTAGATGACTGCACTATAGTATCTTGGATTGATTGTTTTGTGACTGCACTATAGTCTCTTGGATTGATTGTTATGTGACTGCACTATAGTATCTTGGATTGATTGTTATGTGACTGCACTATAGTATCTTGGATTGATTGTTAGATGACTGCACTATAGTATCTTGGATTGATTGTTAGATGACTGCACTATAGTATCTTGGATTGATTGTTAGATGACTGCACTATAGTCTCTTGGATTGATTGTTAGATGACTGCACTATAGTATCTTGGATTGATTGTTAGATGACTGCACTATAGTCTCTTGGATTGATTGTTAGATGACTGCACTATAGTATCTTGGATTGATTGTTAGATGACTGCACTATAGTATCTTGGATTGATTGTTATGTGACTGCACTATAATATCTTGGATTGATTGTTATGTGACTGCACCATGGTATCTTGGATTGATTGTTATGTGACTGCACTATAGTATCTTGGATTGATTGTTAGATGACTGTACTATAGTATCTTGGATTGATTGTTAGATGACTGCACTATGGTATCTTGGATTGATTGATAGATGACTGCACTATAGTATCTTGGATTGATTGTTAGATGACTGCACTATAGTATCTTGGATTGATTGTTAGATGACTGCACTATAGTATCTTGGATTGAATGTTAGATGACTGCACTATAGTATCTTGGATTGATTGTTAGATGACTGCACTATAGTATCTTGGATTGATTGTTATGTGACTGCACTATAATATCTTGGATTGATTGTTATGTGACTGCACCATGGTATCTTGGATTGATTGTTATGTGACTGCACTATAGTATCTTGGATTGATTGTTAGATGACTGCACTATAGTCTCTTGGATTGATTGTTAGATGACTGCACTATAGTATCTTGGATTGATTGTTAGATGACTGCACTATAGTATCTTGGATTGATTGTTATGTGACTGCACTATAATATCTTGGATTGATTGTTATGTGACTGCACCATGGTATCTTGGATTGATTGTTATGTGACTGCACTATAGTATCTTGGATTGATTGTTAGATGACTGTACTATAGTATCTTGGATTGATTGTTAGATGACTGCACTATGGTATCTTGGATTGATTGATAGATGACTGCACTATAGTATCTTGGATTGATTGTTAGATGACTGCACTATAGTATCTTGGATTGATTGTTAGATGACTGCACTATAGTATCTTGGATTGATTGTTAGATGACTGCACTATAGTATCTTGGATTGATTGTTAGATGACTGCACTATAGTATCTTGGATTGATTGTTATGTGACTGCGCTATAATATCTTGGATTGATTGTTATGTGACTGCACCATGGTATCTTGGATTGATTGTTATGTGACTGCACTATAGTATCTTGGATTGATTGTTAGATGACTGCACTATGGTATCTTGGATTGATTGTTAGATGACTGTACTATAGTATCTTGGATTGATTGTTAGATGACTGCACTATGGTATCTTGGATTGATTGATAGATGACTGCACTATAGTATCTTGGATTAATTGTTAGATGACTGCACTATAGTATCTTGGATTGATTGATAGATGACTGCACTATAGTATCTTGGATTGATTGTTAGATGACTGCACTATAGTATCTTGGATTGATTGTTAGATGACTGCACTATAGTATCTTGGATTGATTGTTATGTGACTGCGCCATGGTATCTTGGATTGATTGTTATGTGACTGCACTATAGTTTCTTGGATTGATTGTTAGGTGACTGCGCTATAGTATCTTGGATTGATTGTTATGTGACTGAACTATAGTATCTTGGATTGATTGTTAGATGACTGCACTATAGTTACTTGGATTGATTGTTATGTGACTGCACTATAGTATCTTGGATTGATTGTTAGATGACTGTACTATAGTATCTTGGATTGATTGTTAGATGACTGCACTATGGTATCTTGGATTGATTGATAGATGACTGCACTATAGTATCTTGGATTGATTGTTAGATGACTGCACTATAGTATCTTGGATTGATTGTTAGATGACTGCACTATAGTATCTTGGATTGATTGTTAGATGACTGCACTATAGTATCTTGGATTGATTGTTAGATGACTGCACTATAGTATCTTGGATTGATTGTTATGTGACTGCGCTATAATATCTTGGATTGATTGTTATGTGACTGCACCATGGTATCTTGGATTGATTGTTATGTGACTGCACTATAGTATCTTGGATTGATTGTTAGATGACTGCACTATGGTATCTTGGATTGATTGTTAGATGACTGTACTATAGTATCTTGGATTGATTGTTAGATGACTGCACTATGGTATCTTGGATTGATTGATAGATGACTGCACTATAGTATCTTGGATTAATTGTTAGATGACTGCACTATAGTATCTTGGATTGATTGATAGATGACTGCACTATAGTATCTTGGATTGATTGTTAGATGACTGCACTATAGTATCTTGGATTGATTGTTAGATGACTGCACTATAGTATCTTGGATTGATTGTTATGTGACTGCGCCATGGTATCTTGGATTGATTGTTATGTGACTGCACTATAGTTTCTTGGATTGATTGTTAGGAGACTGCGCTATAGTATCTTGGATTGATTGTTATGTGACTGAACTATAGTATCTTGGATTGATTGTTAGATGACTGCACTATAGTTACTTGGATTGATTGTTATGTGACTGCACTATAGTTTCTTGGATTGATTATTAGGTCACTGCACTGTGGTAGTTAATGAACGTAAAGTAAAACATAATTGAAACTAAACTGTGTGGAGATACACTTTGCATTGTCATGGCAACCGCACGTTCTAAAAACCGTAAACACGGTAAGAACATTTTGTGTAATGCATACTATCAAGAAATAGTATAGATGTCATGCTGAGTATTGTCAGTGACGTCAGCAGGATGGTATGAGCCCGGATAATATTACAGTCATAAAGCTGATTCGAAATAAACCCTAGAGAAGAAATATAGGAAACTGAGGTATTCTTTGACGTAATTTAGATTAGAATTACTTGGGTCTATGGTTCGATTGACGTTATAAAGTATAATAATATCCACAACAATTGACGCCGATGGATAATCAGCTAAATCATCTTCAGTAAATTCTGATATAGTCTTTGTATTTGTCTTTCAGATCTCAAATACCTATACTACGCTCACAGAATGATGTCAAGAAACGTCAAGAAGCACATGGTTGGGCAATATAGCAGTGTTTCCACCATGTGGAATTTGGTTGGCTAAGAAGAAAGGAGGGGAAAAAATGTTCACAGATATTGCTAAATTTCGAGGGCAAACTGTATACTGGTAGCCCTCGTAATAAATTCCATTATGAAACGCTAAAAAATATCAGGGAAACCTTGTCTGTTGCCTTGTTGTCTGTTGGATCAATGTATACAAGACGGTTACCATATTTAGAACCTTGAAATTCCACTATTACACCGTAGTGAGATCAACCACCAACCTCATATACAAAACCAGATCAAATCTTCTCAGAAACTGATGCGTTAGCTGCAGGACGAGGATGATGAACGAAATATGCCTTTCATGGACGAACTCGACTAATCCTCTACACTACAAACAGGGACAGTAATGATGACAAGCGAGAAGATACCGGAATCCAGTCCACCTGTTTGCACTACTACTGATGTCACTACGGATAAAAATGATGGTTGTCATGGGCCTGAAATTAACCACAGCAATTACTCAAGGTGGTAACAACAACCCAACCAACTAATAAGAATTTGGAAAAATTAAACAGATATTAAATGAAGATGTTACTATATCTTACCTTTTCTGTAGAGTACCTTTGAACGGACATTCTTTTGAACGTTGTCTATGAACATTAGTTTTATGTTAATTGCATTAATTAAAATTTTCTTTCAGCTCATTACATTGATCTTCATGAATAATTCAGAACACGGATTGCCAAGAAATAGGAATGTGTCATAAGTGTTATTATAATAATTGTTGGATTTGTTGTGATTTTGTTCGGAATTTACATCATATTTTTAAATGTAATAGTAAGTGCAGTGTACTTTACTCGATTTTATGTCGTTTTGTTCGACACAAACACTGAATGTATTTTGGTTTTGTATTGATGAATGTTGTTGGGAAACCTTCAGCTGTTCGGGTTTCCTCCGATGTAATTCCCGAGTACAATCAATGATGGAAATTTCTTTCACGTATACGGATCTAGTACAGTAACTGCCAAATATTATTTAAGTCACATGACAGTGTGGGATGTACCCGGGGCACTTACCTTTCAGTTTGATAGGGGTGTTACACCCCGGACTTCAAACCCAGGGGTCTATTATAGACCATTTTCTCTTAAAGACACGCCCCACTATAGACCATTACACTCATAAATTAACTACAGTTTTGACTAAAATCATGGCTGTTATGTGTCATAATGGTCTATAAAATGGCCCAATATTTCCAGGAATCTCTTGCTTCCTCCAATATACCATTGGAAAAAATATCTCGACGGCGTCCGGAACTGACGCGCAAATCACCATGTTGACACTGCCACGCATGCGTCCAACTCATTTTCATTGCATTCTAGGGGTTACACCAGAAAAAATAATGCCACAGTCACTATCACTATGATAGAGGGACTGTGGTAATGCTTACTCATTCGGTTCCGAGATTCTTTCTGCCGGGGGTTTAGCATTCATAGGGCGCTCGTAAATATCCAAATCCTAATCCAAACTAAATTCATGAAAAATACTATAAATGCTTGTGGAAGTTCCACAATCAGCGAGACCCCCTTTCTAAACCAAATCTGACAAAATATCTACGCCGAAAGGCGGCACCTAATTTTCGTTAAGTGCCCCGGGGTGACGTATTGTACAGTGTTCTGTGACTACTCACGGTTACTAAAAAAAAGAGTAACCGCGGACTACTGAATCGCACTGACAGGACTGGCAATAATCACATTCTGAGTCTACTGAATAATGAATCCGACAAAACTGAAAATTCACAATCGCTTTATTTTTCTCTCGCAATCCTTCTCCATAGTGATGGTTGTTTTCAAATTTGAACCACAGCTGTAAGTCATCGTTGTATTTCCTTTTTAGTAATTGGTTTGTTGGAATTTGGTTTCATAATCGAATGACACTAGCAGTCTCAAGGTATTATCAAATGAGATAAAAAAAAAAAGTAAAAGTTGGGGATGAATCTCAGACACAGTTTAACAAATAATGTTGTAGTTTATAAAAACAACGTTTCTTATGATTAAAATAAACATTTTCGCAAAACCCTTTTGGGATGTGTACTCTGGTATACTCTGATATATCGTTTCTCTCTGTTTATTCTACGACCTCCAGAACGGTACTTTTGCTGATCCCAAATGATAGCCAAGAGGGCTTCCTGGTTGTTACTGAATGTGTTGTCCTAATTGAGTACATCTAAATTGTCTACAGTTCTCACCTTTCGTTATTACTCTATTGCACACAGCCTGGGTCGTAGAATTGAACTTGAATTTTGACAGTTGATAAAGACCGGCTCAGTGTGATATACAATCTGTTAAGCGCAGTGATAATAATAATCTGTGTCCTAACTAGCAGACTGTCTAACTGTCTAACTAACTACATATATAAATAAATGACTATATAAATATATATAAATATGACACATGAAATTTAATTTTTAAGATCTGGAATATTGTACTAGTCATCTGAAATAGCATTTGTGTGTGTAACAGTGGCATATTTCGAGATACTTGTTCTAGTACTTTTCAAAAATCGCTATTTTAATTTTTTGAAACCCAGATTTAAAAAAAAATTCAAGACAACAAAATCGTTGTATTACTGACAAAAAAGTAACTATCCACTAAAATACAACCATTATTTTCTCAAAAATTAAGCCCAACTTTACTTTTTTTATTACCTGGGAGTACAATTTTTTGCAAACTGAATAAATTCTGGGTATTTGTATTTATGAGTAGACTTCTATCTGTGCTTTTCCTTCTTCGACTCGGTGATTGTAATGTGTTACGTTAGTATTGTGATCAGTTCATATAAACGTACGTATAATTGAGATAGATCGAATGATCACGAACCGTATAGACTACCGTAGTACTAGACAGTTGGCTCCCATGGGTATTACTGTCTGTCAACTAGATCTCCAGTCTCCCGAGACAGCTGAATTGGATACCCTTTAAAAAAAATATCGTTACATTCCTCTAGTAATTGCGATTCTTATGTACATTTTGCTTATTTGCAAGAACAATTCTTCGATGCAGATATTTCATGTAGACCCAGTTCCGTGCTGAGAATTGAAACCAAAAAATGAGAAGTGAATTATATATAACATTCACGTCGATTCTGTGTGATTGAAGTGCCTGTGAAATGTCTATTAAGTACTTTCTGGGCCAAAATAATGTATTGGTACAATCTTATTATTTTGTATGTACAACATATTTTTTAATGTGAAAATGGGTTTCAAACTCAATCTACGCCAATTTTATTTTTATGTATTTTGAAGCGAGGCTCTTTGTTAGTTCTTGATTTGCAACTCAAATACCCCTGAAGACGTACGCAGGGGGGGGGGGGGACTTGTTCGTCAGCCTCTTCTAGTCAGCGTACATAATGTATATAAGGCAAATTTCTTATTCAATATTCTCGTCTTTACACTAAATTGACACTCATGTACTTGTTCCTCGTTCATACACTGATATATTCCAATTTCCATCGATCGTCCAAGTAATTCAAAATTAAAATAAAAAGAGAAAATGTTTTAACATTGAACTATAGCTATCAATGAAATACATAAATAATAAACAAATGATATAAATGGGTGGGTGAATGCGTAATTTGCTGCGTGTGACGCTTCGGTTTTCATGTCTCGTCATTGCTACCTCTTACATATATCATGGGGTAAATTTCTCCTCTCTGGGTTCTCCACACGTGTCAGGGGGGAATCTTGTCTCGTCTCTATATCGCGTCCCCTCGAGGTACGGAATCGAGAAAGTCACTTAAGCTTTACAGTAAAATAAGACACGCACAACGAAATACGTTTCAACTTTCGTCTTAGTCGATCAGTCGAGCACTCTATAAGACACAGCGCCCAAGACTCTCCAGGACTGGACTGCGTCTGTTGTGGTGTACTCGCCAAGACCAACTAAAAACTCTCTTTATTCACTTTCAAAATCTTAACCAATTACAAAGCAGTAAAAAGCCTCTAGGGCGTAACCTTCAATCATAAAGCCAATCACACTAAGCACTGAATACGTCATATCTTTTGATTAATCGTTCACTACATTAATAATTACGAATACTAAAATGTCAGAAATAGTAGTCCGAATAGCGACGGTTATCTCGTAATTAGTTCTAAATCACTGAACCAAGTTCCGTCCAAAACTTCACATGGCCTAAACGGTGCCAGACATAACACAGCAATTCAGCTAATTAAGTCGATTAACAGATACGCAAAAATAATTTCATCATAGATAACACAAACTGTATGGTCTCTATAAAACGTTATTCAGATCCCCAAAACATTTGAAACACTCACCCTTTCTCTCTCTTTGAACGCCGGTGCGGTGAAAATTGGCTGGTCCGGAATCAAGTTCTTAAAATATGTTTTGGCACTTGTTGTTCTTTTATAAATGAGGACAGATGTTCGACGTAAGAATCTTCCATATAATGAGAATGTCCATTCCAACTTATTCTCATTAAAGCGCGGTGGTCGTCGCGCAGCGCGTGTTCGAATTTCATGTAAATAAACAATGTATTTTACACGCGTTGTATGTATACGTCGCTATGAGTCCCATATCGAACAGGACGCGGCGCGACGACCACCGCCCTTTAATGTTACAGCTTTCGTTCACTGATGTCACACTTTTGGATCGTTTGGAAACGCGTAAATTCTCACACTATTACAATACACATTAAAACAACCTCAGACTAGTAATACAAGTAATACTAGCCTTAAAAATAACATAGGCGGCGGCACGAAATTTTGAATGGGGGGGGGGGGGTCTGCTCACCATCCATCGCACCAAAGGCGCGACCTTACTACGGGGGCCCGGGCATGTTCCTCCGGGGAAATTTTGAAGTCTAGACCCTGGAAACGCTATTTCCTGCATTTTGAGGATCAAAACAGAAATTTCTATTCAACTGTGCCGCTGCCACTGAGCAAGCGCTGCCCGAAAACTATTTATCGTAGTACTAGTGTTATAAAAGTTTAGTACATGAGTATGGTTTTCTCTCATATATTTACGCTTGGTGGCGCAAATTTACTTCGGCTAGAGCCGGAAACAGTCGACTGTTTCGAGATAGGTGGGCGGATACGAAAAATCCTTTCGAACGAAAAAAAACAATAACTTTCTATTTTAGTGGAACACAAATCCAAAGCGTGAAATGTGTTGGTAGGCATTATTTCACAGACACTCTTAAGCAAATATCCGGGTTTGTACAGAGGACGCCACCAACGTTAGCTTTAAACAGCTGTTTGAATGATGCAAGCCTTCCGTGTGTACGTGCATTTATCAAGGTTTTATTGCTGTATTTAGTAAGTACAAGTTCAATCTCTAATTATAACACTGTTCTTTTCCCCATTCTCCCTTGTTCAAAGATTGGCCTAGGCGAACCAGTTCAATGGATCGCATTGACATTGGTTTTCAGTGTATGTATTTGGGCATGTCTATATCCGAGTACATGTACGTGTAATCTGACTTGTAACCTTTTGAATGTGTGTCCTTGGATTGGATGTGTTAAATGTACACGTGCTAGATCAGAGGAAAGCCAAGTTCATAGATACATTCACTGCTTAGTATTTCTGTTTGACGTGTGTGTATGTTTTTAAGGTGGGGGTAGTGATTTTGAATTCAGTCGGTAGCTGCTCAAAATCCACTTTGAATAAAATACCGGCTATATAGTGATGAACCATTACGGGGTAAAATAGCCACAGATAGTGTCAGTCACGGTGACTTTCAAGTTTTGTTCGGGGAGGGGGCGTAATTGTTCATGTAGTGGATTTTTTTTCACTCTCAGGGAGATTTGCATGTCGATAATGTTTTGCTTCCTGTAAAGAAAATGTTTTTTATTTCTTTGTTAAATTTAATTGATAATGTATGGGTTCATTGCCAAGGTCTGTCAACAGTATGGGTTCATTGCCAAGGTCTGTCAACAGTATGGGTTCATTGCCAAGGTCTGTCAACAGTATGGGTTCATTGCCAAGGTCTGTCAACAGTATGGGTTCATTGCCAAGGTCTGTCAACAGTATGGGTTCATTGCCAAGGTCTGTCAACAGTATGGGTTCATTGCCAAGGTCTGTCAACAGTATGGGTTCATTGCCAAGGTCTGTCAACAGTATTGGTTCATTGCCAAGGTCTGTCAACAGTATGGGTTCATTGCCAAGGTCTGTCAACAGTATGGGTTCATTGCCAAGGTCTGTCAACAGTATTGGTTCATTGCCAAGGTCTGTCAACAGTATTGGTTCATTGCCAAGGTCTGTCAACAGTATGGGTTCATTGCCAAGGTCTGTCAACAGTATGGGTTCATTGCCAAGGTCTGTCAACAGTATGGGTTCATTGCCAAGGTCTGTCAACATTAATTACTTATTTACTGTCATCTTGGTTATCACACAAACTTGTTGGGAAAGAGAGCATTCATTGATGAAGTTCAAAGTATGTTACAGTTACAGACATGATTGGTGCACTCTGTAATAATATATTTATTTATTTTTTTATTAGACGCATAAAATCCTTAGGAAAGGATAAAAAGGGTCTTACAGAAAGAAATTAAAAAAAATACAATCTAAAAAATAAAACAAAAAATAAAAACTTTTCTAAAAAAATAAAACAAATCAAAAACAATAAAGACAATTTGCAGCCAATGGTGAATACAGAATATAGAATGAACACAAAATGTAGCCTAATACACTGATTGCAAAAAATACTGACAGGGGTGTGTAGCTGGTGGTTTGAAACCCCTACCCCTTATCAGACAGAAATAAACTCCAATTGCATACCCCTTTTTAGACAAACTGTGGGTATTTGACACCCCTTTCCAGACAGTAAGCAAGTACCAAGTGGAAAGCAGGTGGACTCCCGGGGATGGACTTTCGATCGAAATGAAGTTACATAAAGAAAAAATCAGCTTCATTCTCCTGATTGTTGGATCACTCAAGCTCTAGAGACAGTTTTTCGAAACTATAAACCCCTTCTCTGACAGAAATAAGGAAAAAGGGGTACCCCATTTCAGATAATACATGTACAACATTTTTTTCCAGGTTGAAACTCAAGAAAATGAAACAATGTATCATGAATTAGACTTAAAAAATAAAAAAAACGGAGGGGGTACGGACCTATTTGTAAATATTTATGATACAGCAGTTGTAGAGAGTTCCTGCACATCAAATCCAACCACGTTTATTACACAGAATGCAAATAAAATTAAGGTTGTGTGTTGTTTTTTTGTATGTGCATTGATTGGAAAAGATATTTGAAATTTCCTATTTTCATAAATGTTACTATTAACATAATAGTTAGTTTTTATTCCAACACTAAACTTTCAAATGTGAACCAAGGTGAACAGAAAATGGTTTTATAGTCTTAACACTTATAAATCATGTGCAGAGTTTTTTTTTCGTAACCGGGGAACAGGGGCGCACCGTCCTGATACTCTCGGCTGGCGCCCTCTTACTGAATTGACGATTGAACTTTCAAGTCATAAATATATTTCTTGAGCCGCGCACTTCTGTACTGCCGTACAACATGAAATTTTTCTCAAATATATTTTTCTTCGTGAAAACATCCCAGCAACACCAGTTGACAATGTGTCTGGACACCAAATACACTAAAATTACTCCAAAAATATTTAACTGGCGATAGATACACCGTTAAAACGGTGTAGAAACCTTCCGATATGGCGTTTCCAGGTCGATCGCCTCTTGTTAATTTTTCCTAGAAAAACCTCTGATGTGGAATCTTTAAATTTATAGAAAAAAATCATGTTTTGTTATTTTGCTCATGAAAGTATGTTTTCATTTTTAAAATTGTTTCCCACGGTGAGAAAATATCTGAAATTTGTATTAGTGATGAAGACTACTAATTTATTTATAGTTTATAGTACATATATAGTCTGTGGAACTGTGTGTAATTGTTTTTCATTTTATTGGACAGGTTCCTCGTAAAATAGATTTATAATGTCGGTACGAATCACTTTACTCTTGTACTGAATTAAGAATTGGCTGGCTCTTCCCACTGCTTTTAGACTGGCAGGATTGGGAAAGGGATGAAAAGTTTGTGCTTCTAGTTGATATAGCCTATTTTAATTTGTTAATAAGCAAAGTGATTTCTGACTGGTTTGCAAGCGAACAAGCTTTCTGATAATTTGGAAGTAAACAAACAAACAAAAGTGTCTTAGGAACAATTATATTCTTCTGTATACAATACCAAAAAAAAAACCTTCAACATTTACATTTTACAGTACATTTATGTAATTTCTTTTGTAACAGTATCTTAATTCTTAAGTTTACTTAGTAATTTTCCATGTCATTTATTGATTTTCATTTAATTTGGGATAATTTTATTCATTGCACACACAAATTTTAATAAGTTTTAAAAGATTTGTCATTTCAACGTTATAAAATACAATATGCACAGATCAAAAGAAAAGAAATTAATTAATAATAGAACAATTAATTTTTTTCTCAGTTACAATGCTTTTCGTTTCACATTCAAGAACTACAGGTAGTTAATTTATAACAGTAATCCAGGAAATGTACTGTGAACATAAATTGCGGTCAATTACGTTGTCTCCAAAGGTCACGTCGGTTTGAAACATTCAATCAGAAATTTGAATACATGTTTTAACGCTACAGTAAAAACTAAAACCAATCATACTTGTATCAACGACTCTTGACGATTAACTTGACACAACCAAACTAACGTCTATTACATTGATTTCACCCACACCATGTACTTCTTGTATTCCATGTATTCTGTACATCCCGTTGTAAGAGAGTCAATTAAGGTCACAATATCATATACACTAAGAATTCCACCAATAACAAATGGTTTTAGAATTCAATCATTGTCTCTGTTATAGGGTACACTTACAAACACACAAGTTGTATGCCACTTTAACCTTTATACTATGTTATAATATGGATCTTATGTATACATAGTGTGGGTCCCATGCAACATGAACAAAGTGTGTATGCATTGTTGACACAGCTGTGCGTGATGACCATGGTTCTTTTTTTGTTGAGCACTCTATTATATGAGTAGCAACACTGAACCAGTGTATTTGGAGAACTTTAGTTCTTAAGGTGAAATTGTATTGAATTCTTTATATTAAAATCATGTGGAATCACAACGCTGCATTTCAAACTTATTTCTCTTTCTGTTCAGGTGTAAGTCATAATGGCCGGGGACGCATCAAAGATATTACAGGTAGCTGTGATTGGAGCCGGGGCAGCCGGACTGTGCGCCGCAAGACATTTAGCGAGTAAACCACATCTCTTTCAACCGCATGTATTTGAAAAAGAAGAGCAAGTCGGCGGTACATGGATTTACACTGAAGATGTAGAAAAAAATAAATATGGATTCACTGTCCATTCCAGTATGTACAAGAATCTGAAGTGAGTTGCATGATTAACAAGGGTAGATAAATTAAGGGCTCACAACCTACATATACATGTACTTTGTAGTGTATGGGACTGTCATGATAATATTTGGAGATGAAACACATTTTAAATATGTTAAAAGAGTTTTGAGTGGAATTGAATAATACATCTTATGTTTGTCATACTTTTGTTATCGATATCAAAAATGTAATGAAATACGCATATTTGCAGTAACATGTTCAGTTATGCTAAATTTGAATTTGGCTTAAACTGCCTTTGAAGTGAGTTTGAAGTAAATTGTATATCGTTCATTTTTATGTTATTGCCGTTGGAATACCAAATATCATATGTTATGGAAAATGGTAAAAAAATTTCATTTTCAGACTGATTTATGTTAGATGATTTTTTTTATACATCTCTATTTTGGCTTGTGTTATGATATCATTATTATTAGTCCTCGTTCGGACACAAAACTTATGTTTTGACCTCTGTGTGTTCGTGTGTGCGTACGAACCTGTATCTTAGAAATGTCTGGACCAATCACAATCAAACTTCACACATACATCATACATGATATTATACATATGCACGTCAATTTGTTTCACGGTCTGATTCAAGATGGCCGAATGGTGGCCATTTTTGTGCTAAAAAATCCTAAAAATCAAGCATTTCTCGGTTGTTTACAGATGGATTTCGTTCAAACATACATTAGACATTATGGGTTCCTGATGCACGTCATTTTATTTTTCAGATTGGATTCAAAATGGCTGACTGGCAGCCATTTTGTTTTAAAGATTGGGCTTCTAGAGCCATATCTCTTACAGCAAGTCTCAGAAGTATTGGGGCAGCCAATTTGCAAACTCGCTAGCGAATTGGCTAACTGCTTGGGTTTTGACTAAACGGTTGGCTTTCGAATCTCGCTGGCGCCGTCTTGCAGTCACGCCCACTTAAGACGAATCTAACAGTAGGGGACGATCCTCATACTTAATGAGCTAATCAGCGACGGTCTTTACAGTTGGATGGCGATTTTGCTTTGAAATATACCAGGGAAAGTTTTCTATGCTCTTCGTGTCATAGCCACATTTTTTGAGTAAAAACTGAAAATTGACTCAAATTTGGTCTGTTGGCTTAAAAATTAGGGTTAATTTTCAAAAATATTGAAGAATATAAGAAAAAAAGTCAGAAAAATTTGGGCAAGGAAGTCTGGTGGTGAAAAGGTTAATGCTCCTTGGAATTCAAATTATCAAACATGATATGTGCTTACTTATGGGGGGATGGGGTGTGGTAGGATTGGATGGGGTGGGTTGAGAGTATTCTTTTTCTTCAAACTAGACTGGCCGTGACACCTTATGGGTTTGAGGGTAGTGGGTTGCTGGTGCTTCTGCCCAAATGCATTGAATACCCCCTTCCTCAGGAAAATTTAAAAAAATGTTGAACATCTGTGAACAAGAAACAAATTTTTGTTCCAACCAGTTATGCAGTTAACAACATTTATTCATGGAAATTGTCCAGTTTAAGACTGATGTGATATCCAATGCATACCCATGATATCAGATTTATTGAATGGGTGTACCGGTAGTAATTTTTGTAAAATTCAAACACAAGATTAGTAAATCTGATATCATAAATGTTGAGATTCTATTTATCCTATGTATCCAATCTGCAACTCTTTCTTCAAAAGACATCACTATTGTTATTTGTGTGTGTGAATCCTAATTTTATTAGCATATTTATTTGCATACCAGAACATTTTTACTTGTACAGTGCTTTACTGTCAGTTTATCACCTGTGATTAAAAAATGATTCATTTATGAGGTCTTCAATATACTTCTGATTATAGTATTGACAAAATTTCACGCAATTTTGTGGTAATTCTATCCGTAGTATCACACATTTCATTTTTATTCACAATTGACAAATGAAACAGTTGGAAAAACAAATCCCGTTCATTGCCAGAATGAGGTTGGGAGAATTAAAAATAGTGATGTCTACAAACATGCAGTAAAGATTTCGGAAAAACAACTTTTTATGATGTTTTACCCAAAATAAATGTAAACATTAGTTTGCGTCACTTTCATTGCCAGAGCAACATATATCCCAATTATTATTTCGTGGCTCAGATTACTTCAACATATTGTTTTCAGAACCAACTTACCAAAGGAAGTGATGGCATTTCCTGATTTTCCCTTTGACAAGACACTCCCATCATTTCTCACCCACCAACAAGTTCTGCAATACTTGAAAGATTATGCACAACATTTTGATCTCAACAAATTCATTAAGGTAAATAATCTGTTTCTGCTTTGTAAAACCCTCAGTATGTCAGCTTTCTCTAAACTCACTCTTGCTGTGTTGGACTTCTCTAATTTTTTACCAACTGTATGTCAGACGTTAAAACCATGCACTGGAATGTCAGACTTTCCAAAACCACCCATGGTGTGTTGGAAAACTGTAACACAACCTTTGACATGTCTGATTTCTCCAGTACCACTCACGGTGTGTTGGATTACCATAAAACCAGTTTTAAAAACAATATGTACAATTGTCTTTTTTTGTTTTTAGTTCAAAACGTGCGTTGACCATATCAAACCAGTTATTACTAGTTCTAAAGAAAACCAAGTAATATGGGATGTTGGTTTCCGTGGCATTGAACAGTCTAGTGATGATATTGAGACTCAACAGTTTGATGCAGTCATTGTTTGCAATGGGTAAGAATATGTATTGTATGGGTGCATGTTTTTTAAACCATTCAAATGTGTTTGATCAATATTCACATTATCATTGTCTGACACCATTGTGTACAAATCATAAACAGAATCACATGGGTTTGTTTATTTGAGAAACACCAATTTTTATTCTTGAGAGAGTTGCAATTGCTCGCAAAAACATGAAGTTGAAAATACTAAAAAGAATTTTCAAAAAATAAATGATAGGAGCAATTTGTGGCGGCTTTCCGATGGTGATGTATTAATATTATTTGTATTTATTTGTGTAAATGCTTGTGGTTTTTTAGCTCCGCAGTCGACTTTGTCGAGCGGAGCTTTATCATATGAGTGATTGTCCGTCGTCCGTGTCAATGTTTTATTTTTTCGACTTCTTCTTGAAAACTACCAGCCTGAATGCTTTGATACTTGGTGTATATGTACCTTGGGTAGACCTCTTTCAGATTTGTTCATTTCATGATGATATCTTCAATTCTCTAATTTTGGTGAATATTTTTGTCATTTTTGGTGAAAAGTGATATTTTCAACTTCTTGTTGAAAACCGCAAATCCAATTGCTTTGATATTACATATATAGGTACTACATGTCGACCTTACTCAGATTTGTTCATTTCGTAATGATATCTTCAATTCTCCAATTTTGGTGAATATTTTTGTAATTTTTTGTAAAAAGTGATATTTTCAACTTCTTGTTAAAAACCGCAAGTCCAATTGTTTTGATATTACATATATAGGTACTACATGTGGACCTCTCTCAGATTTGTTCATTTTGTAATGATATCTTTAATTTTCTAATTTTGGTGAATATTTTTGTCATTTTTGGTAAAAAGTGATATTTTCGACTTCTTGTTAAAAACCGCAAGTCCAATTGCTTTGATATATTATACATATAGGTACTACATGTGGACCTCTCTCAGATTTGTTCATTTTCTAATGATATCTTCTGTTCTTTAACTGCCATGTGCATTGCTAACAGCGGAGCTATCTCAGCCGACAGGCTGCTTGTTTTGGTTACTTTGTTAGTATTCACAACTTGATGTAATAAAACCATTTCTTTTTTTTAGACACTACGCTGAACCCCAAATTCCAAACATCCAAGGAATGAGTAGTTTCCATGGCAACATTGTACACAGTCATCACTACCGGCATCCAGAAGATTACAAAGACAAGAACATTGTATTACTTGGAGCTGGTGCATCAGGAATTGATGTGGCACTTGATATTGCGCCTTGTGCAAGGCGAGTGATTTTAAGCCACAACAAGAATCCGCTAGTTTCTGCTCTACCAGAAAATATGAGCCAAGCACCGGGAATAAAATACTTAAAAGATAACAAAGTTATTTTTAAAAATGATCAAGAAGAAGAAATTGATGTCTTAATGCTTTGTACTGGTTACAAATATTCTTTTCCCTTTTTATCCCCCGAGTGTAATGTACAAGTGATTGACTCTCGAGTGACATCACTATACAAACATGCAATACACACACAGTTTCCATATCTGTCTTTTATAGGAATATGTAGTGTGATATGTCCATTTCCACAATTTGATTGTCAGGCCTTATTCATAATGTCTATTCTAGACGGCTCACAGCAACTACCAAGTCGTCATGAGATGGAAAAAGATATAGAAAAAGATTACAATTGGAGACTGAATGATTTGCAGTTTCCAAATCGCTACGCTCATCGTATGTCAAACATGCAGTGGGACTATAATGACCAACTTTGCATGATGGCCAAGGTGAAACCAATATCTAGGGTGGTGCCATCAATATATGATGCTGTACATCACCACAGAGTTAATCATCTAATGGGTTACAAAACTGACGAGTATGAAATAACAGGACCTGATACATGGAGAAAGATTGAACCAAATAAGTAAAAGTGATAAAAATAGTTAATAATTCTCCATGTATGTTTGTGATTACACAACACACACAATAATCAAACTTGTGATGACCATACATGTATCTATTCCACAATTTCGTAAAATATTTTAACATGTCAAAGAACATCATTTTAATAATAACTGTTTTAATGTCACCATGCTATCACAGATTTATTTACAGTTATATATTTTTGCTCACTTTTAGTCAAACCTGATATTTGAGAATATGCTAATTAAAAACTGACTGTCTGACTGTTGATATGATTACTTGAGTGGACCTCTGGTTTTCTCACATTTGATTTTTGTAACTACCTTTGTTAATGTTTTTAATGTCAAAACAATTTGTATTTTAGTTCTTGAAATTTGCAAACTTGCTGTTAATATACATCTCAGTTATTTACCTTGAAGTCTGTTAATCATTCTTAATGATATGGAAATATGTTGTGGATTTTTATTTTTACCTTGCCCGTACCATCAAAGATGGAAGGGAAAGGTATATTAAGGGAAAAATTTTGTCCGGCGTTGTCGTCGTCGTCGTCGTTGTCATCGTCGTTAATAATTGTTATTGTGTGCATGATAACTTTACTAATTCTATTCCAAACTTCATCAAACTTGGTCACCTTGTTCATCAGTATAAAGTCTTCCCTGAGTTTGAACAACAGATGTCCTGTATGAAAATATCATACAAAAATTGAGAAAAACTGATAAAATATTTTGACTGTTTCTACTTGACTGATCACTGGTGATACACATCAAAGATCACTGATCTCAGTGGAAATATGCATTGTTGTATGTGTTCAATGAAGCAAATGATTTATCTTGTAATAATATCCTTGGTAAAGTATCTCAGAATCCCTTACTGGGTTTCAAAACCAACTCATGGAGAGATTGCACAGTCTGATACACATTTGCAAACCTACCAATAAAATCTTTACAGAAAACAAGATGTCAGAAAATCAATATAAGCACTCCTATGAACTGGGTGCCAAACTTTGATCAAGATCTGAAGCTAATAGAAAATCTGTTTAGTTCAAAGTTATCAAATCAAAAACAATACATAAAAAATACATAAAAAGCAAAACATTTCATCCACATTTTAAAAAGAAAATTGTTCTAAAATATATGTATTCTGTATTTGACAAACAGTTCATTCGACAAATGAAAACTCACAGGAATATGTTTCAGCTATTAGAACAGAATGATAGAGTTTTTTTAATACTGGTTTAAAAACGCACTTCAAAGATTGCAGTGTTTGAAGATGTAGATTCTCAGGAGGCAACAGTACTGTTGACTTCTCCCTCCACTGGACACCAACTAACTATTTAAGTTGATTTGCATACAAAGCAGAGCTTGCAACATGATAGCTATTCATAAAGGGTGTTTTTTTTTTTTTTTTACTTTTCATATAATACAGTAGTCACACAATGAGGCAGTTCATATTTGTCTCAGTGAATCGTTAATTTTTGACAGACACCTGAACATGTTTTATGAATCTATTCACATCTACATGCAGCACTTTTTTTTTAATGAGACATTTGTTTTTATACTAAAATATCTGAATTACTTTGAAGAAAGCTGGAAATTATGTCCCTTAAAATAATTAAACAAATAAGGCACCAATGTTTTTGTAAGATATTTACATCTTTTAAGGACATTCGGTAGACTGATTCCCCACTGTTAGTTCAACCCCAAAACTTGTTTGTATTCAAAATTAATTATGACAATGCATATTTATATTGAAACAAACTATGTTCAAGGGAATTATATTATATAACAAAGGGCAAGGTCACCAGAGTTCAACTATGTTCTTTATTTAAAATTTTAAAAAGCCAAATGAAATTAATGTAATTTAAAATAGTTTTTTCTTGTATCAAAGTTTCAGTGAAAAAAACATTTTAGCTATTTTTCAACTGTTAACTTCACATATTTTGTTAAATGAATCTCTATGAATGTA
The DNA here is from genome assembly GCF_978046115.1 of Saccoglossus kowalevskii. Taxonomy (NCBI): domain Eukaryota; kingdom Metazoa; phylum Hemichordata; class Enteropneusta; family Harrimaniidae; genus Saccoglossus; species Saccoglossus kowalevskii. Next base: position 24,539,501 of record NC_140646.1, read on the forward strand.
ATTCTGTTTGAAAAATAGTTCTATAATTGCAGATGGATTGATTGTTAAACTTTAAATGTCTATCATTCTGTAGAAAATAGAACACACATTTTAGGGACAAAAACAAGTCTAGTCCTTCTCTACCTCTCAATGAGATTTCGGCGGCCATTTTTGTCTAAGGTCTATTTCTGATTGTAGACATTGTCATGTGACTTGGAATGTCATGTAACTTGGAATATCATGTGACTTGGAATGTACATCAGGTGCCCTTGTATGCCATGTGATAATAATAAATAGAATTTGTGTACATGTATTCACTGAACAACAATACCAATTGTTAAAAGCAAACCACATCTCAGATTCTGGTATATGTATATGTTTGTGAAAGTTGTCTGGGAAGTTGGTATAATTGTTAAGAAGTCAGGAAATTTGTGGGGGAAGGAAAGAAAGTTGTTTAGGAAAGGCTAAAGCATTCTATGCGACATTCTGTGGTTGAAGGTTAGAAATATTTTTGTGATCGATTGGGAAACTTTTATGGGAATCTGTTTCTAAAATCAGTGAAGCTACATGATGTGTCTGTGTAAAGACTAAACCATAGATCATTTAGGGAAACTTACAAGCCCAAGAACATGAAACAGACTACTGAAATCAATTGACAAACAATCCACAAGAACAAAGCAACTGACAATTACACTACAATACAGTACATAGGAGACGTATATATGGATGTTGTACATTTTGAAAATAGAGGGCACATCTTGCTCCACATGTGGGACTCGCCATATGCCTTTCTGAGCCATAATCAAATGCTCTCTTTATGAAACCTGATGTCTGCATCAGACAAGTGACATTGATGCTATCTGAAATCATCTTTGTAATAGTGATATTGTTTTTAACCACAAGCTCATCATATCTGCCAAAAGACTTTCTGGTGTTTTGACAAAAACAATGTCTTTTCACAAGTCAGCAACAACAGACTCTTGTATGGCAACTCAGCTGGAAAATGTACCATCTCTTTGATCATATAGTCTGGCAGAAAGTTGGTCCTTTCGAGTCAAATTGAAGGCACACGTCTAAGTACAAAATGGAAGAAGCAGATCCAATAGTCTTCTTAATCTTAAGTTCAACTGGTTATATCATTAGAATGTTACAACTAAATTTAGGATTGTTGATAGAAGGTAGTTCATCAATATACCACAGTGTGAACTTAAAGGACTTGGCTTCATACCATAAGTTTTTAAATAATTGCTCCATACGAATAAAGAAATAAATCTGCCAGTAAGGAAGCACATTTTATTCCCATTGGAATGCTGATGAATATTTATTACAACAAAGCTGTTGTCAATATTAAATTCTAGCATACATCAGTATGCTAGTATTGGTTATTTTCAGTTTGGAAAAGTTTCACGTCAATAATAGGTAGAACCAATCAATATATATTTGAAGTGACTAGAACCACTTTTATTGCCTTGCCCGCAGTGTAAACGAAGTGGAAGGTATAGTAAGGGGAAGATTTTGGCGTTGTTGTTGGCGTGACTTGTGGGTGCGATAACTCAAGTAATTTTTACACGATCAGTTTCAAATTTATATACGTTATAAACAAACATGCAAAGATGACCAAGTTCGATGTTTGTGCATTTTGCTTGCATAATTAATGAGAGATGGCTACTGATTGGTTTTTGCTTGTGTGCGCTCCACAACTCGAGTAATTCTTGCATGATCGGTTACAAATTTATATATGGTATAAACAAACGTGAAATGATGGCCAAGTTCGATGTTTGTGCATTTTGCTTGCATAATTAATGAGAGACGGCTACTGATTGGTTTTCGCTTGTGGGCACCATAACTCAAGTAATTTTTACTCTATCGGTTTCAAATTTATATATGTTATAAACAAAGGTATAAGGATAACCAAGTTTATTAATGGTGCACTTTACATGCATAATAATGAGATATGGAGCAATTATTTTTCAGTTAAAACGTAAATGTGAAATCTCTTTTTTTTGATTAAAGAAAAGCAATTTTAATGTTTTGAAATTCAATCCTACTAATCTGTATCAGGATTTAACGAGAAAATCCGTGGTGTAATAGTTGGTTTGAAATCCTTTGGAATTTTCCATTGTTGTGTGATTACATATACATTTCATCTTATTGGAATCAGTGCCATCTTAAGTTCATTATAGAAAAATGACTTTGTTTTTACTCTAGTTAATATTTGACCTTTGTGTGAAGTCACTATAATGGTAATTAGATTTTTTCAAAGTTTATTTTCAAACACATTTGTCAGTTTATACTGTGAGCAGTACTCTTCTCAAATAGCTGCATTGGGTTAATTTTGTACAACTACCGGTATCTGTATCATTTCATTTCCATTGTGTGACTTGAGTATGTTTTTCCATCTTATTATAATGAGGGCCATCTGGAGTTCATTATTAGAAAATGCCTTCTATTTGTACTTTAGTTAACATTTGATGATTGTGAGAATCATTGTATGGTAATTACATCTGGTCAAAGTTGTCAACAACTCCTTGTGAGTTTTACTGTACTATCGTCAGTACAAACACATTCTTTTAGTTTATTTAGTTTGTTAAACATTATAAAATGATATTCTACTGTAAGCAGTTCTACTCTGTACTAGTCCTCATTGTTCAGTGAGTTATGAACTAAGTGCAATAAGTTTTGTAAAGTTGCTACTGTACATGTACAATAAGTAATATCCTAGAGTTCACATATAATAATTATACTAAAGTTATTACTGTACAATGGGTTATATCCGATTAAGTCACATAAGATAATTATATGATAAGTTAGCATATATAGTATTTGTTATTGTTTAGTGAGCAGTATTCGCTAATTTCCAGAATATTAAGTTACATGGAACTTTGCAAAATTATATAGGTGTCATTCCAATATTATTATTAGAATGCCTTGACTTAAGAAAAAGAGTTTTAGAATAAAACAAAATTGTAAATACATGCTGAAATGAGAGCATGCGAGTCACAGCCTCAACAGTACAATAAACAAAAAAACCTTGTAAATAAATAGTGAAATATTTACCCAGTCAGCTAATCATGTAGAATGTTGTTACCCATAAAATTGATAATTTTTTGGACGAAATAATACACAAACTTGACAGACTAACAAATCAAAAAGAAATATCCTCAAATGTAATGCAATTACCAAATCAGTTTCACCTGTATCAAAAGAATATTGTGAGTACTGATTGGTTAGATGTTATAAATGGACTCCCTTGTGCTGGGTTACAAAACATTGGACATGTTATCAAAATATTATTATACAAGTATTAGCATTTGCAAGCTACATTCTTACCAAATCAAAAATCCATCAATGGCAAAAAAATAAAACACCATCTTGTCATGTGAACGAGAATCATTTATAATCCAGATGTATTTGGGTATCAACAGTTTTAATAGTGCAGCATGGTAACAGAAATACATTGAAAGTACTGAACTATTTAATCCTGTTGTGGAAAATGATGCCCATGAGTTTCTTGTGAATATATTTGATATATTAGAACAATATGACGTGAACAGTAATAATATGCCAGTATATACTTAACAAAGTATATTTATGGGTATCTATAATAACACATATAAATCAAAACACTGTGCATATCAGAATGTTTACTGTTTTGCAACTTCTTATCACATATTCTAGTAATAGTGAACCATTTCCTATTTCACATTACCTTAATAATTATTTTTGCTATTCTGAAGTAAAATAAAATCAACAAAATCGATGGAAGCAGAACATCACAAAATCACCCCCCCCCCTCAAATGTATACCTTAGCGTGATCATTGGCAGTAAGAAATGAAAATTATGTGTTATAAAATTTCACTATTTCAAGAATTTAGCCAATTCTTGGTCTCAATTTAACCAGTTGTATCAAGTATTCCCTTGTGGGCAAGGTTTCAATAGTTTTGCTATGTTTTTTACCTTGTCCATATCAAAGACAAAAGGAAAAGGTATATTAAAAGTAAATGTCTGTCGTCGTCATTAATTGTTAATGTGTGCACAATATCTTTTATTACTAATTCTATTCCATACTTTATCAAACTTGGTCACCTAATTCATCAGTATAAAATCTTCCCTTAGTGCGAATGACATCTGACCTGTGTGAGAATATCATTCAAAAATTGAGGTAGTCAAATTCACTACGTTCAATTACCCACTATATATGGTCAGTCAAAATGACTTTTTTGAACTGTAGGCTTTAATCTGCGATTCAGCCAATGATGGTGAAAGAAATCTAGGTCAGGGGAAGCCCTATGACCTCATAGATTTTCTTCCTCGTCATGTACTGTGTTGCTGAGGCAAAGAGGCCATCGCCTTCTTGCCCCATCTTCACTCTGTTATCTCCGCACCGAGTGTGCATTGTAGCAAAAGAGTGGATTTCAGTCAGCAGTTCTTCGACTGAGTATTTTGAGGTATTCCTTCTGTGACCATTGGTAACAGTAAGACGTAGGGTCTCGTGGGATAACAGCACTAAAAAAAACTTGGATGACGCATTAGAGCACATTAGTAGGGCTTCAGTGTGTCAGTTTCACTTTCAACTGTAATTGTGTTTCACTCATGCATGCCTTGTTCATTTCTTAAAGTAGTTGAAATGGTCTAGAAGGAGGGAAAGCATATCCACATATCCCTGTCGCACTCAGATTGCATCGGTGTATTCTGGCTTGGAGGCCACGGTTAACCAATCCCTGGACACTCCAGGTGGTGACACAAAATGTTATGTCCCTCTATAGGGGGAGCTGCAAGCGGATCCCCTCAAAATGGAAGCAATCCGACAGGAGGTAGACAATTTACTTACAAACGGCACCATACACTGGGTAGAAGACCGGACAGTAAGTCCGGGCTTCTAAACTTGCGTGTTTGTAGTTTCAGAGATATGGGTGACTGGCGTCCAGTTCTGGATCTAGGCAAGTCACATCAGTATGTGTTCCTCGATCAGTTACGCATGTAGACGCCAACCACTGCTTTACTTTCCGTGCACCTTTTGATTGGTTAGCCTCTCTAGACTTGAGCGATGCTTACCGGCAAGTACCAATACACCCAGCAAGTCATTGACTCCTTTGATTAACCATTTGGTCCAAGTATTTGAATTCAGGGTGCTCCCCTTCAAGTTAGGCACGGCTCCATACATGTTCAACAGAGTGTTGAAACAGGTGGAGCTGCTGCTGCATCAGTCGTCGGTACACATCAACCTGTACCAAAATGACTGGTTACTACACAACCAAACAAGGGATTGTTGGTCGAGCAGGTAAGACTAATTTACTACACTAATTAAATCTAAAGAAGTCCCATCCACACCTGACACGTCACCTGACAGGTCTTTCTGGGCATGGAGTTCGACACAGTGGCAGACTGTGAGTCCATCTCAGACTCATTGCCTGGCAATGAGCAGTTTAATCGAACATCTAGTCAGTGTTCCCTCTGTGTCTCTCCAAGAAACTGACGTGCATCATTGGGTCGATGTCAGTCCATAGGGTAGCTCCCCAAGCTGCACTGCACAGCCGCCAGGAGCAAGCACAGTTACTTTCTTGGACCAAGTGAGGGATGCCTTGCCCTGGAGGACGGCAATTGCGAACCTCAGGCAGGGGGACCTTTTGGACCTACTCGCCACGGTGATGACTCTGATAATGGATACACATCGGAGTGCACATAATGGACGAACAAGTCCAAGGAATAATGCCCCTGCATTGGATTGAGGGTCGCCATATCAATTGGCTCGAACTGAAAGCAGTAAACTTAGCACTGATACACTTTCAACAACACAGTGGTGGCCTCCAACACAAGCAGGGGACCAGATCCTCATTGCTGTCAGATCTGGCGGAGCAAATTCTCCATTGGTGCCTGGAATGCACTGTTGAGCTAACTGCACCACCTTCCAGGGGGAGGCCCTACCACGGCGACTCCGTTTCCTGAACACGGAGTGGCAAGTACTCTAATGGATTTGCTAGCCACATCCCGAATGCTAAGCTCCAGATGTATGTGACTCCACGAGCATGGGCCATGGACACATTATCAATCCTGTGGACCCACATGGACGTCTACGCTTTTCCTTCCTTCCTGACGATTCACTGGGTACTGGAGAAACAGGAACATACCTGCATCTTGACGCTACTTCTACTACTGTTGGAAATGTTAGTCAAAACACCAGTAGTGCTTCCGGACACTCCTGATCTGCTGTCCCAACTGGACAGCACACTGCCAATGAGCCCAGCAGTGTACCACTTACACGCATGAAAGCTCTCAGTAGACTCGCACAGGTGGAAGGTTTATTTGAGTGGGCTGCCAAGGTCCTAGCCGGAGCGTTAATTGGTGTAGTGGAAAGGAGGTTGATCCAGCCCACTGTTTTTTGTCCGTCTGTTTGATGAGTTAGGTTTATCCTATGCAGCAATCGTTGGCTATAGGTAAGCCTTGTCACCCGCCATTGAGAACTCTTTGGGGACAACATTATACCTATTATTGTCCTGTTATTAGGAGACTGTTTACTGTTTTTCATAATCAAAGGCCCAGAGCTGCTCAATCTAGGGAACCTCCCAATTTTGACTTGTCGGCTGTGTTGTCAGCTCTAAGCAAACCACCCTTTGAAATGCTAGAATCAGCATCATTGAAATATTTGACGCAGAACACAGTCTTCTTTGTAGCTCAGGTGGCATTCTGAGTTAGGGGCCCAGTCCTTCTCGGACGGTTGTGCTGCCTTTATGGATAATCAAGCTGTGCTAAAGACACGAATCTCGCCAAGAACCAAATTCAAGGGCATGATCCACAGCTGATCGTCACCCCCTGTCTGACAAATATTGTCGGCAAAGAGGATCAGGAGGAGTTGCTATGAGAGACATACTAGGGAGTCACAGAAGTCTTGCCAGGTCTTGCTTTCGGCCTATGCCCTCACGCAGAACTGTTTCGGCCTCTTTGGAATGCTAGTTATAATTAGGTTTGGGTCTAGCATCTTCGGGCAATGCTGACCCTATCAGTAGTATGTTTTTACTTTGGGAACAACACTGGTAAGATAAGACACAGTGTTTCACTGGTCGTAGCTAGGTGGTAGACATAAGTAATTTTATCTTTCAAGTAGTCTATTATTTTCTGATTTTCTCGGGAACCCGCCACTTCTTGGAGTCTTACTCTTCAGTTCAAAATAGCCATTTTGACAGAGTCTATGGTGGGTAATTGAACGTATTGAATTTAGGCATTATTCCCTCTCAACCACCCTACTTTTCGTAGCAATTGGCTATAAGTCCTCGTATACTGAGAAAAAAGGGGAGGCAAGATGGAGCTGGTCTCTTTGCCTTGGTCACGTGTTATGTGACGTGGAAAAAAATATATACGATTTCTCTCTCCATCATTGGCTGAATCGCAGATTAATGCCTACAGTTCAAAATAGTCATTTTGATTGACCAGAGTCTATGGTGAGTATGAACTATATGAATAGGCGTGTTGAAAACCCTCTGCCTAATTCTGATTAAAAAAATTGACTGTTTCTACTGATTACTGCTTATACACATTCAATGGTCACTGCTCCCTGTGAGAATGTTCATTGCTGTATGTGTTAAATGAAGTAAATCATTTATCTTGTAATCAATGTCATTGGTAATGTATCTCCCAAATCCCATGGGAATACTAGACTGGTTTCAATCAACTCATAAAGAGGTAAGTCTAATACAACATACCAATAAAATAAATAAGCTATCGTAACAGAAAAGAAGATCTCAGATAATCGATAACTATGAATAATAACCCTGTTGGTGCCAAACTTGTCATCATGTCTGTTTAGTCCAAAGTTATCAAAACAAAAATAGTGCCTTCCCTATCTGTTCAAATTTACATTCTATGCTCAAAATTGTTGAATGCATGTCTTTTTAAAGTGTTGCACCCCAGTTGAATGCAGGTTGACATTCATTTGTGACTCAAGACTGAATTCATGAAAACCATACCTCCTCTGCAAATATTTTTTACTATACCTGAATAAATACATTTTGTTCTCCAAAAAGTATACCAACATGTCATTCACACTGTAATCCAGACCAGTCGACTTTTACTAGAGAGAAACATAAAAATATAGTCTGCTTTCGATTTGCGCCCTGAATTAACACCCCATTCCCTGAAGGTCAATATGATCCATAAATTATACCCTCTTGCATGCAGATATGCTGCTCCCAATATGTGCCTGAATTATACCCTTTACACAAAGATATGCTAATTTTATGTCCCCAATATGTGTAGTTATTCCATTCCCAATATTAATTGTATCCTCCTTCCCCCGAACAGATTTTCTGCTCTCAATGTGTGATGTGAATTATACCCTTTCACAGACTATGAATATTACACTTGTAAAAGGATGTTTTGGCCTCAGAATGTGTCATAAAATATACCCTTCACATATATTGTGCTATGAATGTATAAAACAATGCATACAACTACAACTGTTCGTCCTGTTCAGCCAAATGAAAATTATGTTCCTTAAAATAATTAAACAAATTAGGCACCAATGTTTTTGTAAGATATTTACATCAATCAAGGACATTCGGTAGACCGCTTTCCCACTGCTGTTTCAATCCTAAAACTTGTTTGTACACAAAATTGATTTTGACAATGCATATTCATATCGAAACAAACTTTCATAAGGACATAATTATTATTATTATATCACAAGGGCAAAGTCAGAGTTAAACTATGTTTATTTTTAAAACAACCTTACTAAATAAAGTTAAAAAGTTAGTTGAAGTGACGTTTTGAAGTGATCTCGATTTCAATTAATCCAACAAATGTTTGGAACATTTGATTTAAACCACTTCTGGAAAGGATGAAATCGCAGTATTTCTGAAGTCTCAGTTTTGATTGTAGACAAAAAGGATTTTACTATTTTAGACAACTCCTTGGTAGAAGATTAATATAATCCAGCGATAAATCTAGCTTTGTATGGCGTTTTAGGGTGTTTATGTATCAAGTTAGGCAACTCATCCATATATTCATGAATGATTCGTGATTATCAGGAATTTGTTTTTTTCTAAATGTTATGTTTGTAAGTGCAGTATAATTACCAGATATTTGTTGTGGACAATTAATACATTGTCTGTTAAGTCGCGCAGTTGTTTGATACGGCAGGGAAAAAGTTCTTTGTGACATCTGGAACAATCAAGTGAACAAAATTGGAATACAATACAAGCTCAAACGGTTGTAATGTTCTATGAAATTATTTATATTAAATAATCAAAAAACAAGCCTGGGAATGAAATACAGATTAAAATAATCTGGCTAACACGATAAAACAGAAGAACCAGAAGTTGTTAATTTCAAAAGGTGTCCCGAGAGGAACCGTTTAGAATTTCTTAAAATTCATGTAGCGTGCATACCTCGCATGCTCAAAGATAACAGTATATTGTGGATAAAAACAATGTCTGTGTGGACAGAATTAGTCTTTCACCTAAATTAGTATATCTTTGCATTGGTTTACCAGTGCTATGATCATACATACACACTTTATTTGACAGGAAACAGCACTAGAGGCTATGAAGTACGTATAATGAATTTGTTCTGTTCATGACTGTTTAGACATAACTGATATTGAATAAAATCGAATAACTTTACAGGGATACACATACTACACTTTAGATCTAACCATTGTACTTCTATTACATAAATAAATAATAAACACATTATAAAATTAAAATCTGGTTGTGTGAGGTTACCTGTTTGTTTATGGAGCGTTTTCTATTTTGACACTTGGAGCATCCATGTGCCCAGCATGTTCATATGATGAACATATACTTGTTAGAAATATTTTATATATTAATGTGAATTGAAAATAACATGAACAAATCCGTTTGACTGCTAATGTTAAATGATCTGTCGTGTACTACCTTTCATGACCATGTTCAACTGGAAATATTATTAAAGCACGAGATATACAACTAAAGAATCGCTATTGTTTATCACTGCATTGATAATGCTCAATATTTCTATTGTGATTTAGAGATTCGGTTGTTTTGTTGGGACGTTCGCCGATTCTGACTACAATAACTCACGCAGCCAAATAAGGAAGGGTCGCAACATGCTGTGAACACATGCAAGCAAATCGTTCGCTTGTCCGGTTTTGTATTTTTTTCATCCGTCTCTTCTCAAACATGGATGCAGTAAACTAGAACATTATACTTTGACAATTCAAGATGATGCATATACCTTTTACTACTTTTCAAACATTACAGTAATAATGTGCTCAGTCACAGTACACTTTGTTAATGTTAAACAAATAGGTAATGCTTTTAGACTTATTTGTGTTTGTGAATTATTTTTATGTCAGGTATTTTATTTGAATATTCGCTGATTACAAAATATTTAACATAAATAAAAACTCCCATTATATATCTACTTTTGACTTTTTTTCATTTGAGAAAAATACAATGAAATAAATCAATATTCCTCTCACTAGAACCAGTTCATTGTACACTTTGGCCAACATGTAAGTCAAACACATACAATGTAGTATGTTAATATATGTGTAATCAGTCAGGTAAGCATTCAGTAAACAACTGATATATCAAATTCAAATGTCAAAATAGATAAAAACAATTTCAAGCTTTCGAGTAATATGGCTATACAGCGTAAAATCCACCATACATTAGATCTTGAATATTTTTCAAATGCCATTTTCTGAATTGTTCTTTGTACAGTATTTGTATACAAAAGTGTTCCAAATATAGAATACTATTTTTAAACAGTGCAATTTGTGTATACTATTTGTATAGTGTTTGTGTACATTACAAATCTGTCCCAAATATAGGATATTTTTTTATACAAAAAAGTATATATAAAATGTACAAATTTTTACAGAAGTGTTATACTTTTGGCACAAAATAAAGTATACATATTGTAGGATCCAAAACCCTACGGAGGTTTACGAGTATAATAACACCATCAAGTAACACGTGACTTCCATTTATTCTACGTACATGAGTTACAATACACACCGAAACATGTGACACGGTTCTAAATAGAAATTCAAAAACAGTAAAAATTAGCAAATAACGAAGTTACACAAATTAAATTGAATTTCGAATGAGTATTTCAAAAGAACTGTCGACACCAATATCTTGTTCCGTAGTTTACTCCATGCCATGTGGTCTATGAAGGAAACATACAAAGGGCACTTGCTCAATGTCTAGTGCACAAAAGAATAAATTATTACACAACTACGAATACTACAAATTAAAATACTAATAATGTTTAGCTTGAATAGTGACGTCTTTCGGGACAAGTAAACCAAACCACCACTGTGCCGTACCTAATTTTGGCTAAAACAACCCAGAACACATCTTCACTTTAGGAAGACTGGAACCACACTGAAACACTGAGCTGCCATATGATTGAAGGCAAACAGGAGTCAGGGGCCAACATATGCAAATTTGGATTTAAACAAAAGAGCTGAACAATAAACCTTAACAGCTGAATTACTGAGTGAAGAGCCAATCACTGCACAGGTAGCTTGCATCTGCACATATTGTCTAATGAATTTTTGTAAAAGGACGATTCTAAACAGAGAATCGAAAGTCTGCCCGGAACATTTTTACGTAAATGACATATCTTGTACAAAATGATGTTACAAGAACGAAGAAAATGAAATATATGTTTTGTCTGTTTTAGGGCATAATACTTATTGTTTCATTTGGAAAGCATATATCTCACAATTTATCTCGGTAAAATATGGTGAAAAAGTTATAAATATATATAGTGCCTGACACGTTTCTTTTTGATGTCTTAGAAAATTGACTATATGTTTAGTGGGTTAGTAGTCACTGTAGTCTATGGAGACCGCTGTTAAACTACCACTGTATGCATATTATTTTATCGCCCCCTAAAAAGTAGATTTACAGTGAACCAACAAATTTACATACTGTAAGAAACTTGGTCGCCATTGGTTAGTGCATTTAACTTGATGCAATCATTGAGCCAGGTAATTGTTATGGTAGCGAGATATTGGGGTACGAATATACGGAGATCATCGAGAGGGTACAGACAACATACTTAGCGTTAATAGTTGTACAAACACTGTTGGATGAATGTGGAAAGCTGCCATTATGCTGTGTTTATTTCAAGCGTTGTATCTCATATTGAAGCATGGAAGGTACTAACGGAAGGAGCCACGACGCTATTGTTTTAGCTTTACTCCATGATCGTTTGTCCGTGTTTGTTCAAAACATTGTTCTTGTTAGCTTTCAGCATTCGGTACTATTCGGAGCATGTTCGGAAGCGATAGTCGAACCTCGCATGTACAATATTGAAAATGGCGTTTAGTTGAATGCTGTTGTTTCCGGAAATCTTGGCGAACTTAATGTCAGATATAACATTGATTGAAGAAGAACTGTTGAAATGTCCTGAATTTTGTATTTGTAATGGTAAGGAGACTTAATCAATGATTGCTTGTGACGATTGGATTACTCAGTGCTTGGGTTTGGCGCCCGAAACTGTTGACATTTTTGACCACTGGACATCGGCGAACACCAACAGAAAAGATAGTATTGAAAGAAGAGCATGCCTAGACACTTTCTCTGTGACAATATTTTTTAGGAGTCCTTAGGAATTGTAGGCACTCGAAATCTTGTTCTAGTTACAATTGCTAATAATTAAAACATGTGAAATTTGTGAAGTTAAACGTTCATCTGTTGAATTTCCGATTATGAAATACTGTTTTGACCTTTCACACCTAAACAAACCCAGTGCGCATGTGTGATGACCGTAGTTTCATAATACGTGTATATTTTATAGTCACATCAAAAAAATGGCGGGGTTGTATCGTACTCCGCTAACTCGTTACTTGTGTAAACAATCGTAAACTATCATCGACATCAAAGAAGCATCGATATCAAAGAAGAGCTAAACAATGTCCTTATCAGGATTAATTTGGCTTTAAACAAATTAAAGGAAATACGCCACTTAAGAGGCTTATGTGGCTACTTGTTAGGCGTCGTGGCTCCTCCGTTAGTACCTTCCATGCTTGAAGTAAAAAATACCTGGAAGCCAAAAACGTGTTGTATTTAAACGATTAGACGAGACAGCTGACTTATTTGGGAAACCCACATAACAAATATTCTGTTCAAATATAGTTTCGGGATTGTCTGGTTTGAAAAACATGTTGGGGACACTGCACATTTCTTAGAGATATTTACTCAAAGAGAAAAAGATTGTTGTCAGTAAGTATGGCATTCCTCAATTTCACAATCATCCAGGCCGTATTAAAAATATTAGCACCTGAGATATACTTAAATTTATTGGCAAGCAATTATAGACTAAAATATATACTGAAGAATTTTGGTCATAAACTTTATGTTGAATTAGGTAGACACACAAAAACACCGTCAGATCAAATTTTTTTTAGTTTTTGCAGTGATACGTTTGAATTTAGCATGGTAGGAATTCACTTTGTTCTTATATATCCATTTTATAATGATCTGATCTAATCTTTTGTAAATAACCCTATGCAGTTATGCAAATACTGACACTCTGTGCTTACTTCTTCGCTAAAAACTGCCACACCATTGATCAACTAGCTCTGTAACTTTTAAAAGTGTTTAAGCGACGAGATGAATATGAATCCAGCTTTTCTTAGTACCATATGTTTACATGGATGTTGTATTGTTTTATAACGATGGGCTGAGGCCCTGTACTGAAATAAAATTACATAATAATAAATTGACTAATACTAAATTGTAGACACGATTTCGACACGAAATTGTATCACTGCTATGTGCGCTAACATCTACGAAGAACAAAATAACTCGTGGGTAGCATTCTACCTTAAAATGTTTAGACAATAATGCCAAGATACGTTCAATCTTGTCTTTTGTTGAGTACAACAATTTGCCGTAGTGGATCTAGGGCGTGCATGTGTTTGTGGGTGGGGAGGGGTGGCCCAGGAACCCCTTCTCTAAAATGGTAAAATAGTTAAAAATGTTATGTGAAACAACTTAACAACGTAACACAAAGTGAGCTAATTGAATTTAAAACCGAGAATATAAAAATGTTTGTAACTGAGCTCTACAACACTAAAGAATACGCTCTTTTTTTTCGAAAATTATGAAATTCAAACGTTTCATATCAAATGTGTTAATTTTGTTTTGGAACCCCCTATTCAAAAGCAGCCAAATACGTTCCCAGCACCGTTGATTATCACAGCCAGAGGCGCTCGGCACGTTTACGGGATAATGAACAGTAACTAAAGCGAATACATCGAACTTACAACAAATATCTCCCCTTTTTACCTTCGGTTTATTATATAGAAACGTACCGAACGCCAGTGATCGCGATATAATTATACGTTTTACTTGCACACACTAAAAGTTCTAAATATTATAATAAACAACAGAATACAACTACTTTTAGAAAATCAAAATTATATGAAAAATACACAATTCGGTTTTTAAATAAAAGCATTGTACCATAGATAGATTGTTCATTTTAAAAATCATTGATAGTGTTCGGTGAGATGACACGCTATACAAATTACGACCTTTCTGATAGTATTATTTCTAATTCGGTAAGCTTAGAAAATGATTTTCAACTGTTTATTATTATCTAGATAATATTGTGATAGTGACAAATTCGAGTAATGTGCTTCAAAATAGTCTAGATAATCTTAATAATTACTGTAATAAGTTATAAGTAAAGACTAAAAAGATGCAGATCATTATAAGCAGGGAAAACGTATTGGTGCAATTACTATGATTTTGAAGGACAACAAATACAACTTTGTACTACTGTACTTTTGAGAATAGTGAAAGCATAGACTGGAAGCTCTTCTGAATAAATGAAACAGTAGATGTTTATAATCATTACGATTTGCTAACTCGATCAGGACCTCAATACGACCTAAAACATTTATGCTTCTGAATAGAATTACCGCACTGGTTCGTGGAAAGAAGGATGAACGGATACGAAATCGTGCGAGCGGACGATGCGATTGCGGCTATATTTCCAATATCATTAAAATACTGCCGTAAGTGCGATGTGTTCATTGCTAGTTGGTTGTTGCCGATCTGATGCTAGCTCTTAGCTATATATATATATCTTCAAGTTTTTTGCTAAATGTCACAGTAATAATGATTTCACTAATTCATATCTCGTGCAATGGTGGCCATTTGAATCATGCGTATGTGATGACTCCCCCGCTTTAAACATAGCTTGACGCACATTGGTCCTGTCTTAATGATTTTATTCAATAACATTCTCTCCGGTTGTAACTTTCCAGTAACCTGCTGTAAACCAATGCACAATTGCAGGGGTTTCTCCCTTCTATCTGTAACAAGTAACATTTTGACAAAAATCCTAAATTAATGTCAAGACTTCTGGCTTCTTATACAATTCAAGCCATGACAACAAAATATTTAACACCGAAAAAAGGTCGTTTTTATTGTATGTTTATTGATTTCGCGAAGGCATTTAACACGATTCAAAACGATTTTCTGTGGTCGAAAGTAATGAAATATGGCAGATTCGGTTATCTGTTCAATGTACAGTATCTTGAAAATGTGTGTAATGTCACCTGGTGGTCTCACTGAATGCACTATATAATGCACACGTCAAGGTTGTATGCTTAGTCCTATATTATTAATCATATTTATCAATGATCTCGTTTCATACACTAGTACTGTTGGATGCGAGGGTCTTTTCAATGACAACGACCTTCAAAACTTTGATGACGTAACCGTGGGTTCTTTATGCCTATAAACATTAACCGACAAATACATGTAAGCAATGCATGACTGAACCAGGATGTGGGGACCAAAATTGTGTTTCTTACACATTTCACACACATAATTGAAGATTCCACGTAACAAGTCTGACACTATAACACTGCATCCATGTTTTCAAATTTAGAGTTTATTGATCGAGATAGACATGAAAATGCCCTTCTTGATAATAGATTTTGTGAATATTGTGTTGAATCAATTTCATATTCAGGACTATTACCACCATATTAGAACAGAATTTCCACTTGTGTGGTTTCGCACTAACCCCACTTACAACAAATTTACTTCGCTTATGAGTTCAAAAAAGGATAAAAATTGAAACCAGTTTGCTAGTTGTCATGCTGTGAAAGGCATTCTATTTCACCGTCACCATGTTTAAACTTAATTTAATTAAACGAACCAAACCAAATTGCTATTGAACTACGTGTATCTTCCCGGCCAGTGTTTATTGTGTGTGTTATATATCCTATATATATATTTAATGTGGCTCAAATATTCACTCACGGTACGTACGGTTTATAATTTGAAACGAAATTGGTACGTTTTGATACATTGGTTTACCGCGGTGCACCCTATTACATTACATTACATTACATTACATTACATTACATTACATTACATATATTGCTAGTATTCAGTGATAAATAACCCACACACAAGATGTAATTTTCGTAAATAAAATTACAGCTATTGCATAACACTTTTTTTCTCGCGTGTGTCCAATAAATAAATAATACATGATGTAAATTAAAATGTACATGCGACAAATCATTTGTTTATTTTAATAACAAATTTACTTGTTGTCATGGGAAGACGGTAGAGTTGTTGCTATTGCCAAAACTTACAATAAAACTATAATTATACTATATATATATACTATATGGTGTTGCTGTCTTATTTTCAGGTAATGTTTAATTAATTAAGCAGTACTGTGCTTGGTTTCATACTATGAACACGACATTATTATTCATCCTCACATTAACCTGTGCCACAGTGATCTTTGTTTTCAACCGGTGTTTTAAATTGTGATTCCATTTGTCATTCTAAATATCTCCTGTCTAATGTGTATCCTTTAAGACAATGCGACACCATAACTTCATGGCCGACTTCCAATGAAATCTAGTCATCGTAACTAAACAACGGGTGAAAAATGGCCCGGGAGTATTTGAATATGGCAAATTAGTAATGCTGTTAAACATGGGAGGAGGTCTGATAGAAAATATTACTAATTGTAAAGGTTACGGACTTTCTGTAGACAACCACAATGAGTAAGTGTAACCTACTCCCATTACATTTTGTGCGAAATGATATATATTAAAGGCAATTGATTTAGCAGCAGATCGAAATTTTCTAAAAGGATCTAAAAATAAAAAAATCGTTAGTAATATTATGGAGTAAAAGAAAAGAGTGTTGGCTACATGGTAATATTGAAATGTTTTATTGTGTTATACAAGATTTGCCTTTAGGCGCGATGTTGTACACGAGGTAGCAAAACAATTGACAACACGCTGAGTCTGAATCAAATTGTATACAATTGTTAGTAGTACAACAAAACCACCGGAGATACGCATCCTTTAATCAAGAAGAGACCTGAGGGTTTAATCTGATAGGGTACCGTCAACAGACAGGCAAGTATATATGGAGAATTACATAATGTATGTTCTATACCATGAAATATATGTGATAGAAACATTTTGTTAATAGATACACACACACACACACACACACACACACCCACACACACACACACACACGCACACACACACACACACACACACATATATTTTATTGTATGACATTTAACATTTATCAATATAATTGAAGATCAATATAAAGTAGAAACAGCAACTAGACATATTAAAATACATTATTAGTTGTATTACCAATTATTTTTCACTAATCTATTCAAGACATATACCAGAATTTTTAATTATGGATATAAACATAAACAATAAAATGTACCACGAAATCAAGAAATGCAAAAAAATTACTTTGTATGTAGATAACATCATTATAGTAATTTCAACAATTACAAATGTATATTTCACTAACTTACTCACTTCTATTCTGCCACAAGTAACTGGGTCTATAGTGCACATGCAATAAACAACACATTTGATTCCTGCAATCTCTTTAGCTGGCTCAGCATATTGCGCTAATGGTAATAACTCCATATACTTCAAGAATAACTTTTGCAGCTTTTTTTCCCTTTTCTTGCAGGGAAAGCTAACAGTAACACATCCTCTAAGAATGTATGCACAGAATAAAATTCCCATCTCAAGACTTTCTGGCAAGTGCTTCTGGATTACTCCAGATCTTCTGGATTACTCCGCATGTTTGACATGCTAAAAAATGCGGTCACAGTACTACATGATTAGCACAATAACATCTGTGTATGTATATATGTAGTTTGAATGGTAATCATTGTGCTATAAAGTGTTTGCACACAGTATGTAATATAAACAGCGCACATTCATCTGAAACATTTTTCTGGGTCATAAGATCTAGTATTACCATTATACCATCTGGTAATATCTTCTTATGGTTGATATACTCAGTTCCGCTTAACACAGTAGACACGAATTATAGTACTCTGCAGCCATTAGATGATCCATATTGGTCATATAAGCGATGTATTAAGCTGGGTAGTCTATATTTTGCGTTTTCGGCACGATATTCAGGTAGTAGATTTCTGTACTAGTCATGTAAGATTGGTATATATTTGAAATCCTATACTACTATGTCAATGCATTTAATACGTGGTATTAAACACAGTCCCAGAGTACAGTACACTAGAAATGTAGCATCCTACTCTATCTCGCTCCAGTCAAGTTCATGATGATTTCTTCGGAAATCTTCGCTCATCATTCACAGGTACTTAGAACATAATCACGTTCTTACTTACTCGTCACACTGCTAAAACGTGGTGTAGCGATGTTCAGGTTTTGCTATGTCCCCATACGTGCGATGTCTAAGAACACTATCAACACGATGCACACCAGTACGCTTATTCAGATCCCACTATGTCGACTCATGCCTTGAGCTTCGTAAAGCTAAATCCCATGTACTATCAAATAGCACTCGGCCATTGGCAATGTACACCGTTTCCAAGTCAACAGAGTCACTTCAACAAGTAGTCAAAGTCACCACAAATATGACTTTTACCTGAAACCAAGGTATCACACTTAGTTCACAGCTAGAGTATGAACTTTTCCTTGAACTTCCTTAACCAAACGCTGTGAGTTTTTTTTCAAAAAGTCGAACTGGATCATGCATTTCACTGTACAAACTTTGTCTTATTCTCACAGAGTTCTTGGCATCAATCAAACAATTTCTGTCAATTTAAATACCAATTTACCTCTGACACCTATATCCACTTACTATTGGCTAAATCAATGAGCAGTTAAATCATCATCATACTATCATATTTACTCGCATCCTAAAGACTATTGTATCGAACTAATGAATCAGTATATATACAAACCAAACACATAACCACGTTTACTGATTCATTAGTCTGGTACAATGGTAATGTTTGTGATTGAATATAGTTAACCACGTGTATTGATTCATTAGTCTAGTACAATGGTAATGTGTTTGGTTCAAAATAGATAACCACATATGCAAAATTATTAGTCTGGTACAATGGCAATATGTTTGGTTCAAAATAAATAACCACGTGTATTATTCATTAGTCTGGTACAAAAGCAATGTGTTAGTTCAAAATAGTTAACCACATGGGCGAAATTATTAGTCTGGTACAATGACAATGTGTTTGGTTCAAAATAGTTAACCATATATACTGATTCATTAGTTTGGTACAATAGTACATTGAGCCAAAGATTATTTCTACTTTGCCGTCTATCTCTAGGACAGACTTATCATGCATGCATATGCTTGATGAAAATATCAGCAGACTGTGGTTGTACTTGAAAACTAGACACCCTTCTTCTAAGCGTCAACTAATGTGGAAAACCAAACCAGCGCGTAAGGTGCTCAGAAACGGATCATGGAAGATGAAGGTGTGTGTATTGAATTGTCCATGAGACTGGTAGTGAAGTGAAAAAAATAGTGCTTCTAGAAGAGATCAATGTTGAATGCAGTGCATGTTCAAGTCTAGCATCAGGCAATTGAGAAGACAACAGCATTCTCTAGTGGTGTTTAAAATGTTCTTGTGCTCACAGAAGTGTTCACCAAGTTCGCTCAAGCAATACCAACCAGAGATCAGAAAGCAACAAGAGTAGCTTGTGTCT
This sequence comes from Saccoglossus kowalevskii, assembly GCF_978046115.1. Taxonomy (NCBI): domain Eukaryota; kingdom Metazoa; phylum Hemichordata; class Enteropneusta; family Harrimaniidae; genus Saccoglossus; species Saccoglossus kowalevskii. Next base: position 24,559,504 of record NC_140646.1, read on the forward strand.
TAGTTCGAGTTTATTTGATTTGGAGTACCTCGTAGAATTTATAGCGATCAAGGCTGTAATTATGAAAGCAAAATTAGTCAAGAACTTTGTAGCATCTACAATATCACAAAGTGACCCACAACTCCATACCATCCAGATGGCAGTGGAGAGTGTGGATACTCTCCTCACTATTTGTTTTTTGACAGAGAACCTGTACTCACTGTACCTGTACCAGTACTCGATCATCAATTTGGCATTGTGCAAGGGTGATTGCTCAGTAGATGAATGGATAGCAGGTCACCACAGATGCATTTGAAATGGCCTCGTGGAAGACTGAGAAAGAAGCTCTAAGAAGAAGAGTCGGGAATGATAGTAAAGCTGACGAAACTGATTTTGAACCTGGTGCTCGTGTGTTCTTAAAAAATAGGGTGATGGGGCGCAATAAGATCCAAGATAAATGGAATCCTGAAACATATATGGTGACAGAAAGATTTGACACTGGTGGAAATATTAATGTAGTGGAACATGTCACTGGTGGGCTACCGAGCAAGATTGTACATCAAACTGAGCTGCTAGATTCCAGAAGTCTTGTCAAGACATGGAAGTTGGCAGTGCAACAGAAGAATATGTTAAATCTGAAGAAATGCCTGACAGTGATTCAGTGATGACTTTCGTATTATAGTGAGACCAGGTATGAATTGTGTATTATTCCTCCTTTCAGATGAAGTTAATCTTGGTAAAAATAAAAGGTCAGATCCAAGCATATCTACAGAGCTGCTGATGGCTCCTAATACAGTGGTTGAGCAACCAAGTACTAGCAATAAAACAGAGATCATTGCTAATGAAACTCCTCATGATAGATCAGCAAAAACGTTGACTAGTTCCGATAACGTAATAACTGAACCTCGAAGATCAGCCCGTGTTACAGCTGAACAACATTCCAACCCGCATAATTTACCAAATCAGTCATCAAAGAAACTACTGTGTGTGTAAAACATGATCCTCAAGTGTTTGCAAGTATGGTCCAGAGCCATGCTAATTTTGCCTAGTCCAATATGCTGATGGTGCAGATGTTATCTGGGATATACCTTTCACAGTAATGTAACTCAAATGTATTTGCTATAGGATTAATTGCTATAGCTGAAGAGGCCGTGGTCATCATGCAGCACGTGTTCGAATTTCATGTAAACAAACAATGTTTTTACACACGTTGTGTACGTCGCTATTAGTCCCATATTCAGCATTTTCTGTAACGATCTGACGAATATCGCGCAAGGAGTGCTGGGAGTTTGTTCGAAACTTCAAACGTTTGGAAGTCAATTCTCGGTTGGCACGTATTTCATGAATATATTAAATTGTTTCAGGGCCTGTTTACTAAATAATGATAAATTAAACTCAGAAATATTGTAAGAACAAACCCACAAACTTTACGCTACTGGTGTCTGGTTCGAAAGGCATTCTATGCATGATTTTATTGCATTCAAGGAACTAGTTGAAACCGGAAACTATGCTAGTACCTTCGAACTTCACACTCAAATTTGATTATCGTTATTATATGATTTATGACATTTATTTCACACACAATATTTCACAAAAATATGTGATTAAAAAGCAACTTAAATTTAAAAAAAAAAGTATTAAATTCCGTGTATTAACACTAGTGTAAAAAGGTGGTGGAGCACTATTTTAGCCAAATCGGCTAATATGACGTCATGTGATACAGGTCTGTGCTGTGATAGCACTTCCTGTGACGACGCAACGCCACCACCCTTGAATAACAGTTTTCAAGGACATGTTTGCTTTCGGGTGAGGTTAATATTTAACCAGGTTTAAATCTGGGGGAGCTGCTCATTTTCATTCCTTGGAGGCAGTAATAAGTAGGTGTGTCCCATTGTGACCAATCAGCGCTAGCCACTTTGAATAAATAAACAAAGCTTACGTTTGCCATTACATTGGTAATCCCTTTCATTGCATACCTAGCAACAAGCAGCTGAATTTTATGCAGTGCCAACATTTCTGTTCTCAACTTTCCAGAATATTGGGCAACAGTGGAGAAACAGTGGGCAACAGTGGGCAACACAGAATGAGCTGTGGCTGTGATCTGAAACTATGCACCACCTAGTTACAGCCGACTTTGATAGCGTCTCCTGCGTGAAACAGACATCACCACTTTGGAAATCTCATCGCTTGGCCAACAATGACGATTAGAAGAGGCTGTTAAAACCGTAAAGGCCAAGTACACAATTATGCAACAGGATGCTCACCAGATGTCGATTACACAACAGGAAGCACACCGGACTCGACTCCCAACAACTGCTAGAGCCGTTCACCGAAATGCCACCACCATCATCAACGTAGTCCATAATAATGAGTCCAACATGGCTGTCCTCATGTATAACGCTGACTTCAGAGCAGCGCCACTACAACAGTTATTATACTCAATGAACCTGTCAACCAATGTCAAGACTCGGAATCAACAAAACACATTAATGCCAGGGTAGATTTAGATCCGCTTGTGTTGATTTTGTTCAATCGGCTGTGGTGGTGGTAATGGAACAACAAGTGGTTTGGGGCTAATGCCCGTATCATGCACGAACTCATACAATCCCACAATTTTTGGGGGAACGGCCTTCACACCTACTTAGCATATACAGACAAAATATCTCAGCTTGCTAACAATTTGCTTGGGTGTCTGTATTACTTTAAGATAGACAATATAGACAGCTCCAAGCTAATTACAACTTCCCATGTGGCAGTGATGTACCACATTTGATGTAAACCGACCATTGTGAGTGCCCTTGGGGTAATTCCTGAGCCAGAGTCAGATGCGGTACATCTTATCCATAACTACAGTTAACCACGAGGAGGTGCCCTGAATGATTATGCAACGCATGAATACTTTCACTATCAAACCGTTAATGATAATCAATCGGGTGATTTCCTGGCAAAACTTGACCTTAAGTAGGCTTACCAATTGGTTCCTATTCACCCCTCAAATTTCTAAGCAACAGGGCTACAGTGGCAATTTCTAGGGGCGTCTAACTCCGCTGACTTGTATGATACCAAACTCCCATTTGGAGTTCAACTGTCACCGGAAATATTCCATTGTCTAACATCGAGCATGTGTCGTATGATGGCTAGGCGAGGTTTTTCGGCAATGGTTGTGAACCTTGACGATTTCTTAATCATCACTCCAGATTACGCATCATGTATTCTTGCACTCAATACCACTATCACACTCCTTCACCGACTGGGGATTAGTATTGCGTGGCATAAGGTAGTGGAGCCCTCCCAGAAATTGACCTTTCTGGGAATTGATATTGATACTAAAAACCTTACCTTGCTGACATTCTTTACTTGTTTCTTCTGCTTCTATGAAACGTGCTAGCCACTGCCACCTTGAGACTCTTGCTGAGAAGCTTGCCTGGGCATGCCGGGTTGTGAGAGCGGGTAGAACGCATGCTCTCCCATAAGTTAATTGTGTCTTTTGCATTAAAACTGGACATAGCTTGATGGTGGTTGATACGGCATTATTTAATGGCACACATAGATTCAGCCTCATCTAATTCAGCCTCCAGCATTTACTATGATGGGAACTGGCAACACACCTCATGGCAGCATGACTGGCCTGCTGCCGCTAATTTGCACATTAATCACAAAAAGGCTTTGTCTGTTGTGCTAACAGCTATGTGTTGGGGCTATAAATGGTAGGATCATACTATTTTGATCAATACCGATAGTCAAGTTGCTATGGCAAACATTAACCATGGCTTGTCAAGAAACCCTTCAACAGTTACCTTCAACAGAAGCCATGCATATGCCAACAAGTTGTCATATGCCACCAATCGCAGGGTCTACTTAAACTTTTGCTCACAATTTGGATACCGCCCAGTTCATGTGGATCCAATAGTGGTATGCCAGTTTGCGGTTCGCGTTTCTTGGTCATTTCAGTCCGCCGATACCTCAATAATATGTTTTTGATTCATTTAGAGTGCAATCTCCCTGACTCCCTTCATTGTAATGTCTTCCTTTCCTCCCTTTTGAAAGGCCTAGCAAGAGTCAAAAGCATGATCATGTGTAGAAAGCTCCCAATCACCCCAGGCCTCCTGCTGGGTATTCATGCCCAGTTGGATCTGTCCTTGCCCAAGTTCAAGGTTTTCTGGGCAATTTGCCTAACTTTGTTCTTTGGCCTTTTTCTGAAGTCAAATGTCCTCCCTACTTCCTCCCATGCGTTTGACGCCTCCAGTCATGTCACCCGAGGTGATTTCTTGAGTTTCCCGTGAAGCCTTGCAATTGTGGTGAGATGGTCGAAAACCATCCATACCAAGGAACGTACAGTTTATTTGCCACTACTGCTCTTGTGGCATCACCCTCTCTGCCAAATTGGCCAAACTCTGTTTTGTTATTTAGAATAAACCTACCCCTATTGGATCCCAGACACTTGTGGGTGATTGTGCATATGCCCTTGTGATATGCAGCCCTGTCAGTGATCACCACACGCTTTCGTAGGATTTCGCCAGTCCTCGGCTTTAGAAGAGGGTTGTTGATGGTGCATAACAATCTCCGCCTGTTGGTTCTTGTCAATGGTAATCAGGCCAATTCATTATAACATATATTGATTTTCTCACAAACAGTCTCACAAAACACAATTCATTGTTGTAAACCAAAATGTACTTTAATGTCTAGACACTCCACATGTGACATGTTGCATATTATATATGACATATTATAATTAATCGTGAACTATATAACAGATAGGTGAATTCCCTTCGTTGGAAATTGACACCTCTGGGCTTCTGAGTAGGGTACACTATCATACAAGTAGACTGTGGAAACGGTTTTCACATTAGTATTCTGATTTATTGAATACTTTCTCGAGAGTACAATTATTGACCTTATGTTCCTTTTTTCGCGATATTCGTCACGATAAAATACAGTTGATGTAAGATTATTTCCCCCATGTTCTCTCTTTATCTCAGACCGCCGTTACACAGGAGAGTGCTAACAACTGCGTGGACATACAACCGGCAACATAATTGCGTGGATTTTGCTCACTCGCGGCGGTTAAAATGAGCATTCTTCTTCTTTGTAAAATTTACACGTTTTAAACGATTGTAAAAACTAGACATTACATTAATGCAATTACCTTTTCCAGTCTCAGCCAAGTTGTGTTGGATACTATACCATTATGAGTGGGTGGCCAAACGAACAATACGTCATAACAGACTAGAAAAAGATCAACTAAACAATCTGAATAGAGACAAGCAATAACTACACAAGATAATTAGTTTTAGGAAATAATAAGTAAATTAAATTAAATGATGAATACATTAATTAATTAATTTATTTATTTCACAATATTGGGTCACAGATAATTTACATATTTGACGTGACGGTCAGAAACCGTCAGAGCCACGATATACCCACACTCAACGTTTGATGATAGAATGCTGATTGCAGCTGAATGGTGCATGCCCGGAACAATGGTGCTATTTATCGAGAGACTCGCATGTCTCATATATATTATAATTCATTGAAGTCTCAAAAAGACTAATATTAGATACTATTACATGCGTGTTCTGTCATTCACGGTTGATATTGATTTCGCCTATAAGTATTAAGTAATGTACTTATGTATGCGCTGAGGGGATTGAAGCGAAACATTATTAACACACCATAAGTCATTTTCCAAAGCCGGCAACAAAAAAAACATAGTTTAGTGTTTAAAATGTTTGTTTTTTATGCTTCAACTTCAACTCAATTCCATTCCAACTAAATTTCCATGTGCAATGCTAAACCTCCATGTTTTCTTTCATATATTTATCATACGACTGACTATAGTGATTTACATATATTGATATTGGATATTATTATTCATAATTACCTTTTAGAAAATAAATAACATGTACACTGTAATCACATGGAAGCCACGTCTTTATTTTGCTTTCATTGCTTTTAAAGTCATATACAAGTAAAAGAACACATTGGGCAAACTGATTTGTTAAGCCATGCTGCGAGCAATCACAGGGAATACAACGACAGCACTTACGCTGCTTGTTCATGTTGGGTACATGTGACGTTAACTGAATATCAGGTATCATGCACGGTTTTTTTTTTGAAGAAGAAGAAGAAGAATTAATTCTCGTAATATGTTGTATATAGACAGGGACATGTTTACTTTAAGGAATTGTTTATCTTCAGTGCCACTGTATTATTAAGAATAAACTTACAAATAAACACAATACAACTTGAAATTAACAAGCAGTGATCATTTCACGCTTTCAAAGCATTTGTGGCCAATTCAATAAGAAAGGATCACACTCATGTTTAGACAATGCATATACATCATGCTATGTATTATATATGACATATTATAATCAATGTGAACACATTCACGGATATTCTTTTAAGTGATCTTTGTTCGTTTGGAATACACTCCTCTGAGCTTCTGAATAGTGTACACTGTCATACAAGGAGACTGGGGTAACGGCTTTCTCATTAGTATTTTGATATGTATTCATCGAGGGTACAATCGAATATCAGTCGTGATACTGAAGAGTACTAACAATAGCATTGACGTACAACATAATTACGTAGGTTTTGCTCACTCGCGGCGGTTGGAAACTGCATTGGATTCCTTTGTAAAACTAATATTGTTGCAATTACCTTTCCCATTATTATCGATGCATTTTCAGCCAAATTGTGGTGGACGATACCATATTTTATTAGTGGGTGGGCAAAAGAACTATATGTCATAACAGACTAGAAAAGAATTAGTTTGATTAATTTATTTTTAGCTAAAAGGCAACAACAACAAGAACTACGACACAACTTGTTGAAAGTAAGTGAAGGAATCGATAGACTACACATTTTTTCTCCTATTTGCTACACCCCACTCCATGGCCATTAGTAATTGATGTAGATAAAATGCTTAACGTGTAACCTGTCTTAGGTGTATTGATAGACAAATGGGTTTGTTCACTGACAACGCTGCTATAGAGTAGGGTGTTTGTTGACGTTATATAGTTAGTTACATACTATTATGGCGAAAAAAATAGAGAGAGATCACATAGGGGGAATACGACAACAATATGTTTTACTGTCGAGTAATATAAGGCGATAATCGTACCCTCTGGTTAGTGTTTAATAAATAGGGATCAGAATACTAATGACAGAGTCGCGACCCCTATTAAGTCAACTTCTATTATAGTGTGCTCTATTCTCAAGTCTCAATTTCCAGTAAACGAAATTCACGTAAACGAATATATGTGATTGTGTTCATGATAAGAGTATACCATATATAATATACAGTATAATGTTTATGCATAGTCTAGACGTGAGTGTCTAGACGATTGGAACACATTTAAATGCATGAGATTGACTGAAGTTGTATTTTGTGAGACTGTTTCACCAAAAGAAATCAATATATGCCATATTGAACTGGCTGCTCCATTACGCTTGACAAGAATGACGTGGCTGGCGTCACGAACGATTGCAATGTGATGTTTGTTTAAAAAATTTCCACAAACAAGAGGAGATTTTTACTCAACACCAACAAATCTCCGAGAAAGTTTATATTTTATTCATATTTATTTTGAAAGCGTTATGTATGAGTCTATTCCAAATAATACTGCCGTACGGAAGAGATGAATAATGCACTAAAATAAACATGTCTGACAACTTGCATGATATCTGATATTCAGTTAATGTCACATGTACCCAGCAACGTACGTGCTGTCGTTGTATTCACTGTGATTGCCCGCAGCATGGCTTAAGAAATCAGTTTGCCCAATGTGTTCCTTGGCTTGTACATGACTTCAAAAGCAATAGAATCAACATGAAGTTGTTGCTTTCATTATAATTATAGTGTACATGTTATCTATTTGGGTGAATGGTAATTATGAATACCAATATTCAATATTTATATTTATGAACCACCATAATAAGCTAATTCAATGCAAAAATTATATAAAATATGCGAATTTAAGGTAGCAGTAAGGGTGTTAAGGGTGGTATTTTTGAATGAAGAATTCTCTGTCTGTTATCTCATTCAAAACCTCCATATATTGAAAGCCTGGATATAGAGGAACATACTAGCTTGTCATTTGTTTACATACGCGCCATGTTACTGACCTTGCCAAAATGACTTTTTTTATCCCATAATCCTTTGCAAAATCCAATATGGTGGAAACTCATTTCTGGCCTATAGTTCAAGTGAATCTAATTTGACACAATAATTAATCAAATATACGCATGTACGCAATTTTCTTCAAATATCTGATAGGAACTTATTTGATGATGGTAAATCTTTCCTAAGCTGATTACCAATTACAATAATAAGATTCAACAATTTGTATTTGCTGTGCTGGTAGTCTGTTAGGACAACTCAAGTTTTATAACTATTTGAAATGGCAGTTTTTTTGCTATCATTTGAAAGGAACAGAAGCGACACGAGAGAAACTCGTGCGACAAACATGAGTTCGTACGAAGTATATTGTGGTTCAATTTCCATTGAAATTCACGTACGTTGCTGTATATGGTAACTGGGAAAACCATTATAAAATTCACGTACGTTGCTGTATATGGTAACTGGGAAAACCATTACAAAACAAATATCATTTAGAGATAAAATTACGGATTTGTTTGGAACACGACTTGGTTACCAAAATTACCGGTAATTCTGGTCTGACGTGAATCGCTGTGCCCTTTTCCCAGTTGGTTGAATGGCCATTATTTTACCTTGCCACATCATTAAACTGTAGACCGGTGTCTCTGAAGCCTCTTCATTCCTTAATTTGCCCTGAAATGAAAAGTATCAGAAATATGTACGATACCAAACTTGTGAAAAATTGTAGTGAAAAAAATGTTATTATTGAGAAGAATATTTTTAATTATTGCACACCAGTTCATATTCTGGAAAAAGTAGTCATAATTTCACGGTGTAAGTGATGTGTACAGACTAAAAAAGTGTCAAAATCAATTCCACAAAAGGAATATAGTGTGGATACGCTTGATATCACATTAATCAACATTGAATAACGTACATTGATAATTTTAAACAACAGATATGCTCGACATCAGACAGCCCTGACAGATTCCTATTCCTCTATAGTCACACTGGTTTCAGCAGTATAATGTTTGGACAAATTAAAAAATGAGGAAATTATTAGTCGCAGTATTTCAAGAGGCATATTGATGTTTGTGTATTATTATTAATTTAGTGGAAGCAACAACATTTGCTATTTTCAAAGCAATTCGAAAATGATGTTTTACTGAAATATCATTGGTACTTTTAATAAATACTTAATAACTTATCCATCAGTGTATACTAACAGCTATAAACAGCAATTGATATCGCAGTTTTGTGTTACATTTTAATATTTCAGTAAATACCTATAAATATTTTAGTAATGTAAGAGTTGCAGTGCTTTACCACATTTACCTCTATTGTAGATATTAATATTAAAATGCTGAATGCATTGTATTACATTGTTTCAATTGCACTAATATTTTATCAACGGCAATTTAATTGTTAGAAATCATCGAATAACAACAGTTATTTTAACTCGAACAAAACTTATCACAAACTTTCGTTTAAATCCAGGTTTTTGTTGCAATGAGTGCAATTCGTTTTCTAGTTAAATTTTAATTCGTGTCGCATTATTTCACTTAACATGCATGTTTCAGTCCAAACTTGTTGATAAAATTGTAATGTTGATCATCCAAAATATTGTCACATGTCCGGCTTTGACTATTAAATAATAACCACTTAGAGGTGGTTATTCTTAGATATTTGTCAAACCCTAAATATATGTTTTATTTGTAGTACAACACTATAGTCTCATCGTAATGAAACATTTCCTTGTCTCGAAACCTTCCCATCCAATACACGATAATATTAAGTAATCATTTTAGTCAACAGTATATCAATTTGTTTAATCCACTGCCAGTATTTTTTGAGAAAAACAGAAAAATTATTTTAATTTCAATAATTTTAATAGGCAGCGGTCTCCATAAACCACAATGAAACCATGTTTTCTTGTTAAAATCATATAAAAATATTATCAATCTTTAAATACTTCAAGGCATCAAAAAGTAATTTGTATTTGTAAATATGTCACCGAGCAAAATTTGGAGATATTGAGATTTTAGCAGACAAAACATGCTATTTTTACTGTATTTGTTCAATCGATATCATACATATTTTTAATTCATTTACTTCATCTTTGTAACATGATGTATCAAAATAAAGTAAATTACAATAATACTTTTTTGTATAGCGTTCTACCCTAAGTATATAAAACAGGTTGTTGAAATATACAAATGACAATAACTTTTTCTCGTAACCCGAAACTTTATACACTCTCGTATTATTTTATATTCTGTGTTAAAGCGGGGAAGTCGTCACCTGCGCATGCGTCAGATGGCCATAGCGTGTAATTGTTTACAAACAAGCGCTACCCATGAGCCTTTGCGTTTTTAGCGTGTGTTGTTATCGTCGATAAGGACTCAATTCCCGCGCGTGCGCAGGTGACGACCTTCCCGCTTTAAAGAAATGTCGAGATAACTAGTGATTTAATGATTTGCATTTTGTCCATAAGTAATGCACATTTTGCAAAATTTGGGAGCTTCAACCAATCAACTTAATACTGTAGTTTGCATATACATGGCCAAAGCTTCTTGCGGGCGAAATATACATAATTTTGGTCGGCCACATTATTTGCCCGCCATTTTGTATTTATGAAAAGAAATTGGAGCATTTGTGTAAAATAATAACTACTGACATACCCATTAATTAATCTAAACTCAATAGTCGCATAGGGATTTCAACAATATACGATTGACATGTAACAATAACAGTAAGTATTGGACAAAGTATCTTCACACACATACATAGGGCAATGCGTGCAGTAGTAACTGAAATGCATGTGCTACACGAGATGTAATGATCAAAGCCTTCACGGAAATTATTGTACAAAAGAACGATATATGGACCTCAAGGTTAAAACCAAGAAGTGATATTAGGTGTTTGCAAGAAAAGGAGCATATCCTGCCCTACTGGTAGCACCCACCATATATTATATATAAAGTCAATTCTCGTGAGGAACCTTCTCCATAGGACAATTGATGTTAAAACAAAAACCATCTGGCTAGGTTAAATGTTGAGATAAGACAATCTTTTAAAATACCTTGACTTATCAGTAACACAATAGGTATTGTTGTACCCTGATACAATGTACTTGTATCTGGTGAATCGTTTTTTTGCTTTAATAGATCGACTTGCTATTTTGCATGTACATTGAATGATCAAACCATCTTTTGCGAAATACATATATATTAGTGTACATTAATGCATATTCAGCTTAAAACTTTGAACCAACAATATCAATTTTAATATATACATACCATTCTATGTTGCCAACTGTTGTACGTGCTATCACACGCATATTCCTATATCAATTTGAGATTTGTCAATTACAAATGAGCTTGACATTTAACGATTTTCGATCCATTGTATTCGATTGAAATTGAATGATGTGAAGGTAACTGACTCGATACAATTACGAACACTTTACAAACACTACAGAAGTCAGTCAACATCATTCAAAACATCACTCAGTGTTAATGTTTAGTTATGAAATGTTTTGTGTTATGTTTTAATTCACAGTACATACGTACAATGCTCTACTGAAATGTTTTCTCTCCTGTACATTGTTCGTAAGACCATAGTGATAATACATATTGTTATTCCTAATGACCTTTTAACCAATAGATAACATTTACACTGAATTTACGAAGAAGCCACATTTATATTTTCTTTCCATTGCTTTTAAAGTAATTTACAAGCAAGGAAACAAATTTGAAAAATTGATTCCTCAGGATATACAACCACAAAATTACAACAAAATATCATGCACGTTGCTCCCAGTCGTTAACAGATATCATGCAAGTTTGTTTTTTTAAATAATGAATTATGGTAATATTCTATATATAACTGACTAAGACTGCACGTTTACGTTAGTGTATTATTCAGTTTTAGTACCATGGTATTATTACGAATAAATCTGTATCTGAGATCAACAGAATTTATAATTAACATTTGATGACCTTCTCACACATATATTAGTAATTATCAGTATTAGCTTAACTCATGAATCAACTTTCTCATCTCAGAGGGTTGTTGGTGCTGGCTTAAAATGTTTATCTGTAATGGTGGGAATTCCAAGAACGTGTCATTGTATTGTATTCTTGACCTAACCCACGCCATTATTGCCAAGAGTAATCGAGCAGCCAAGTCAATGTGACATATATTGATTTCTCCTAATAAAAAGTCTTTCTCCTAATAAAAAACACTCTATCAAAACACAACTTTAGACAAGCACCTTGTATTTAAAACAAAATTTGTTTTAATCACCGGGAAAAGCAATGCATATATATCATGCTTTGTATTTTCCGAGAATATGGGTAGTGTACTCTATCATACAAGTAGGCTGGGGTCACGACTGTCTCATTGGTAAACTGATCTGTTTGTATTGACTGATAACTCAGGAGTATGATTATTGTTTTTTTGTATCTGAAACCTGAGATTACAGTTGACGTTATTTCCTCCACGTTCTCCTGGGCCGCCATGACGGTAATAATATTACCGTTGACACACAACCGGCAACATGATTTGAATTTTCTCTCACGCGGCGGTTGGCAATTTCATTTGATTTCTTTGTAAAACTAATGCGTTCTAAACCACAGACAGCCAAACAGGGTGTCAGATTTTATTGAATATCCAATTATACATTAAAACATCTAGACGTTATACGTTATACGTCATTTTACTTGAAATAAAAACTGTGACAACCTTGGCATGGTCAAATATGTCTTTCTATGTAACATATTTACATTGTGTTTTCGTTTTCGACTGAACGTGCTGAAAACTGTTCTTCATATATCTTGTTAAGAAAAAGTATAAACTTTGCAGTGCTAGAGACCCCGGTTGATAGAGGAAGATATCATAGCAGCATCAAAACGTCCCAAACAACTTGGATCGCACCCATATCATGCTCACAAATTATCTAATATTCCAGTGTGTTTCTGATAAAGGTGTTCACTGGAACCACAACACAGTCCACATCGGGAGGTCGATATTGAATTAGCCCTGTATGGTCTGATCATTAGAAAGTCAAGTAGACAATAAAATGAATTTGGACAAACTGCAGTTCAAAAACCAAGAATAATGACATACAACAGAACACAGTGTATGATATTGTTACTGGTAGAATACACATTTATTTGTCATCTCTGGCAAAACATAGTACACAGAGAATATTTACACTAATTGTTCGGTAATATATCTTATGAAAATGGCTGTGTGGTTTTTGGAGTTTACATAATATCTTGTTCACTCAATGAATGTGAATGTATGTGCTGGCTAAAGTAAATTGTATGAGCATAATTTGTAATCAGGCAGCCAACTTGGTTAAACATAATTATTCATATTCAACATGTGAATTGCTTCCTTATTGAATGCTATACCTTCATATATTCTCACAACACATGGTCGTCCTAAGCATGGCAGTTACCAGTCTTTCGCATTCTCACCTTCAAATTCAGACATTATGCTGAATGGTTATGCGAACTCTTGCTATCATGAAACATTACTGCGTCCCTTCTAAATCTAACTTTGATACTTTCCTAGAGTTCAAACTGTTCACAAATCCATCAGCAACACTTAACTATAGGCAATGTTGCATTCATTCATGGCATGTTGTTTTTGGCAAGTTTGAGTTGTGCATTTCAATCTAGTCATGATAAATGTACATTCAATACACGCTATTTCAAGATGTTCTTTTGGGACAGTGTGGTGTGTCAGCTAACAGTGGTGAGATGCATATTCTGCTTGTGAGTTCAAATCTCGTGTTTATATGTTTGTATATGTACTTGTAATTTTGATTACAATCATCATCGGAATAATGCAGAATCCCCACCCTGTGTCCTGTCTTTAGTGCGTTAATAGATGCACCAATCACGTACCATCATTTCAGCTTGCCAACAGTATAATTATTTTATAACAAACTGTCAACAACCACATCCATACACGTGCATTAATACCTGGTGTACTCACAGCGTCAATGGAAAAGCAGCCACAACAACTGCTATAAACCGCATCACTGTTCAAATGGCTCCTGTCATCGTTCGTTCCGCTCTGGCTCGCCTGAAAACTCAGCACTCTTGACATAAGCAATTGCCATTTGCTAGCTGCTGTTTAACGTGTTTGCTCCTTCTTAAATTTGTTTGTGTATTGTGTCCTTTATTGTTAGATCAATGTATCCACCAAGTAAATTGATGTTGTGTGTGATTTTCAAATTAATTGATCATCCCGAGTATGGTTTGTAGTTCATGCTTGTAATGAGGAAATTAAAGCAATAATTTTATGAACACTTCAGAAGTCAGAAAAAAATCACAATATAAACGTGCAGTAGTAAAATATAATGCCGTTCTATATTTCTAAGACATAAAAGTTATTAATAAACACTGATATCATATCATGCTATTTATATTTCCCTTTTAGCAAATAAGTTAACATTTACACTTTAATCACGTTAAAACCACATCTTTACTTTGCTTCCTTTATTCGCAACGAAGAAAAAAACTTTGATAAATTAATTATTTATTATAGCTACACTTCAACCAATTGAGAAGAATACAATAACAGCATGTGTGAAGCTGACAGTTTCTGGATTACTAATAATATGAACTGAGTATTAGGTCTCTGGGATTTTTTTTAATTAATTCTGGTAATATTTAGTATGCAGCTGATAATTTAGTTCAGTATTTATCTTCAGTGCCAACAATCATATTTAACATTCATTTAGTTTTGTTTGTGTATTTTTATCATCAAGACAATACATAAATATCATGTTTTATTTATTACATATTATTATACATCTGTCACCGTAACGCCATAAGTTACAGCGTGCCCTAATTTTGCGGTATTTTACGGGGTATTTTCATACTACCATATTAGGAAATGCGAATTCCAAATATGGAACGATTACGCGCGTAAGCGTCCTCTAATAATAAAAACAAACATGGCTGCCACCAGGATTTGACCGGACTCCATACAAAGAAGTTCGCTGATTCTGTTCTAAACTTTTTGGATTTCGGTATTCCCATGATGTATCCTTGGAAAGAAAAGATGTATAATAATAAGGTTATTGCGAAGATACCTCAAAGTATGCACTCAGACATTACGCTGTCGCATCGACCTCCGCTACGCGTCGGTCGATACTGCCGCTGTACTGTCTTTGTGCATACTTTGAGGTATCTTCGTAATAACCTTATATTATAACCATCATGAATGCAATTGCAGATATTGCTCATTTGAAATTAAGACCTCAGAGCTTCTGATTAAGCTACAATATCTTATAGGTAGGCTGGACGTCACGACTCTCGCATTAAAATAATGATCTGTCTTAAAAACTAATTCTCATGTGAGAGTACGAACAATATGATTGACATAATATGGCTTCCCCTGTTCTCTCTTTTTTTGATCATCACAATACTTTTATTAAATAGCTAAGATGACTCAATCATTGAGATGTATATTATATGAGGATGATGGACGAGAGACGTTGGCAAGGAAAAATATACCTATTTCTGGATACACGATTCCATAGCTTACATCAATTCATTTTGGTTTGGATAATATTTAGCTGAATTTCGTCTTTCCATTTTCGTCTTTTAAAACGCAAAATTTGTATTGTAGAATTTCATTCAAACAAACATATGACGTTTTTTGTTTTTAGAACTATTTTTTATTGGAGCACACTTTCAAAGTTTACATAGCATATACCTGGTAATTAATTTAATACTATTAAAAGGACATTACAGTGGTTTTTGTGAGTAGACTTAATACAATTCACGAATTTACCCCACTTATTGATGTTAGAGCTCAGCTTGTATTGAACCTACCTTTTATAAGCAATAAAGTAAAATTTGTATTTTCTATACTATATGCTCTTTTGCCATCGAGATAAGGATAACAGACAAGGATAGTCTTCGTCACCCAGCAAAACTTGTTTAGGGTCGGGAATCTATGTAGATTTAATTTATTCCGTAAAGAATGATTCCCGTAATAGATGCATCTATGCATTCATAACGAAATATGTCACAATGTTTCAGTATTAGATGAACACAAAGTACATTTCAGTATCGTCATTCAGTATCCCTCAGCAGTTCTCCATTGGATTGGGGCCATTCCTATTTACGGGAAAGTCAGGAAGTTTCCTGGAACACCACTCCTGGCTCACACGGGTGGTATGAGCAGGTGTACCATCCTGCATAAACCATCTTCCGACCAGTGACAAGATCACTTCTCTTCTTTCTGCTCATAATGGGCATCAGTGTCGGTTCCAGTATTTCCTGCAGATATTATTGAGCGTTTAATGTGGTCCCCTGTGGCACTAAGTGAAGCTCAGACAGCCAATGGTATGGGCACTCAACTTCACCTGCTCAGGACTATCAGTATAGACCTGGTCATTTTGACTGTTGGGCATCGGAAACAAATACAAGGGGTACCCGTCGGAAAAAATCCAGTTCTTCCAATCCACTGGGGTCAAGCTGGCATACTTCCTGGCGAAAGACAGTCTCTCCCCTTCTCTGTCAGTCGTGATATTTTGGGCCTCTTGTATGCCCTCAAACCAATTTTCTGGGTCAAATAGCGATGAACAGTGCTCTAAGAGCCTTCCTCGTCAATGTTTTTCAGTCTGCGACTCAACCGCCTGCATGGCTTTCACCTTCTGCCCTTGGCCTTCCTGATGATGTTCCTGGCTCTGGTAGTGAGCACACGAGACGTCCAGATCGGGGCTTATCTTCAAGGCCTGCACCTTGCTTGTGACGCTTGGTCCAGTTCAAAACCCATCATCTAGTCCTTCCCAAGAATATGACAACCAGCTCACAAGTTTTGCCCATACTACAAAGGGCAACAGCAATATGTCACAATGTTTCAGTATTAGATGAACAAAAAGTACATTTGTCTGATTCAACTATAGGAGGTGTCATCTTACATGGAGTTTCATTTCTATACAGAATATTGTGTGCTATTTTAAACTGAAATTCTCTTAATCGCTTCATGGACATAGAGGGTCGGCTGCTGAAGATTCTGTCATTCAGTATCCCTCAGCAGTTCTCCATTGGATTGGGGCCATTCCTATTTACGGGAAAGCCGGGAAGTTTCCTGGAACACCACTCCTGGCTCACATGGGTGGTATGAGCAAGTGTACCATCCTGCATGAACACCATGTCCGAGCGTCGTTTGTACATCTTCCGACTGGTGACAAGATCACTCCTCTTCTTTCTGCTCATAATGGGCATCAGTGTCGGTTCCAGTATCTCCTGCAGATATTATTGAGCGTTTAATGTGGTCCTTTGTGGCACTATGTGAAGCTCAGACAGCCAGTGGTATGGGCACTCAACTTCACCTGCTCAGGACTATCAGTATAGACCTGGTCATTTTGACTGTTGGGCATCGGAAACAAATACAAGGGGTACCCGTCGGAAAAAATCCAGTTCTTCCAATCCTCTGGGGTCAAGCTGGCATACTTCCTGGCGAAAGACAGCTTCTCCCCTTCTCTGTCAGTCGTGATATTTGGGCCTCTTGTATGCCCTCAAACCAATTTTCTGGGTCAAATAGCGATGAACAGTGCTCTAAAAGCCTTCCTCGTCAATGTTTTTTAGTACGCGACTCAACCGCCTGCATGGCTGTCACCTTCTCCTTGGCCTTCCTGATGATGTTCCTGGCTCTGGTAGTGAGCACACGAGACGTCCAGATCGGGGCTTATCTTCAAGGCCTGCACCTTGCTTGTGACGCTTGGTCCAGTTCAAAACCCATCATCTAGTCCTCCCCAAGAATATGGCAACCTCATCACAAGTTTTCCCCACACTAGAAAGGGCAACAGCTTGAGCACGGAGCTGGGAATCAGAAAGTCTGTGATGTCCAGATTTGACTTTGCCCATGGTATGGTCATGTGGGTATCTCCCAAGCCAGTGAGACATACTGATATATTCTAAACATTTTATGCAATCAGCCCACACATGGACAACCAGATTCCAGATGGCTGACCAGATGGTATCGGATGTGAGAATAATGGGGGTAAATGCCTGAACAATAAGGTTAACCAACTTTTGGGACACGGTGTATAATAACTTTATATACATTTCTAGTTCTGCAGTTGTATAAGTCGAGGTATCTAGTACAATGTTTATATCTTTATTTGGAATAATGATTTCTTCACTATATATACTTGCGATTAACCCAGACCAAATACAATATTCTGCTACCCCTCTCCTTCCACATGTATTATAACACAAACATATCCTACATCCTTAAATTCTGGCCTAAAAAGTGATTTCCCACCCAACATAATGTGCTTATTGTTCCTGATAACTTGTTTAGTTATATCATTTTGATTTGCTGGGCTAACCTCAGAAGTAAACTTACTCAAAATTTGCAGAATAAAGCCATTAGGTTTGATGGGAATTACTGTTTTATAAAATTGTAATATTTCAACCAGTGGTTTGGGCTTTCTAATGTAAAAAGGTTTCCATGGGTAGCCTCATCACACAATCAGTTTATTCTTTTTGATGCATATATCGCTTTTATATCAGATATCGAGAGTCCGCCGGCCATGTTTTCTAGCTATCCTGTATGGCCCTTTCCATAAGAAATTGTTTACTACAAGTTTACCGAGTTGAGGTCAAAACTGTAAAAACACAGAATTATGCTGACAAGCCATCGTTTCCTTTGGCAGGAAAGGACTTTACCGCATTACCGCAATATAAGATTCATCTTGTGTAATGTGATATATAGTGTACTCTTCATGCAACTGGTGTCTTACATTTTCCAACTGGTCTACATCTGTTGGGAATGGGTTGCTAATTTCACACAAATCGAAATTTTAGACCTATGGTTTTCAGCTTTCTCTTCGCTTAAATCTGAGATACGTCTTGAGTCAACCAAATCTGTAGCCTCTTGAACCCAATTTTACTTTCAATCAAATCACAGTTTTTTTTATCACGTAGTAGACTAGTATTAATTTTCCAGTGCGGTGGTTCCATTTTTAATTTCCTCCCATGATAATTCCAATATTATGACAGAATGGTCTGGTATTGTGCATTGGATATAAGCATTCTGGTTATTTGTTTTGTTTGTAAGTCATCGCTAATTAAAAAGTAATCAATCTACTGTGTGTAGTTCTAAGGTTTATATCATTTCCATGTGAATTTCAGCGGTTTCTGTCAAGAACATATGGCGGTTTACTGATACTCATTGCTTTCTTTCATATATATATATTCTGGTAATCATTTTGTTTGATTTTGTTGGTCTTGCTATTTTTCACAAAATCCAAATTTCGAAGGTGGTTTTATTCAAACTCGGTATTATTGTATGACATTAATGGGGTTCAAGTTCGTTGGACCCTATTGTTTTCGTTAACAAATTGAAGGGACCACGTTTACTGTATTTGCATCTGAATAGTTTAGTCTAGTGTGAGGAGTCACTGAGACACTGCGTGATTAATAATGCAGAAGAACCAGGTGACAGGGACTTTGTAGTAGTTGGAGGGCGTGTAATGTTTAACACGTTAACTATTTTGATTGCATTTGCCGTTAAAATAAAGAAAAGAAAACTGTCAGAAGAACTCATCTAGTGGGAGATTCAAACCCACGACAATCAGTGTACAAGATCACATAGTCTATTTTACTGCCTAATGATTTGGTCTCAATGCCATACATCACTACAAACAAAACTATTAACCTCACCTTCCGGAATTTCGTTTTCAACATGTATGGAGCAAGTGCATAGAAATTCACAATGTCAAACTTTTTCTTCTTCTGCCACTTCTTTGCCAACCTAGAACTTGAACATCAGTAGACTTCTAAAACGTCTCCAGTACATTTGAAACGATGAGAACGGGTGCATCCAACGTTCACAATTGTAATTGGTCCACTTGTTTGACAGTCACCTTTGATTTAGGTAAAACCGGAAGTTTCCATTTTAAACCATTTCTGAGGGTATATGCATTAGTTCGGACTTTTTCTGTTATGTTTTTTTCCCGCAAAAAAAGCAAAACACATGCAAATAACTTTTATCATCTATTCATAATACTCAATAAAGTTTGTGAAGCGCTTTGTGATTGCTCACGGGGATTTTCTGTCGTTTTTGATTTCTTCAGGAAGTAATTGTAAGCCACTGTTCCTAAGACACATGGATATTGCTGTGGACACAACACATGCTACATGAGCGTGAGATACATATATACTTCAGATGTGATTGAAGATAGTGGCATCAATGTCATTCAACACATTGTCGAATCTACCTTTTGCACCTGAAGATAAACCAACTCTACTTCATCATGGTTTTGATTTCAAATACGTTGATATAATATTACGTTATTATACCAAAATGATACAGTAATTTAAATAAAAAACGAACATTATTCATCAGAACAGTCTGTCAGTCCAGGACAGGTTCATCAGCGATGCCTTGAGGCAAATTTAATATATTGTTGAAAGTAATGATCAATGTTCAAAATGAAGAATTATTCTTAATGATATAGAAAATTGTCATATTCAGTCTTTCATCTAAGGATGTCAAGTCACTGGTATCAACATCGATCATATTTCTTTACTAGGAGAGACTGTAGAAACCCTGTCATTGACTATAGAATACCAGTTACGTGATGCATCTATGCATGTTCTTAGGCAAGCACCGAGGCAGCAACTAATGCTGACATCTGTAGGGAATGTCTACGTGGGAGAGATTCACTGGAAATGTCAAACCACAACCTAGAGTGAGTACTAAACGCATGTACTTTACTACTCAGTCAAGTCAACTGAAGGAAAGGTACCTTACCACGCATCACATTATTCTGAAAAACGTAAAGAAAACCTTTCAAAACAGACCGACTCGCCAGACATTAGTCAAGTGAAACTTGTATTAACTTGTGCCAGTACACATGTTAAACAAAAAAATAAAATTCACGTCAACTCGTCTCTGATGTTCCTAAACAATATGATCGTATTTTTTAAGGATTTGGGGTGCAATTAGTAAATGCTCATTTCAAATGTAATTGTTTTTTGTTTGTTTTTTAATTCTGCTAATATAATATAATAAATTCTGCTATCTGGTGATGTTTATCTCTTGTACATATTAATGCTAGAAGTGTGAAGACAGTGCAGCTGGAGTATTGACCGACGCGCATCGGAGGTCGATGTGCGGCGTACTGTCTGAGTGCATACTTTGGGGTATCCTCGTAATAACCTTATTAGTATACATCTTTTCCTTTCAAGGATACACCATGGGAATGCCGAAATCCAAAATGTTCAGCGCAGAATCAGCAAAATTCTTTGCGTCGAGTCCGATCAAACTCTGGTGGCAGCCATGTTTATTTTATTATTAGAGGATGCTTACGCGCGTAATTATTCCATATTTGGAATTCACATTTCCTAATATGGTAGGATGAAAATACCTCGTAAAATACCGCTGTAACTTATGGCGTTACGGTGACAGATGTATAAAATTATATATAGTGGTTTCATTCAGCATATAAATTGGTGAAATGCATCAAGGTTATATATGTATTGTCACATAGCGTCACATGATTATAGAGTTGAAACGTTTAAAAAAATCTCTTTAATTTGATTAATGAAAGCCACGTATATCGTATCAGTGTGAATGTTTTTGTACAAGACGCATTTGATGTTACCATGTATTTGTATTCAATGTGAGCACTTTCTAAATTCGCTATTCCATAACATCAAAGCAAATCTTGTGTATTCTATGACTGCGATCTCAACTCCGAGTAATGTTATTAATAAGGCTAGGTCTTTGCTATTCTTTTTTTTTTTTGAGGCGGGTTAAAAAAAACATCATATAAAGCGTAATACCCTAATTGGTAACTATGATCAAGGAGGCCTTCGTATGGTGGATATTGAAATGTTGAACAAAGCAATAAAACTTTCCTGGGTTGTTAAAATTATAGATACAGAATCAACTATAGCTGTATTCAGTCATTATTATTTTAGAAATGAGAATTTTTCAGTTCAAAATCTTGCACAGAATTGTAACAACAAATTTATTTTTATACAAAAATAACTTAAATAACATATTGTTAAAATGAGGAAAATTTAGAACATTTATTCTAGTACTGTTCAACAGCACAAAGATTTTGGAATTCTGGAGAAAGATCTCTAATAGTCTCATCATACTATTTCCCCATTCGTACATTTTAATGCTTTTACCAAAATAATACAATGACTCAACTATGAATTTGACTTCAAAAAACAACATTTTGAATCAAACATTTGATCCTTATGATATTGACATTTAACTCTTAACTCTGCAATTACAGCGGAAATTGGCATAGCTCACCGAATCAGTTACAGAAATTGTTTACATTTGTGTTTTGACAGATTGTTTTTATGAACATAAGACCCGTGTTAATCACATCGCCTGATACGCGTTGTCTAGCAGCCAATGCATTGTGTACCTATCGGATTTCACAGAATGCGTTAAAAACGCTATTTCCCCTATCGACAACTACATTGTTTCGTCCTGCTACCTATAAACTTCATATTGCTATTTGTACTGTTTTATGATCAGTGAAAAAAAACAATCATCACATGTAAGCCACGAACAGTTTGTTCCACGGAACACAACCTAAAACCACATCGAATTATTTCTAAATCCCTGTAATTGAGGCCTGAAATCATGTATAGTAAAATAATTGAGAACAAAATAAAGCGTGTAGCAAAAAAAAATGCGTCAATAAATTACGTTTACGACCGGGTACACCATCGTCTTGCCATGAAATATATTTCTCCCTTAACACAGCCAGGATCGTACCAAACCAAATATAGAGCTTACATCTTTTACTCACGACTTATACGTAAATAAATGCGCGTGACAAATAGAGATAATGCTCCTGGAGGCAATGTATATATGTATATATATATAGAAGATCCTGTTTTTGAAAGAAAAACGTGTGCCGAAATGAGTCACAGCTGAGACCCAACATTTTTACCCTTTTTACTACTAAACGGTAATAATGAATATACCCCCCCCCCCGAGCTGATACAATGTGTAGGTGTAGGTATAAACAACATAGTTCGGGGATTGTTTCCTAGCTGCTGGTTTGGAGGAGACAATGGCTACAATGTTCCTCAGTATTGCCAATCTTTAATCAGTTCATCGGCACAAAATGTGAACCCATAAATTATCTGATACATTATTTCACGTATTTACTTGGTAACTGCTCGACCCCGTGTCATAATTTTTAGTGTTTGAATATAATTATAAACTTAGATGGTAACTTTATTGTGAAACAAGACTATCTGGGTTTTTAATGACCACCCTGGGCGTAAAACTATTCGTCACGTCGTTATTTTTCCATGGCCGGTAACTGTCACTGTGACGTATGCAAGAACTCATTTTCTCATACCCGTCATTCACAATCTAATTAAAACAAGGATAAGACTGTATGCAATTCTATGGGTCAGAATGATATATTGATTTTGTGTTACAAACGTTACGTGGATGTTGTGTGGATTTGCCAGCATGGACGGGAACGCATGCTGTTGATTGTAAAACCCGAAATGTACACACTGCGATGACTGTTATGAGCGGTAGGGATTGTGATTGATGTTGTCAGCATCTGTCACAGCGGCACAAAAGTAAACAATTGTGTTAACACCTCGGCAAGTTGCGCCCATTTCCGCCTCATGTAACATGTAATTTAAGTATTTGACAAGCCACGTAATATATAAATATATTCACGCGTTTGTCATAAATTGAACAATCATAACTTATCCACTGGACTGACACACTGAGGCAATCTTGAGTGAATTAGAACTGAAACTGGTTACACACGTTATTTGTGATGGTAAATTGAAAACGTTCCTTTCTGCCCGCGACAAATAATCGAAATGTGAAGTACAGGTTGAATAAATAGCCAACACATATTTTCTATCGCCGTACGTAGTCTAAGAGTAAAACAAATGAAATTGATTGAAACGTAAACCCTCAATGATGTGACAATCAAGCCCTAAAAGTTGTTATGTGCTCACATTGACGTGAACATACAATTCAAAACATCGAAGTGCAATGTGACATCAATCATGAGAACATATAACACCATGGACACCGCCAGACAAGAGTCTCAGCTTAGGAATAAAACCGCGTGTGTAACAAGCCCCATGTAGTGAATTTCTCATTTGTCGATTCCTTATTATCGAAATGTCATTGGATGTACTCACACTGACTGCAGGCAACATAAAGTCAGTGGGAAAACGCAAATAATGAACCTAGTCTTGACACACTTCAAGCGAATCGGCTTATGCTGTGAAACCATCCCCACAAAAACAAAAACTAAGTAGAGATATTTGACTACAGAAAGCAGGAGCTCGTCCTGCCAATTCGCTGTTTCCATCGCGGGAAATTAAAATTAAAACGCAATAAAGAAGTAACCAATGTACTTCCCTAAAATACACCGATAAAAACCCATAAAACACAAAGGGTCGAACCTATAAAATTTTTGAGGGAACTTGATTAGCGTCTATATCTAACTAATCAAAGTAGTGGAAGTAATTGGGTAGTGACGCTATAAACGATCAAACATTCACTTTATCTAAGCCAACCCAGTTTATATGTTTATAATATTGTAAAAAACATATTTCTTCTCGGTAACATGAAATGAAACATGTTATCAAAAATGTATTCGTATACCATGTTGCAAAATACAAGCGTTCAATGGACGTATACATTGACATATGTATATCCTAAATAAATTACACACATATACTGTTACTGTAATAATTAATTTTCGGTGTAAAACTTGTGTTTTTATGAATCCTTGATGGTGGTTGTGCATTACTACCAAGGGTCAGCCGCAAGTTGAATGATCAACCTGCGCATGTTTCTTATGTTAGATTAGTTTTTAGTGTATTGGATATGACGAAATTAGCTGAAAATGATTACTTATCAGGTAGAATCCTTAACGCGTTAGCTAATGAATTAGCCCTTCTATCACTTTTAATTTAATTTATTTTATTTCCGGCTATGTAGACGAAAGTTTTGTGGCGAGTTAAAGCCGACGTCCGACTGGCCCGATTATAAACAGAGCTCCACTTTGGGACACTTTCTATATCTACTGTTTATTAAAGTTTGTCAGATATCTATGATCATATACTACATAATTGTAATGTTTTATACCGGTAAAGTTACATGTAAAGGGATTGCCGTGGTTGTGAGTTGAATTGTTGTCATGTAATAATAATACGTGGTTTTATTTAAAGCGGGAGGGTCGTCACCTGCGCACGCGCGGGAGTTGAGTCCCAAGCGACGATAACAACACACCCCAAAAACAAAAAGGCTCATGGGTAGACGCTAGTTTGTAAACAATGACACGCTATGGCCATCTGACGCATGCGCAGGTGACGACTTCCCCGCTTTAACACAGAATATAAAATGATACGAGAGTGTATAACCTTTCGGGGTTACGAGAAAAAGTTATTGTCTTTGGTACATTTCAACAACCTGTTTTATATACTTAGGGTAGAACGCTATACAAAAAAGTATTATTGTAATTTATTTTGTTTTGATACATCATGTTACAAGGATGAAGAAAATGAATTAAAAATATGTATAATATCGATCGAACAAATACAGTAAAAACAGTTTTGTCTGCTAAAATCTCAATATCTCCAAATTTTGCTCAGTGACATATTTACAAATACAAATTACTTTTTGATGCTTTGAAGTATTTAAAGATTGATAATATTTGTATATGATTTTAACAAGAAAACATGGTTTCATTGTGGTTTATGGAGACCGCTTCCTATTAAAATTATTGAAATTAAAATATTTTTTCTGTTTTTCTCAAAAAAATACTGGCAGTGGATTAAACAAATTGATATACTGTTGACTAAAATGATTACTTAATATTATCGTGTATTGGATGGGAAGGTTTCGTGACAAGAGAATGTTTCATTACGATGAGACTATAGTGTTGTACTACAAATAAAACATATATTTAGAGTTTGACAAATATCTAAGAATAACCACCTCTAAGTGGTTATTATTTAATAGTCAAAGCCGAATATCGATCTCAGCATAGCCAGACATGTGACTATATTTTGGATGATCAACATTACAATTTTATCAACAAGTTTGGACTGAAACATGCATGTTAAGTGAAATAATGCGACACGAATTAAAATTTAACTAGAAAACAAATTGCACTCATTGCAACAAAAACCTGGATTTAAACGAAAGTTTGTGATAAGTTTTGTTCGAGTTAAAATAACTGTTGTTATTCGATGATTTCTAACAATTAAATTGCTGTTGATAAAATATTAGTGCAATTGCAAACAATGTAATACAATGCATTTAGTATTTTAATAAATGTGGACGGGGTAAAGCACTGCAGCTCTTAGATTACTAAAATATTTATAGGTAATACTGAAATATTAAAATGTAACACAAAACTGCAATATCAATTGCTGTTTATAGCTGTTAGTATACACTGATGGAGAAGTTATTAAGTATTTATTAAAAGTACCAATGATATTTCAGTAAACGGTGAGTAAAGCATCATTTTCGAATTGCTTTGAAAATAGCAAATGTTGTTGCTTCGACTAAATTATAATAATACACAAAACATCAATATGCCTCTTGAAATACTGCGACTAATAATTTCCTCGTTTTTTAATTTGTCCAAGCATTATATTGCTGAAACCAGTGTGACTATAGAGGAATAGGAATCTGTCAGGGCTGTCCAATGTCTAGCATATCTTTTGTTTAAAATACCGAATGTGCAAATGATTTATTCTTCATCAAACACCATGTTGGCTCGCCAGACTCATTGGTTCCCGCTACAAGAGACTACGAACCCCCTAGTCATTTTTTACATAAATGTAACATTTTTTGTGACATACATATTATATATTCAACCCTCACAATGTACAGATATATATAGCACTTGTTACAGCTTAGAACGAGCAATGCGAATCATCATATGTGGGGCAGCCGAACGACTACTTAAAAAAAATCGTATCACAGACGCTCACACAGTAACCTAGCAGTGAGGAAAGTCGAAACTTGTCTATTGTTGACATATAAATCACGTATGTATAATATATAAATGTCCGTGTGCATACATATACATTGTATAGAAAACAGTTTACTGGAAAGGCCATAGGCCATTCATTGTATTCATTACAACTAAAGGGAAATAAATAATATATCATGTTATATTTTGGGAAAATTGAATGTCAATGATTATGATATCAATGGGTTAAGTTTACTTTGTATGTTATAATGTTTAATCCGGGCTTAGGCTGAGTTTCTCGCTTCCGCGCGCATCATTTTGAACTATGCGCCCCGAACGTTGTTTTTCCTTTTAAATCATTTCAAAATGCGCTTGTACTCGCACTTGTCTCAAATTTCCCCCGTTTGAGCTCAGTATTCAAAAAAATCGCCTCGCCGCCTCATTTTCAAATTTCCATGAAACGAGAGATTTTTTGAATCTGTGGGAATATAATCTTGATTTCCAGGAATACATCATAGTTAGTTAGTGATTTGTAATATGAATTTTATTGCAGGGGAAAAAAATGGAGGAAATAGAAAAAATTTATATTTGAAAACATGAAGATATTTCTATGTAGCATTGCTGAACATGCACTTATTACGTAATGATATGAACAGACAGCAATATAAATGCGTTTCTAACATGTTTTATATTTTACTTTTTTCATTTACCACATTTATAAAATTGAATTTGAGGGCAGTAAGTGATTATTGGCATCAAATTTACGTCACATATGATTTGCATAACCATGGGCATACATGCTGTGATGTTGTGTGACTAGCTAAGAGAGGAAATTTCACATCACTAACGTCAACTGTTGAATTAACAGTGGTTTTTGTGGAACAAACATCGAAGTTGATGGTTTTTTTAAAGACCTTCATAAAATAGAACAAAAGCAAAACAACAACAAATAGCGTTACCCAGTTTAGAATTTGCATCTTTACAGAGCAATGCATTTCTATACTACGCAGTGTCATATTTATACACGTTATTTTACTTTTAACTACTTCTTCCAATGTGTTGATCTGACTATTTTAACTCACTGTGTTAAAAGAAATGTGGTTGTTACACGAACAGCGTCACGTTGTGTTTTGAAGCACGAGTTTGTTCTGAGTTTAATTACACTTGTGATCATTTATATTATCTACGACTTCACATTTGCATACAGCGCCGAATTCGATAACTACAGCTATATTTATATCAATTGTTAATTTTCTATTAGTGTTGTGGCTCCACAAAATCCAATGCCCATCGATTTTTCCCCATTCCTGTTGAATCCAAAATTTATGCCCGATGATGTGTCCTGGTAATTGTCACAAAGAAGAATACAGAACATTATTTTGGGAAACAAATAACATTTCTACCTGTCTTACAATCCCTCTTAGTTGCAGTGGGGGAATGAATTCTTTCTAAATGAAAATCAACATTGACAGACTCTGTATATATTTTTCTTTTTCTTCAAATCAATACTTTTAATTATTTACAGACCTTTGAAAAAGAAAGCATCTAGAGTTAACCTAATACAAATATAAATAATTCATACATCATATTCAACTGATTTTGTTACCATCTTGGTACGTTGATCAGGACATTTCAATTCTATCTCACATTTGACACTTTCAAATCACGATTTCGGTTTTACTAAGTGCATAGTTAAAACAGGTATTCCTAACAAATCACAACATATTTTTAAAGCAACTCTTTCAATGTACATATAAATAAAGTCGAGGTTTTTGAAGTGTATCTTCCAGGAAACAAGCCCCTATATTGCTTTATATAGCTTAATTGGAAACCATCTGTGCTGTAAAATGACGTCATCAAAATGTATGTATGTCGTCTTGAAGGAATATCACGAACACACTGTAAATAGCATGTTTATAATTACCGTTCCCTGTATTTTTAACAAAAATAGGATGCACATTACGAGTGAATAGCTTGAAGTAGAAACAACCACTCCTGAGTGATTTGTTATTCTTTCGGAGCGGAGTGTGACCAGTAATTGCTACTTTATTTTCTTGAAGTCGGATTCATGCTTTCGCACGATGTCACTTTGGTAGAGCTGACAATATTACAGTATGTTAATCCGCTCAGTATGGTGGCTATGGTTATAGCTCTGTTGATAGTTATATCACGCATCGTATCAAATGACAATGCTATGGTGTTGCTATCCATTTATGTACTGTGTACTATGTTTTATATGTTGCACGCATGTTTTATTTCAGTAGAGGGTGTCGCAATCAGGTTTCCAGGAAGATCCAATCGCTAAATTCACTTGTTTTAGATTATGTTATATATTTCCTAGAAAAAATCTACTCTAGATGAAATCCCTCTTTGGTAGTTCGGTCGTGTCGTGTCGTGTCATGATTGTGTGGGTGTGTTCGTTTCTTCTAGAAAGGCATGGTCAGCCTTTTTGTCAGAAGACCAAATTTAACATTGGAGGGGTATCCGGAAAATGCTCTAAATTAAAACCCAGTAAATATGTATAATTGAGCATAGAACACATTATCTAAATGATAAAACCGTGAATTTAAAACCCACTGAATATCCCCAAAATGCTTAATCAGCGAAATTCAAATCCAGTAAAAATTAGTCATTTTACAGTAATAAGCATCAAATTCATAGTAGCACATACATGCAGAACAATATGACCGAGGAGCTAAATCATAATTCTGATGTAGAGGAGAAGAGCGGGAAAAAGCATTATCATTTATAACACCATTAACGATGATCTATGAGTTAAGTAATTTGGAAACACTCATCAATATTCAATCATTAAAAGGAGATGGAAACATTCACCAGTATTCACACATTAAAAGGAGATGTTATTATGGGCGATTTAAAAGTACGAACACGGTAACAGGGGGATTTTAATGTTAATGTTACTGTTGATCGCCTACAACATCCAAATGTTATGAAGTCGATATTAAGAAAAACAAATATAAAAATGAAATAATAATTTGACAATTATTATTTGAATAATTGTTTACTTGCCATGGCTATTATACATGCAACAAATATAATGGTACATGTCTAGTAAAATATCTGATTGTAACAACAAGACTATTTAACAAAGTTCAATTTCTAAAAGTGCATTCAATATCCCAGTTATTGGACCATTGTTCACTATCGTTTTTAATTTCTATGCATGATAATAACACCGATACAAAATTAGATATATTATAAGAATATAAAATATTTGCGGGGAGAAAAGTACCAAGAATCAAAACAGAATATAACAAAAATGTCCAAAATAATCCAATATTTACATATGAATTATAAGGCAGGGAATATTAATGATGCCGCGCAAAGATTACACATTATCTGCATTGCTGCATATATGACACTTATTCAAGGTATACTCAAATAATTCAAAAATCAGTAAAAACAATAAAGCAGATAAACTAGTATAGCACATTGCCAACAAATAATAACATTGATAATATCACTGTAATATTTTACAACGACTAATTATTAGATACAGTGATAAATAAAATGGAGAAAATAGAGAGGTCAATATAGATCTAAACACTCGTCAATGTACAACATCAGAAATAACAAATCAAAATAGGGAAAACTAGAATAAAATCATAAATGAAATAATGATTTATGGCTAATCTATATTAATTAAGCCAATTAAAATATATTTAATAGTATATTAGACAATTCAAATTTAAAATGTTCATCGATCATAAACAATCTTAGCAGTTAGTAAAGAATTAAGAATACCCCCAACCTTAGTATTCATAAAAAAAATTATGGTCATATATATATTAAAATATATAGCAATATAAAATATAAGAATGAAAACAGATGAGTACATAACGCAGTTTCTTGTATTTTTATTTCCCGGTCACAATGGGCAAAATCAATTAAGGAAATATTTTGAAGGAATGATTACTTGGATAATACTAAGAATATCGTACATCAAATAGAAGCAAATTACATAGCATTGTAGAAAAGTGAAATCATTTCAGGAAAATCAAAATCCGGGAAAAATAATAAATTAAGGATCTGCAGTGAATGTACCTTAACAAAATTCAAAGACCTGAATAATAGAAAAAGCTAGCCAAAAACAAAAGATGACGAAAGATTCTGTGAAAGAAGTGATATTCATTGTTACAGTTGAAGATGGTTTTCACTTCCTGATTGACTGTCCCCAACATAAAAAAGAAGCAGGAATGTTGTTTTACAATATCAGTTAACTATTGTTTATATAAACATGGTTGGGTGTACTAGCTATATCCTTTATTCTGAGTGTTGAGGGTTAAGATTGAAACACATGATACAAATGTGTGATTGTACTTAGCCATAACTAACTACAGTGACAAGAGCTATATTAAAACACATGATAAAATCGTTTGAATGACTTAGATACAAATCCATTGCTGCAGCGACTAGGGCTAGATAGAAACACATGATACAAACGTGTAAATGTACTTAGTCAGAACTCCCTTGCTGTATTGACAAGGACAAGATTAAAACATATGATACAAACGTGTGAATGTACTCAGCCAGAACTCCCTTGCTGCAGTGACTAAGGCTGTGATTGAAACACGTGATACAAACGTGTGAATGTACTCAGCCGGAACCCCCTTGCTGCAGTGACTAAGGCTGTGATTGAAACACACGATACAAACGTGTGAATGTACTCAGCCGGAACTCCCTTGCTGCAGTGACTAAGGCTGTGATTGAAACACACGATACAAACGTGTGAATATACTCAGCCAGAACTCCATTGCTTCAGTGACTAGGGCTAAGAATGAAACACATGATACAAACGTGTGAATGTACTTAGCCAGAACTCCCTTGCTGCAGTGACTAGGGCTAAGAATGAAACACATGATACAAACGTGTGAATGTACTTAGCCAGAACTCCCTTGCTGCAGTGACTAGGGCTAAGAATGAAACACATGATACAAACGTGTGAATGTACTTAGCCAGAACTCCCTTGCTTCAGTGACTAGGGCTAAGAATGAAACACATGATACAAACGTGTGAATGTACTTAGCCAGAACTCACTTGCTGCAGTGACTGTGGCTACATTGAAACACGTGATACAAAAGTAGGATCGTTCGAATAAAGTAATGAAAATCAATTAGTGGAAAACATTATCTTGTATTCATGTCAATTATGTCATATTTTGTGTTGTTTGGGGGAAATATGTTATGACTTTACACGTGAATCGTGTATTCATATCTCATATATTCTTTTGTAGGTGTTATCATATACTCGTTTGTAGTAAATGGTGCTATATACTTACGGCTCTTCTAACTCTAACTCTAAAGGAAGATCCAATAAATGAATAAATGATAGGATTTACACAACTATTTAAATAACTTAAACAGATACTAATGATATACATCGTAATAACAGCAGTACTTATGTTTCCCGAGCCTCTATCAACTTCCGGTAATGTGAGGGTAATAAAATTCATCACATAAAACGGTAGCCAACATACAATGAATGCAATGAGCAGAATGGCAATTCGTCGAGATCTGTGCCCAATTGAAGCAACTGTCGTTATTTCACCGTTAGTACGGTGACTGTCGTCACTAAAGTGGTGGTGGAATACACCTGTAAATAAGTGACTCATCATCGCTGACACCGGCGCGACAAATCCAACAATAAATGCAAACACTAAAAAAGTATATGCGTTTTTGTGAGGATTTGGCCACATGATTTGGCATACAATCGCTCCATCTGGTTCTGTGTGAAGATCCGCATACACCCATAGGGGTAAACTACATAAAAATGAGACGATCCATACCAATACATTGATGAGTCGTGCTTTACGAATTGTGCGATACGTTTTACTTCGGACTGGATATGTAATTGCGAAATAACGATCGAAACTCATGGCGAGCAATGTCAGAATACCTGTAAATTGGTTCATTCCATCAAACCCCACAATCAAACGGCATAACACATCACCGAAAAGCCACGATCCTGTGGCATAGACGTAGGCGAAAAACGGAAGTGTCATAAGAAACAGAAGGTCTGCCACGGCTAGATTGATGAAGAATAGGTCCGGTATACAGCGGTTTGCTTTATCTGGTAACAAGACAAATAACACAAGGGTATTCGACATCATGCCGGTTATAAATATCAATGCGAACGCAACGGGAAGTATAATATCAAAGCTAAAAACATGTCCAGCGTACAATGTAAACACAGTCGCTGAAGTGTCGTTGACGATTTCGACCATAATTACAATTTGGCTTGGTGAACGGTGACCGACTGTCTCACGGCAAATTAGTGTCACAACTTGAATGGTTATTCAGAACGCTCATGTGTTTAACGCTCAGTAAATAACATTTCCAATTCTTTGTTCTCATACATGCGCGGTGATTTTTAAGTAGCCCTCAATCCGTTTGTCATCCTTCTCCACGGAGCAACGAATCTGACTGTCAGTGAATGTTGTTGTTGTTGTTGTTGTTTTTCAAAACAGCGACGTTCGGGTCACAGTCAAAGCGACAGGATTGGTACATGTATGGAAACAACGTACACATCTATTCCACATGCCGATTTACGAGTAAACGACCCATAAAAATAGATGTTTGACAGATTTACGTCGTATTGCCTACTCGACAATATTTCGTCACTGGGGGCGTGTTGAAAGTCGTATTCGGTTTAATGATGCCATGACAACGACTCAGAAGATAATATTCATAACAATAATTGCTCATCGTATTGGTTGTGTAATGTCACGTGACAATGACTATCGGGAATGTATTTATTTATCAAACATTGATTTCAATTCGGCAAATTGGGATTATTCTGTTCGTCAATTCATCTCCAACTGTGACAAAAAGCAAATTTCATTTTCGCATGCTTTTGTTTGTGCTCTCATGAATAGATCTCGTTCGTATGCATTACAACAGGCAAGTAATGATTGTCGCACAGCAGGGGAATAGAGTAAACGAAAATTGAAAATGTGCGCCCTCTTGAGTTAATTTAGGACAAATAGATTCTATGTCATAGAATAGACCACTTTCCCCGGAAGTAGCGAGACTGGGCATCTTCGCCAGCCAAGGATCATTTATTCGGCCGTAGCCTCAACATTAACCCTTGGTAGATTTCACCACGATTTACTGTATGTCGCACGCCCTCAAACGATTATAAGATTCACTTCGGCTCATTTGCATCACGCAATCAGAACTCACAAAAGAAACTACACATTTCTCGGAAAAAGTAAAATGGCGGAATCAAATAAACGTTTTGCTAGCTTTTTCTTTAAAATGGCTTACTGGTCATCAAAAGAAAGCGCTTCACATTTATGATACAGCAACTCTGTTTGGTGGCGCCAGCTCATATGCGCGCCCAATCAAATAACTCTAGCTGCAGCTGAATCATGGAGCTTTTTTAGCTGCAGTGAAATACAGCTTTTTCTAACACGATCACGCACGGGTTGTGGGCCGGTTATGAATGGCTGGCTTTAGCGAAACTGTGGGTTCGGACGATGCGAGACTTGGGTGCAAAAATACTCCTGCTTTGTCATAGTTGAAAATACAAACATGTCAGTTTGCAGTTTTGTGACAACGATTGGTGCACCAAGAAGCATAGTATCACGCGTGCAAGTTTACATTACACCCCAAAACGAATATGCGCGCGCATGCGAAACTTATCTTCGACTTCCGGGAAAGTCGTCTATGTACGGCATATTCCCCGCGGGATAACAGTGCGCGTACGAGGTGTGTGAAGAATATTGATAATACGTGGGACATGTATGGCGATTTCACCAACAATTTTAGAGCGAATTTGGTTCGCGATTCCTACAAATGTCACTTGAATTTTTACTAATTTACACTGATTGTCTGTACACTACACTTTGGTATTCAAAGCACTCACTAAAATAACCCATGTATACATTGTCGTTATGTTAATCCGACCTAAATCCATATTTTTTGTACTACGTTCAAATGACAAATGCCTCCTCTACGTGTTTTATTGTAAAGCTACAATCATAATGTGTCTGACCTTTCTCATATGTAGCTCCAACTGTATAGACCCTCGCCGCAGGTGCGCCGGTTCCCTGCAATTGGCAAATTAAAAATGGAAATTAATACCCATCTGTTTTCTAAATCATTCTAACATTCAACATTTTGTGACTTTGATCTGTTCCTTGAACATCTGGTGCAATATAAGTTTTTTTTGATTGATTCTGATTGTATGCACCGCGCCGTAATCCCGGGGGGCTACCAGCATAGAAGTGCAATACGGGTATGTGCCGCCGGACTGGGGTGTCATTTCACGTTATTTTGTTTAGAAGTGGGTAGCCATTTATCAATGGTTTGGTTTAGAAATGTGTAGCATTTATTTACTTTTTCACAGGTCCTTATATTCAGAGCCAAATACTGGAAAAGGCTGAATAAAATGCATTGCCCGGATGCGCTCACTGGTTGCGAAAGTTGTGAGCTGGGTGTGTGTTTTTTTTTTTTTTCGCTGAAAACACTTGTGTTCAGAAGTGGGTATATAAATATAAAAAAATGGTTTATAAGTGAGTATGGTTTTCGAGATGTGGGCTTCACACCCTTACCCACTTAATGTGGAAGTAGCCATAAAATGTTTCGGTTGATTTTATATTTTTGTTATCGAACTAAAGACACGTGTCGGGTCCAGAAACAGTTAATGTATATAAAAACTACAATGAAGCATTCAGATTTGTTGATTTAAATATTGACATATTGCTTATTTCTATTTTCTATTTTCTGTATTACTTCACTCACTCCGGTGAAATTTACGCCGTGGCCGGCGTAAGGAAAAACAGATGTGAACACGTTACGTAAGCGTAAGGGAGCTTAAATATGGCAGCTTCTAACCCCCTTAGAAAGGGGTATTAGCACCGGTTACGAAATGCTTACACTGTCTTAAAACAAATGTTATGTTACGTACGTTACATGTGCAGATTGTTTGTTTTTTTCAATATTGAGCTGCATAATACAACAAGTTTATATGTATATATTTATATATTAATATGAAATTTGTCATGGCCAAGAAATATTAGTGCCCGATTGAAAAGAAAATACACAAAATACAGAAATATATGGTCAACAGAAAGATTGTTTATCTACGAGTCAGCGCCATTATATGTATTACTCGCAATATGTACGTCTAATATTAGATCCACTGGCGTGGACGCAAAATTATATTTTCCCTTTTCTATTACCTTGCACAACTTACGCCGACGTCACTTTTCGTGATGAGATCATTGAAGTAATAAATATAATAATAAACCGCTAGTTGGAATATAATATAGCTACCTCAGAAACATATGATGTGATTAAAATAAACGGATGTGAAAATAGTCGAACGTATGAATCAAAACGAGTATCACTCATTGTAGCACTTCGGAATCTAAACGGTTGATCTATACAGATTATTAAATTGTTTTTTTTCCTTATACAAATAGCTAATTCTTAATTGAATATTTATTTTCCGCGCACATTTAGTTTCTTTGTCTGCGTAAACATTTTGAATATTTTGATATATTCGATTACTCAGTTGTTTTCTAATTATTAATTCCTGATCTAGACTCATAATCTGAAATCTGGTTTTACTGTAATATTTATGATTGTAATTTCAAACATGATATGTTGGACATTTTATTACATTTTATTGAGATGAAATCTATAAATTTGAGTTCGTTGCACTCATTTCGGGGCTATAGGTCATCTTATAACCCCGTACAATTGAAGTTTTAATATTGTGTGCGCACTTTTACATGACGAGACATGAGATGTATGAGTAGAAGGAAGCGTTTTTAGACATAGCCCATTCAAATATCATTACAACGAAATAAATGATTTAATGTATATCAATTTATTGGTAGTATCACAAACTGTTACATTTAAGCGGCAGGCCATTTAAAATATCGGGGTATGGGCATAATGGGATATGTGATGGCCAATTTGATACGTGTAAAAACCGTATCTGGGCATTATCTTTTGAACATTACAATAAACATCTGGTTTGCCAAAATGAATACATGTACACTTGTCATCAGTGCGATATTTAATTTAATTTGTAGTATCAAACAAATTACCTTTACAGAGAATAGGCCATTGTATGTTGAAAAAATCTTCTTACACTGTCGTTATTATTCGTGCAATTTAACAGAGAATTTAGATAAATTTATTTACTAGTATTTCATGTTGGTAATCATCCTAAAACATTTATGTTGTGTTTGAGAAACTTTTAAATTCTATACTGAACGAGATAAACAATATCTGGCTTTGTATCGCTAAATTCATTTAATGTAATATTTGTTTTGTGATCGCATCCAAATAAATATGCAGATGCGTACACAATTAATGTATGCTTATAATGTATGCTCTTTGGTGCAGTGAATGATTAAACATAAAGCTCCTGATGGGTGAGGTACTACTTGTACCTTACGAAACAGTGATGTCGAGTTTCAATATTCATGTATCTGACCGTTTTATGTGACATTTTATGTTACAAATAGAGTAAAAATATCAGTTTAAGGTATATAATAATTTTTCCAGTAGCAGAAACATTTGCCCGGTGTTAGGGTAAACAAATTACATGCACCCTGGCGCCAAGAAAGACGTTTTCAATATTCACATTATTTTAGTGGGTTTTGTTATTAAATCCATATTATTTCATATCGGTTCCTCACAGTGAACAACAAAGTTTACATAGTATGTAGCCCTACCGGTATCTATGGACTAAACTGCACGGGTTTTGTATAAACTGTCTTTACGACTTATGTGATACGTTATAATGAAGTGTGTAGGTAAGATATTCCTACAAGTATCCAGTAAGACTCATTAATTTGTTTTCAAAAACGTTAATATGAAGTGAGCGACAACAATACAATCAGATGCTGATATCAAGGTTGCTCCATGGGGTGACTGGTCCCTTGAATTCTTTATACTGAAAAAAAAAACGTTCATAACTTGCAGATCGTCAACGTAATGCACCATTTATCGTGGTAACATAGATACGATGAGTAACACCAGGGGAATTCAGATTGTGTGCACACTTTTCTATGCTATCTATTTCGCCACATTGAGTTGTATTGCGAACATTAATACCACATTGAATATTCTACCTGCACGTTGCTAAGCGCTTTCCTCTTGATTTATTTTTACTTTCCTGATCTTCTTAGCTCTTTTTCAGACTAAGTTCAGATTTAAGTGACGTATTGGTGATTATGTTACAATTAAAGATAATACCAGAGTGCATCATATTTGTCTGACGTATACCATATATATTACCACTACGCGCACCACAGGTGTCGTGGATTAGTATCTTCGTTGAATAGCATCGCTTTTCTCACTGCAAGCCGCGATGGGAAATTGCAAAGCAGTTCGTTTGAATAGCTCATATGTACTCTATAAACTATGTCAATATCCGCTGTCCATTTCTCAATAACTCAGTCATTATATTGTTCGTAAAAACGACCTAACAGTACGGTTTTTGCAGATATCATCGCGAACAGTCCTTCGTTACAAAAAATACCACAAAGTAGTTCAGAATCATAGATAACAATAACTCCCTGTATATATCACAATAAAAAGTCCTAAACTTAGCCCGATAATTGAAAGTTAAAAGCTATATAGAAAATAATTGCTATTTAATAAATTTATTAAAATAAATTTATTTTGGGTTAAAATCAAGGGTTAACTTTTTCGGACTTGGCACCTTAAAATAATTATTATGTATAGTACATCACTCCATTTTTACAGGGTTTCTGAATTATGGACATTCTACATAATATTCTAGAAACTACATTTGAGTGGAATTGGTCTGCAATCACATTAGCGGGATGATGAGGTTTTTAAACGGTTACACATGCACAACATGCCAAATAAAACGGGATAAATGACGCGTCCCATAGTCTAGTCTGATGATACTGAGCATCTTTTTATAACAAGTTTTCAGAGTTAATTCATGTAATCTCTATGATACAACTGAGTATTATTTACAACATTTGACATTTATTTCATAAAATCCGATACTTAGTGATACGAATTTAGAATGTGATATGGACTAGAGGATCCTCCTTCTCATAATCTTCAAAGCTGACTGCCTTAGGGCGTTCGAGTATCTTAGTTGATACCAACAATTTATCGGTGAATATTCGGCAATTACAGAATGACTGTGAATTGACTAATGGGCGATGTTGTATCGCTAGTCTAGTATTTCTAAAGCATTATGGTTTGTTCAGGATGAACGATGATCATCTCAGAGATAGCTCTCAAGGCAATCTGTAGCTAGACAACACCACTGTCGAGATCTCTGTGCTGATAAAACACAACATCATTTTCACAGATATTCTACTGTGATGTGGGTGAATGATGACAATGGCATCAAGATTGATCGTCGAACCTGTCACTGGTAGCATAGTGGTTGTCGCATCAGACTCATAATCGTAGACCCAAGTTCAAATCCTACCTTGAAGCTGAACATCAAAAGGGTCGACCCCTACCCTGGGTGAGTGTGCCACAGACTCAATAAAAGGGCCAATTCCACTGGCTGAGATTCATTAACTAACTAGTGCGACTTTGGGGGAACCTTGGTTAAGGTCCGCAGGTGCTCGTGTTCGACCGAGCCTGGTTGACGCCAGGATAGCGCATTAAAATTGCCATTTGATAGAGAGATGGTCACACGGCGCTGTCATGTCGTCCTTAACATGAATATGACTTCTGTGGCAAAATGCACTGTATGTCAGCACAAGCATCTGCACTTACAAAAAAGTCAGGAGAGACAACAGTGACACTCAATGTCCAGAACTGTCGCCTGGCACAACAACATTTAAGGTAGAGATGCAGGTTCGTGGGCACTTGGGAATGACTTTTTTTAGCATTTTATTATCCAAACAGTCATGGCTATAGACTGTTAAAAGTTTGTAGAATTTTGAATAGTGGAACATACTCAAAAGACGATTTTAAAATATAGGTAACAGGTGCAAACATTCTCACTTTTGAATGCTTAGCGAGATTTAGCAAGGCTGTACATAAATAATAAAAAAGAAACATGGTGAAAAAAAGTAATGACGGGATCTCCATATTATGCACTAGGTTGTTAGCTACAAACTATAGTTTAATTAAAATGGGAAAAACAGAAACGGCTCTGTGCACATTCTGCCAGTCGAGTCTGGAAACAATAAAACATTTATTTTATTATTTTTTATTTATTTATTATAGTTTTTTGATCACTTTTTGTTAAGTGGATTAAAGACCAAACTGACTATATAGATATTCACCATTTCACATTAAAAGATATATTATTAGGTAATGATAAACACTCGGTACTGATAGATAATTTGATTTTGCTCTGTAAACTTCACATTTATCACTCTAAACTTCAAAAAAAATCAAACCACGATTTTGTTCAATGATCCCAATATTTAAGTGTAACCACCAGACTGACATCACCATTTCTAATCTGGAAGGCCACAACAAATTATGTCGGGGCGAGATGCAAATCATAGGTGTGTTTGTTGATTAAGTTTGAATTGTCTAGTTAGACTTCAAAATGTTTTCTATAATTAATATTCAATTCGCTGTATTATTTCTGTTCAGCAATAGCTTTGATGTTTAGTTTAGATTATTCGTATTCCTATTATATCATACATTGTATTTGACCTATGACGTTATTACCGCGATCAGTGATTGGTTTAAAACCGATCTATCACAACTTGAGTTTTGTGTCATGTGACACTTGAGGTCCTCGTGCCATTGTTATCGTTATTATTATTTTTACGTTTGTTGTTGTTTCAAGCCGTTGTTGATGTTTCCTTTTCAAAGTTCAATAAATGTCAATCCTGACATGAGACTTTCCGACTTCGTGAATTGTTCCGACCTATAGAGTACAGTGGCTATACTTCGAGCCAAATCACAGCCACATATTGGTGCCGAGACCAGGATTCAACGGAGCAATTCAAAGTCGCGCGACACAGTGAAAGTTTCAACCAGCACAGTTTTCAACATGGCACCAAAAATCACCACGCTAATCAAGAACAGAGATAGAGCAAGAGTCAAGCTACAAGCGGTGCTACAACCCATTGAACAACTAGTATCCAACTACGAGACAGCTCAAGACAAGACCGTCGCATATCGGGAAATCGCCGCAAGAAAGTTAACCGTTGATACGCGAGTCGAAGCCCTAGTCACCGCCGACGGATATGTCACGGGTCTCATCGATATCGACGACCCAGAATTCGCCGCTACTGACAGTTATGAGGTAGATATACTGAATCGTGTTGCTTTTATTACTTTATTTATCAATCAAAACAATCCTGCTTCAATTCTAGACCCAAATCAACGACCAGTCAGCGTACAACGCCACCCACCTCAACTCAAAACTGTTCAACTGCCTCGCCTCGAGATACCCATTTTCCGCGGAGACCCACTAACATGGAACGAATTCAACGACAATTTTAAGGCCACAATTGATTCAAATACGCAGATTACCGATGTACAGAAGTTTACATACTTGCGATCATTTGTTGCCGACGACGCCAAGCAACTCATAGACGGCTATCAGATGTCCGCCGAAAATTACAAACTGGCATACGCACTGCTAGAAAAGCGTTACGGACAGACACAACTTATTATTCAAGCGCACATGGAGTCATTATGGACGCGTGCACCACCCGATTATAACGCCACATCTTTGCGAACATTTCACGATAATCTGGACACAACTATTCGCTCACTCAAATCTCTTGGACAGGATGAATCTCACTACGAAAAGCTATTGATACCGTTTTTACTCAAGCAACTGCCAGTTCAATTTCAACGCCAACTTTCTCGATCCAACACGGATGATACATGGACTTTGGCGACGCTCAGCAAAGCAATGCTACATGAAATCAAAGCTCTCAACATTGGATCAGACGACGCTGCTGATAGCGATCACTACCCATCGTCTGTTGCTGCTTTCAATACCAACAGTCAGTATCCTCAGTCAAAACAAGCAGCTGGTACCCATGGTAACTATCAATGCAATCCACATGTCTCTAACAAAACAAAATATACTGCTAATGCCAGAACACACACTGCACAAAACAATGCTAAATCACAGCAGTATACACCCAGATCACCACATTGCACTTACTGTAATGGTAAACATTATACCACAGACTGTCGTACCATAACAACACGCACAGATCGTTTAAAATTTATACATGATAACAAGCTCTGTTTTAATTGTTTAGGTCATCATCTTTTGCGAGAATGTCGCTCCCGTTGGACTTGTCGCACGTGCAAAGGCAAGCATCATACTTCAATTCACTCGACTATTTCGACAGACACCCAGCAAAATAAATCAAGCGATACCCACATAAATTTCGCGCATGTATCAAATCACTCTCCCAAGCGACCATTTCTCAATAGGCGGTCAATTACCGACCCACCACCGCGCGTCTTGCTGAAAACCGCACGAATCACCACATTTGGCAATGGTGTTTCTAGGGTCGCTACAGTCCTTTTTGATGAGGGGGCTGATAGGAGTTTTGTGACAACAAAGTTTGCAAATTCGATAAATGCAAATCCCAATTACTCGGAAACTCTCAATCTGAAATCATTTTCCAATTCGAAAACAGGGTATAAAACGATACCTCGTACCACTGTCGGTCTTCTACAGATAGATGGTATAAAGAGCGCAATCGACTTGCTCATAGTCAATGAAATTTCCGATAATTTAGATAACAATCTCACACACGATTTACGCAATATATCACATATACGCAACCTCAAATTAGCACACCCACTTTCTCACGACACTAACATGACTGTGGATGTATTGATTGGTGCTGACCATTATTGGGACTATGTTGGATCCCACATCATTAGAGGTTGCAGTCCTGTCGCAGTTTCTTCCGCTTTCGGCTATCTCTTATCAGGGCCTATTCCTTCAACTAGACGGAGGGGAAGAAATATCCAGACTTTTCATATATCCAGTGTCAAAGCCCCAGATACTGAACTCGATAGTTTAGTCAGCTCATTTTGGGATTTAGAGACAGTTGGTGTTTACGATACAATCAAGTCAAGCGAACTCAAAGTAGCACAAAATGAACAATACACACAATATATTGACCATTGCCTCACCACCGAAGATGGAAGATACACAGCTAAATTACCTTGGAAACCGGATCACCCTACCTTACATACCAACTATCAAGCAGCAAATACTCGCACCAGAAAAATGATCGCCAAACTACCAGACAAACTTGTCAAAGTTTACGACAACATTATCAATGATCAGTTGCATAGAGGTTTTATTGAGAGAGTCACCGATGATAGTACAAATATCGGGCACTACTTACCTCATCGCTCGGTCAAGAAGGACAGCGAGTCTACTCCAATTAGAATAGTGTACGACTGTTCAGCAACTACTGGTAAGGACCAGCCCAGCCTCAATCAGTGTTTAGATACAGGACCCCCACTTCTCAATTCATTAACGTCTATACTACTGAGATTTCGAGCAGACCCCATAGCATTAACCGCAGATATTGAAAAGGCTTTCTTACAAATTAGTCTACATGAAGCCGACCGGAAATACACTAAATTTCTATGGTTAACGGACTCAACCAATATTAATAGCCCTTTCGAAACCTTCCAGTTCAAGTCAGTTCTATTCGGCGCTACATGTTCACCCTTCATATTGAATGCAGCCATCAAACATTTAACGAATGAACACTCTTCAAAATCGACAGCCCAAGTTCTACAACAGGACATTTACGTCGATGACGTAGTTTCTAGTTGCGCATCTTCAATGGAAGCATTACAGTTCTATGAACAATCAATCAATATCCTATCTACACGCAAGTTTAACTTACGTTCCTGGAACACTAATGATGCATTTCTGAGACAAGTTATTGATATTGATGGTCGATCCAACTCAAAGTCTGACTTATCAATTCTCGGGATCCGCTGGGATTCTAAAGCTGACCTTCTGCGCGTGAAACCATTAAAAACGTTGAACTTCGGACAATTCACTTCTAAGCGAGATGTCGTAGCATATAGCGCTAGTCTATATGATCCACTAGGTTTGTTTTCTCCTGTTCATATCAAAGCAAAATTGATCATTCAACATTTATGGATCACCAATCACAACTGGGATACACCCATCGACTCTGAAATATTACAACAATGGCAAAACACAGCCGACGATCTCTACAAAGTGACGAACAATCACATCCAGCGCAAATATTTTGTCAACAATCCGACTAGTGTTGAAATTCACACATTTTCTGATGCATCAGACAAGGCTTACGGAGCCGCAGTGTATTTAGTATCTGACACCGAATCTACATTAGTGATAGCAAAAGCACGAGTCGCTCCTATAAGCAAGCAAACCCTAACACTACCACGCTTAGAGTTAATGGGA
The DNA here is from genome assembly GCF_978046115.1 of Saccoglossus kowalevskii. Lineage (NCBI taxonomy): Eukaryota > Metazoa > Hemichordata > Enteropneusta > Harrimaniidae > Saccoglossus > Saccoglossus kowalevskii. Next base: position 24,603,981 of record NC_140646.1, read on the forward strand.
GCCCTGATTGGAACACGACTTAGTCAATTTGTTGGTAAATCCCTTGAGCGGAAATACTCAATCTCAAAATATGTGTTATGGTCAGATAGTCAGATAACATTACATTGGCTACATGGACGAGGTAAACAGAATGTGTTTACTCGCAATCGTGTGACAGAAATCAACTCATTTCAACAGGAACTCCACTACGTCAATACAGCAGAGAACCCAGCCGACTTAGTAACCCGAGGTATCACACCAGCTGAGCTATCAGAATCAAAATTGTGGTGGAACGGACCGTTTTGGTTAACTAATCGACAACACTGGCCCAGATGCGAGTTATTTGATACTCCAAACACAACCAATTCTGATCAACGTGTGAAGACAGGGGACACTTCAGTATCCACATATACGCAAGCCCCATCTTCAACGCCCACTGAAGTCTCTGAACAGACAGTACTTCACACTGTTGTTACAACAATGCCAAATTTAGAAAACGCACAACTAGGCCCTCCATTCATATCGCCTACGATACGCGAACAATCAATCTCAGTCACAGAAACTTCCACAGAAGTCAACTACAATATTGACAATGTATTCCAGATCGAACATTATCAAAATTTATCACATCTACTTAGAGTTACAGCGTTTGTATTACGTTTCATTAACAAGTTGAGAGAACGCACAAAGAAGACAGCCATATTGACCTCTCCAGATGACAACAATCAACAAACAACAGCGCCCTCACCGACCGAACTAGAGACCGCCGAGCTAGTTTGGATTCAGAATATTCAACATATGTACTACGCTGATGAAATTCGAAGACTAACCAAGAACGATGGTAAACTTGGAATTCTCTGCAAGCAACTCAAGCTATTCGTCGACAGCGATCAATTATTACGTGCAGGAGGTCGACTGCAGAATACCAACTTACCCTTCAACACTGTACACCCGATATTGATCCCCGGTAAACATGCGTTCACCACAATGATAATTCGGGACACTCATTTAAGTCTTCAACATGCCGGTACTAACGCAGTCACGTCTCAATTACGCGAGCGGTACTGGATAATCTCAATGCGACGCTACGTCAAAGCAGTTCTACGCCAATGCGTCATTTGCAAGAAAGTAGACGGTACGCCATACTCCAAGCCAATTCCAGCGCCACTTCCTACCTTCAGAGTAAAACGATCTGAACCCTTTTCTTCTATTGGAATAGACTACACCGGACACTTATTCGTCAAAGACCCAATCAATCAAGCTATTGTTAAGGTCTACATCTGTCTATTCACATGTACTATCACGCGCGCCATACACTTAGAACTCGTCAGAGATCTTACGACTGAATCGTTTCTATTAGCCCTCCGACGTTTCACATCACGTCGCTCGACACCTAATCTCATCATATCGGACAATGCGTCAACGTTTGTATCAGCGTCACACCAGCTCAAAGAAATCATTCAAAATTCTACAGTACAACGCTATTTATCAGATCAACGCATAGCATGGAAATTTACTCCAAAGCGCAGTCCATGGTGCGGAGGTTTCTTCGAACGAATGATTTCTATTACCAAGACAAGCCTTAAGAAAGTTCTTGGGCGATCCTGTGTGACCTATGTCGAATTGGAGACTATTCTGACCGAAATTGAATCTTCAATAAATGAACGACCGCTGACATTTGTTTCTTCAGATATCGCCGATCTGAATCCGCTCACACCTTCACATTTGATCAACGGGCGTAGTATACACAGTTTACCACAAGCTACTGAAACGGTCACAAACCCCAATATCTTGATGAATCATCACATTGCAAATCACCGATATCGTTACCTCACTATGCTTCAAGATGCCTTCTGGAGGCGTTGGTCGCATGAATATATCACCGCTCTTCGCGAACGGCACATCAACCAACACAAGGGTGTCAAAACCAATAGAATCAAAGTTGGTGATATAGTTTTAGTACATGATGACATCAAGAAGCGCCTTCACTGGAACCTAGCCTGTGTTACCAAGTTATTACCAGGTTCGGACGGTATTGTTCGCGCAGCAGAAATCAAGACGAAAAGTGGAATGACCAACCGAGACATTTCACGTTTATATCCATTAGAGATATCAACCGACAACACGCAATCTGATCAAGAAATATCAACGGACATATCTGCGACGTCATTGATCGATTCACAACCAATCAATGATGAAGTAGACAATTCTAACACAACGCAAATTCACAGACAATCACGAAGAAAGGCAGCTCAACTAGCCAAACAAAGAATCACCATGCAGTACAATGATAATTCTGTGTGAATAATTACATTGACTCTTTATCACATAGAGACTCTTTTACAAACTTTTCGATATCACCAGAGAACTCTTTTCAAAACAGTGATTTATTACTGAACACTAGAAATAAGTAAGAACAGTATTTCTCATAATAATGAATATTGCACAATTTAGGCAAGATATTCATTTGTATCATAATTCTATGTTATAATGTTCCCTTTATTGAATATTTGAGCATTTTACATTGATTCTACAGTTAAGCAAACCCACTATGTTTTGATACAGGTTTGCCAGCAACTCGTTTGTGCCCGGAGTATGTCGGGGCGAGATGCAAATCATAGGTGTGTTTGTTGATTAAGTTTGAATTGTCTAGTTAGACTTCAAAATGTTTTCTATAATTAATATTCAATTCGCTGTATTATTTCTGTTCAGCAATAGCTTTGATGTTTAGTTTAGATTATTCGTATTCCTATTATATCATACATTGTATTTGACCTATGACGTTATTACCGCGATCAGTGATTGGTTTAAAACCGATCTATCACAACTTGAGTTTTGTGTCATGTGACACTTGAGGTCCTCGTGCCATTGTTATCGTTATTATTATTTTTACGTTTGTTGTTGTTTCAAGCCGTTGTTGATGTTTCCTTTTCAAAGTTCAATAAATGTCAATCCTGACATGAGACTTTCCGACTTCGTGAATTGTTCCGACCTATAGAGTACAGTGGCTATACTTCGAGCCAAATCACAGCCACAAATTGAGACAAAAGTGGGACAATGTTAGATTCACTTGACATGTATTTTTAAGGTATTATTGAATTATGTAATAGTTTATGGACTCTATTGTTATATGTTGTAATTTTCTGTTGTGTATTCGTTTTTCTTTGTTGTTTGAATAAAAAAAATATTATGCACTATATTTAACTTTTTACAAAACGATAATACATTTAAATTTGGTACTGTTACAGCCATTTTAATTATGAGCATTAGCAAACTTCTTACTGAGTGAATTGTTATGCAAATTAGCAATTATCTCAGCTTCTTTTTAGTGCACATCCCAGAACTAAAAAAAAATAGCTCCTAGACGCTTTGACCTTTTATTTTAAAATTTTCACAAACGATTGATAATGTGTTTATCTTCAAAACGCCGTCGGGGCATTGTTTTTGGTTGAACAGTGTTACAACAATCGTACAGACAACTAGCCTGGGTGTTAATTTATGCATACACTTGAATTAGTGAAATTTGAGCTGCTGCCCAGCAAAATTGACAACTGGTAGACAGTTTTCAAGACGGCACTTTCTTCATAACAAACATATGTACCCGTGAACCAATTTTGACAGGAAACAGAGGCATGGTTTAGAAGCTATTTTTTTAAATCACTTTTGACCAAAAAAAAAACATTTTTGTGCATATTTCAAACTAAAGTGTCCATAAAAAAAATACTTAAAAAATGTTTAAATTCATACAATAAGCTTTCCGAAAATATATAGTTTCGTGGATAAGGGAGGTCATCTTGGTTTCCTAATTAACTAATTAAAATACCTGTCAGGTAAACTGCATCTCTACCTTAAAGCGGGAGGGTCGTCACCTGCGCACGTGCGGGAATTGAGTCTCAAGCGAGGATAACAACACACGCTAAAACGCAAAGGCTCATGGGTAGACACGCTATGGCCATCTGACGCATGCGCAGGTGAATTTAAAAAAAAGATTGATTGTCATGATATTCGCGAATTTTGATCACGTGACGTTTGATATGTCGATCACCAGGCTAGGCTTGATCGAAAAAAGTAATATGCAGAGGCGGCGACACGATATTTTGCATGAGGGGGCGACATCAGCTCATCAACCTTGTGCCAAAGACGCGACCTTACTAGGGGGTCCGGGGGCATGCTCCCCCTTAAAAACTTTGAAATCTGAAACACTATTTCCTGCATTTTGAGAGACAAATTTTGCAGGTTTCAGCTTGATTTTGAAGAAGCGACGCCCACCACCCAACATGTTTTTCAGGGAGCGATCGCCCCCGTCTAACCCCCCCCCCCCCCTGTGCCGCCGCTACTGATATGCAATTCCGCCCTTATTGCATCTCAGTCTAGCCAGGATCTGCGTAGGTAACGGGAACTTGCAACGGGATACAAGCCACTCGAGAATTTCTAACGAGGATCATCAAAACATTGTCGCCTATTTGATTATTTTGGCATCTCCCGATGTGCATTAGCCCCCAGCCATGTCAGTTACCAAACACATACACAAATAAGCTTCACGATAATCTCAGTAACTGTATGTCTTCACTAACCCAGACAAGATTTACAAGCAGGCAAATCTTTACTTTAATCATTTATCTTCCCATCTTTACCTCCATGCTTCAATGAAACTCATTTGGGGGGGATAAATCTGGCCAGCACTCAGAATTAACAAAGGAATTTCGCGATTTTCAGAAATTAAAGGCCATACTATGTGCCTTTCAACAACCACGCAGACTTAATATTTTATTTTCAACTACAAAAATCCCCGGTATAATTTTGCTCAGTAAAGCAATATCTTCCCTACCTCGCCTTATCTTCGAATGGTTCAAGTTCGTACATCTTTTTAATCACGGCATTCCACCCACCAAATGATGAATGTGTACTAAGAGTGTAATTTTGAGAATCGATGTCAGTATGTCAATGAGCTACCATATGTGAATATTTTTGTGACAAAGGGGTGGTTCATGATAAAAAAAAAAGAATCAGAAAAAGATAGTAGATATTGAACAGTTATTATACGACATATGAGCTCTTCACGTGAATTGCTTTGCAATTACCCATCGGGCTTGCAGGTCAAAATTACCTGCACCAGCGCGATTCAACGTACAGAGTATTCAGTGCGATATGAATGAATAGAGGAAAAATAGAAAGCTTCCTCAAACTTGGTACACATGTTCCCAATCAAACTCTCTATGCTATGCTTGGATCAGTTTATAAGCAATTTACCGGGAAGCTGGCCGCTGCTAAGCAACGAACATCCTGCTCACTATCAGCAGTACCGGATTCTTCAGGTGATGATAGTAAGATTAAACAGTTTATTTTCTTTGTTTGGATTAAAACAGAATGAGAAAGGATATGCAGATTAGTTCTTTAAACAACAATCACAATAGTATCCCGTGATTCCATAGTGCAATCTCGGAGGGCCCTGGTTTAAATAACCTCAATACTTTTGCTTGAACTGAAAAACCAGAGAAGTCTAGGAAGTAGTGTAGCTCACTTTGCTAGGAAGACAGAAAACAAGATAAGCCTACCAGTTTAATAGACTTGGGCGTGATGGGCAGTAAAAAGCAGTATAAAGTTTGTGATAGTAGTGATCAAACCCCGATGCAGGGGGTTTCTGGTGGCATATGTACGACATTCATCCGCTGGAAGCACAATATCATGTGCAAAATCCATCTCGGTATTCCAAGAAATTAATATGGAGTTGTTTTTAAAAACAAGCACAGGTGGTTGGTTATGAAAAGGTGGCGGAGTTTAAATTTTTATTGAGGTTTATGACATTTCTATACAATATTCAACATTTAATAATACTCAGTTCTATTCAGTATTCAGCTTATGTTATTAAGCATAACAATTATACCGACCAATGCGTTTCCATTATTGGATTAGTCGAGCCCGGACTGGGTGTAAATATTAAAAATTAAGAGTCTACTACCGTTACATTCTTGCCGTGCGATAATAAAGTCAATGCAGCGATAGGAATTCGCGATTCGAAATGTGTTTGTCTTACTGAATGGGTTTTAGAATTATATAGATTTCGATAAGTGTGTGCTTCTGTTGACTGTACTTTTAGTTGTAATCAGTAAACAGCAAGCAATTAATTATTCACACTAGGAATAACATTTCAGGTAGTGGTGAGAATAATTATTTGATAAATTCCAATACAGTAGTGAGTATATTTAAATGAACCAAATCGCATTGTTTTTTTCAAGATAGCTAAATTATTATTTCTTCCCCAACTATTATGTATATATATATTCTCAAACAACGCAGAATGGTGGTGAGCGTCGTCTGAAAAAACTGTTCTGTTGCAAATGTTCTACTAAATTCGGTACAATTATTTTTTTTACCGAAAATGGCTTTCTGTGTTTACACAGAGATCACGCGACTATACGTCCATATACACACACTATCTTGTCGATTTCACATCCAGTGTGAAATAGGCTTTTCATCAATATATAGCTGTGCGTGGTTCAGTAAATATTTTATATGAAAACATCAGTTTAGAAAATCAATACCAAAAACGTATACAGCATTCTTAATTATATCTTTGATATCAATGTGCTAGAATAGTGCGCTTTCACAGAACCCCTACGAAGTGATTGAAATCAACGGGCATAAAGAACTGCCACCTGCAAACAAGTTGAAAAATGAAATACAATAATGACAAAGCAGACATATATATATATAAAGAACTATAGGTGAACAGCAATTGGGACAACTAATAGCATAGAATGATTGGCAATAAGCACGATATACTGATTTATATCTACCGAGTTTATCGGTCTGAACGACTATTAAAACAGTTCATTCACCTCGAATATTTTTTTTGTATTTTGTCGTGGTTATTGCATGATAAATAATTACACATTGTCGATATGATTAGTAATGTAATGGCTTTAAATTTATGTTCTAAGTTTTGTTTTGCGAACGTACATCGAAGACATTGCGTAGGACAGACAGTTTCTAGTGAGACAGTGATGCCAGGCAGTGGCGTCGAAAATCAATCGCTAGATTTTTCCTTTGACACGGTGCAAATGTTTGCCAGTGGTATTCAATCAAGATTAATCAACGATTTGTCCGCCACGTTAGCCAACCATATAATGTCGATCGGACAGAAATTGACCTAATGAAAGAAATATGCTAACGCAAACACGCACACGTTAAGTTGCAAAAGATGTTGCAAATATTTCTGTTTTTAATCAAGCACGACATGTTATAATTCAGATAATAAACTCATTTGGTAATATAGCTCGTTCATTATCTATTACTTAAAAATAAGTATACATATGTTTGCTCATCATATTTTAAATAGTCTACATATTGAGTATTACACACAGCTTTGAAAAATTGAATTTATTTGACTTCAAATGACGTAGGTTTGTTTTGTTTAAATAAATCTGTGCCAATGTATTTCTGTCTGTGAGTTATGCACTAGACTTATTCAATCGTGGTTTCTGAGCGATGCAGTCAAACTACTATTAGTTTAGTTGTTCGAGTTACACAATTCTACATCCATATCATTTCAACAACCTATAGTGTTTTTGTGTCAGGCGACAGTTGAATGTCACTGTTTTCTTTCCTGACTTTTTTTGTATGTGCAAATTGCAACTGCTAGTTCTGACAAATAGTGCATTTGTACCACAGAAGTCATGATCAAAACAGGGTTGTGCGGCCATCTCCCGAGCAAAAAGCAATTTCAATGCGCTATCCTGGCGTCAACCAGGCTCGGTCTAACACAAGCACCTGTGGAGCTTTAATAAGGTTTCTCCAAGGTCGCATTCGTTAGTGAATGAATCTCGGCCAGTTTAGGGCAGAGAAATGGGTTAATTTAAGAAAATAACTTACAAACTGATTAGTTCGTTCATAAGGAGTATAGCATGTTGTTTGATGGTAAGGCACGAATACTGTGTACCGGGAATAGCAAATAAAATTGACTCCGTTAGAAATGTATGGATGTTTGAGTAAAGTGTGTCATTATTTACGGAACAATGCTTGCACATTCAAATTAATTTGCGCATTGTTTTTATCACTGGATTCTACCAAATTCCGTTGTATGCACTTTATTAAAAGTAAAATTGTGAGATGGCGTTGAGTTTAAATTTATACTGTATATTCACTTTCTTGATTAGAGTATTGAAATAACACAATGTTTAGTTTTAATATGTTGCAATCAGTATAGAGTTTGGTTGGTAATTTTAGCGCAACTGCTTTGGAAATGAACAGATAATTATAGGAATGCAAACGAACAAATTACTAAATAACACTTTTTTTCATAATATTTAATATTATATGTACATAGCGTCAACTACTACTAATACGACTACTATTACTACTATAAATTAAATTATCGGATCGAACCTTTTTTTACCTTATTACAGTGTTTCCGTCTCTTTAATCAATTAGAAAATCGGACATATCTCTTGCTGAAATCTACATTGTTGACAAAACACAGAAGGGTGGTAATAACGATTTACTGAAGATCAATTGGTAGCGGGCGCTGTCGTCTTTTGAAAATGTGAGCGTGACACGTTTTCTATCCTCGGGGGCGGAGCTACGTCACGGACGTTCTACGTTGCTAAGACGCGCACCACAGTACCACGTATTTCTACGGGCTTTGTGCGCGCTGCTGTGGAACGCCGGTGGAGCCGGCGAAAACTCGAGAAAACAACACAAACTCAACTTTGAAGTAATTCTGAACAACCAAATTCATATATTTAACACACGTAGGGCTAATCTTGTTACACTGTTCAGGGGACTCTCAACAACCATCGCAAAGTACCGTTTTCTGCGAGTTTTTGGTCTTTGTTTTCACCGCGAGGGTTGCCAGGCGGTAGAAAATGCTCGGATGTCCGCCCCCGAGGATAAGACACTTTATCAAATATAGAGGGCGATGTCTCATATAACTGGAAAAACAATGAGCTAAAACAGAGTGTAGTCGTGAACTTAGTGAAAAAATTTAAATACAATGTCGGAAAAGATGTAAGGAATTTATGCACAATGCCGACAAATGCACAAACCATGAATATAAACTGAGAACGTACAACAAAATTAAAAACAATTTTTTCAGTAGAAAAAAAAAAACACTATATCGCTCTGCAATGACCGAACAGAGGATAAGTGCCCATCGCTTATAAATTGAAATGAAAAGGTACAATAAAATCTGATAGAAAATGTTCAGTTTGTGAAATTAAAGAAATTGAAAATGAACAACACTTTTTGCTGTCATATCAGAGAGAAAGAAAAGTTTAAAAGACACAACATTATTTATGACAACAAAAACAACAATATATTTTAAATAATAAAGTTGAAAACATTATTAATGACGTGGCGAAACCCATCTATAACTGTTACGAGAAAATTCAATTAAAAGTGAAATGCTTAAACCAGCTGCTTCAGAAAATACAAATTAACCATTTTTTCTATGTTTAGAAAATTGAGGGTCCTGCTTGATTTGTTTTCAGTGTTAGTGCTTTTCAGGATGTATTACTTTATTGTACTTTTCATCAAAACCTCAAATATGGGGTATGATAGCAATAAAGATTCTATACAATGACAACTCAATCAACAAACATTGAGGGCGATCATCAAATGCACAATACTTGAAGATATCATGTTATAATGATCATATGGTGACGCAATGTTCATAATAGTTTATAGTGTCAAATGTCGTGCAGCCAATTAATTAACATATGCTGACATGATGGTATCAACTCATTTGCATAAACAAATTGCTCAAAAACGCATATTGTTTTCATACAAATTAGCGAAAATACAGATTCCTTACTGTAAATTGCTTACATAATCGTACGACGTCGTTCTGTTGAAAAATCTGCAGTTTTTGCTCCTTAAATTTGTATAGGCACTAAGACAAACTGAGAATCAGAATCCCTTCAAAGCTTGTACGTCATTTTTACGTCGGTCAATAATAGATTACCTCAGAATAATAAATTGAAGTGCGTCTCTTAAAATCTCAGCCATCCTTGGTAAATTCAATCGGTAGTCTGTTCAGTACAATTTTGTGAACCTCGTCTCTAAATTCGAGATATATTTTGGACGCTGATGGCGTAAGTCCGGATAGTTTCATCATCTTAGATAACAGATGTTTAAAACTGCCTGTTGCATATACATGTTCTATTGTGGAATCGTTTAGTGATCCAATTTAAATTTATAGTTGTAGTACGCGTTCATATATTCTTATTTTTTACCTATACGTTTAAAGCGCGGTGGTCGTCGCGCAGCGCGTGTTCGAATTTCGTGTAAATAAACAATACACGCGTTGTATACATCGCTATAAGTCCCATATCGAACAGGACGCGGCGCGACGACTGCCGCTCTTTAAGTAATTTCTTCTATTGACAAAGAGCCATCGTTCAAAACCTATTTTGATATTTTGAATAGTTACTTGATATCATATCCACTACTGTATTGCTACTGTACTGATAGAAATACTGTATTTCTAAAGATGCAATAAATATTATTATTATTATCCACTGTGTATCATATTTATCGGCCCAAGCAGCATTTATTATGTATTTACTACTTTTTTTAGTTATTCTGTATGTTTAAACTAAAACCAAATAAAGATTAATATTCAAACGATCAAGGGCTCTAAGCTACAGCACTTCTGCATATTCCACCTTCCACACTTTGGCTTCATCTTCTGTGTAGAACTGAGTTGCTATTCTCTTTCAAGCAAACTTCAAAATTCTTTTTTTTTTTTTGGCGCAGTGAGTGAGTGAGGCTTGGTATGTAGTCTTCCTGCGATGTCAGAGCGATTGCCGTGATCTTGTGTTGTCTTTTTGTTCTTGTGTACAATATATTATATCTTTTTGTTTCCGGGCTCGGCTCTATTTGTTGCACGGGGGCTGGGGGGAGTTGATACATAGCTGGATAGGGAGGTGCCCCAGAGTGCTCAAAAGTGTGACCATTTTTATACCTGGATAGTGGCAAAATCTATACCCATATTTGTAACCATTTCTGTCATCACTGTTTATTCCAAATAAAACAGTTATCACCGTATTTACTCTATTAGAAAAGCATCTCTAATAGAAGCACATGTAAGCCAACAGTTGCATTGTATATGGATTTATTTTAAATATGCATTTTGACCATAGAAACACCTGTCGCTTACATAAGAGCATAATATTAACACAATGTTCAGGTTATTTAGGTTGTTAAATGAGAAACAACAGTTAACACCAAATGGGAAAAATATTACCAATATTTATTTCTATCTTGACCAAAAATATGACCGATACTTATACCTAAAATCCAAAAAAAACGAGACCCATTTCAGTGGCACATCCCCATTAGACAAGTTCTATGTATTGTCATTTTTTTTGTTCATTTTCGGAATTTCACCATGCTTTTGTACATAGTCAATGTTGTGTTGCTCTCTGCAACTTTCAGTGAGGCAACATTTTAGCCAATTCTGATGTAAAAATGTCATTCTTGTTTGTGGCATGTAGAATGAATTCCAGCTTGACCAATACTTGTTCTTGGCAAAATTATCTACATTTGATTACACCTTTCATAAAAAATGGTGGCCTGCAATGACACAAATGGTGGGGGGGGGGGCGTACAATCTTTGAGAAATTGAACATATATCGTATTTACTCTATTTAAGGTGAACTTAGAACCCAAAACTGCATTTATTATATACAGAATAATTGAAATGAATTTTTTCCAACTTTAGATCTCAGCAGAAGCACCTGGTAAGTAAACTTAATTGTGAACTCGATTTGACAACAATCCTGAACATGAGATGGTCTTCCACCATGGACTTGGGAAGAAAAAAGTACAGTCAAAGATGTCCAAAAAGCAGTGCAACTGCGTCAATAATAAACTGGGAAAACCCTATTGACTAAGGCAGCATTGTTGAATTTGAATTAACATCATGGATTGAAGATGGTTAATTTGATTTAGTGCGATGCCAGCACGAGCTTCTACTGTCCACCCTCTTCAAGCTCATCATGTACAAGTAATATGAACTGAAGGTAGCTTATTTGAGAGATTCAGTGCGATGCCAGCATGAGCCACAAAAAATACTACGGCAACAGATTTAGGAATTTTTTTGGCACATTCTGGCTCCTGAATGCGCAGAATTCAGCAAGATTTGTTGGAAGGGTGTACCTTGTAATTACAGCTGGGAGCTTTCTTTGTGGTACAGCCCACTAGATTCATTTTATCACAGTCCTTGCATACATACATACATACATACATACATAAATTCAAAACAAGAACATTTACAGAATGTTACTTTGGAATGCAATTGTGAAGGATATAAGAAAAGTCTATATCAAGAGTAAAATGGTTCAAGATAGTACCACAACAGACATCAATATCTTTAAAGAAGTATTAAACTAATGATAGCAACACACATTTATAGACCATGCACAGAGTTAAATCACTTACTGAAATTTTATTGCCACGGAACATGAAAGAGAGAAAGAAATAAAATAAAGGTTAGGCATGAGTGCAGAAAAAAAAACCTACACAATTGAAAAACAATAAGATCCAGAATAAATTTATTTTCTGATTGACAATCATAACCCATTAGAAACTGAGAATCCATTTGCAAGAAAACATTACACAATACTATATTACAAAATATTTTTTTTTTTCACAATGGGGTTTTAAAAAAATTCAAGATTATTTTACATAGGAGCATAAAATTTCAAATGACTATATACGTGACAGGGGGCATCCCTATTCCAAGTGTAACAACCCCTTTGGTTATTTCAAAATTTCACGACATGTGTTTAGCTGTTTTGAGAAAAGCTGCAAGCTCTCCTACAAGCTACAAAATTGCAGACAGTTTCAAACAAAATATGAAAATATCTTATAATACACTCTAGAAAAGATATTTTGATTGCTGAGAATGGGATATGCGAAAGTACAACAAAGTGTACCGGTATACATCTACATGTATGCTCACATGCAACATAGGTAGTTTAATTAAGCTCTATTATCAGGTACATTTTGCTTGTAGCAATGGACATATACAGTACTGTAAAATCTGTATTAGAAGCCTATTGAAATGGTACAATGCAACAGAGGGGATGCGGCTTCTATTAGAGCATAAAAATGGGTGCGACTTCTGTTAGGGATGTGGCTTCTAATACAGATTTTACGGAAGTATGTGCAACAATTTTGGTATTTGCAAAATAACCAAGTCAGAAATTGTTTGCAAACAGCAAAACATTCATGTAGATTCAGTCTTAGTTAAGTTTTCAGCATCTTAGAGTGTCATCATTAATTATTCAAATTTTGATGAGAAACAAGTCGGGATTTGTTTGATGAAACACCCACTTTAAGTCGTAGACTTTCTGAATTTATACATGTTATATGAGATTTCTTAACATTCGTTGCCTCTGCGCCCATTTCAAACTACCTAGGCTAGGTGCGTTGAGAGTGTTGCAAAGCAGGATTCAAAAACTACATTGCATGTCGAGATTTTACGTAATCCAGATTAAAAATAAATGCTGTAACTGTTGACTGCAATTCATGGCTAATATTAATACACATGTTAAAAACTTCAAATAAGTTTAACAGCTTTAAGAGTGACAAGTTATCCAGCCACCCCATAGACACCTTCTACTCAAGAATATATATATATACAACAAACTTCAGTCAGACTGTTTGGCGATCTCTCAACAACAGTAATCTAACTTAATTATTGAAAACCGTAACATAATAACAAAATAACCAACATTTGCAAATTACCTATAGAGAAAACATAGGTAGTAGTTTCCTGACATGCAGTTGTTGAAAACAAACAAGAAAATAGATCTTGAAAAAACAGGTGAAGAAAAACCACTTTGAAATGTAAAGAAATCTTGAATACATGTACGCTATTTGTTACAATTAAAAAAAAAAACAATTCTCCACATATTCGTGCTATACGCTTAGGTAATATACAAGCACCAGACAAGAATACATCAATTTAAACATGATTTCACTAGTACAGTCAACTCATTGGCAAATTGTTTGCATCAATGGCAATTCCAGTTTTTCAAAGTTACCAATTTTTAAGTGGTACTGTACAGCGTTCCACAATTTGGTAATTTCACAGAATTCACTTTCTCTGTTTCAAGAACCCTCAGGCAAATTCCTGCAGCTAGAAAATTTTGCGATTTTTCCTAGACTCACAAGTGGTTTACCATAGTTTAAAAACACTGTGTGAACCAATATCAACTGAACACTCTAAAACCGATTAGAAGCGTTAGTGTACAATGATTGCGCACAATGTACATGTAATCAAAGTGTTTTTATTTAACAGTTCTAGATATATGTAGTTTTAAACAAATATCTTTCCTAGCAAAAGCAGTTGATATTGTTAAGAGTAGACAATTGTTGTAATTCCCATGCGCCCTTGAGACTTTATGAATGCTATTATACGAGATATCCTTTTACATTATTCCTGGGCAAAACCTTCTGTTTCTTCAATGGCAAATGTGAGTTTTTCCAGAAGTTGCTCATAACTTTTATAAGGTGGTAGATCCAGTCGATTGAAGCTGAAAATAATGAATTTAATCCATAAATTAATACTACACTTAGTATGTTGTGTACTATTGGTGTATATGCAATATCTTGCAGTAACACAGTATTTGTGTGTGAACACTGAACAATATTTGTACTCAAAGATGCAGGAAACTTCCATTGCAAAGAAAACCAGTGCTATAATCCCACAATAGATTTTCTGTTCACAGTAAATCAAATGAAATGTAATTTAGACCATTTGTTCAAAAGGTATATGCCAGTAGGATATAGCAATGAAAACAAAACGTAGAGTAACTGGACAAATTTTCAAGAATTATTATACCTGCATTTTGGCAATCGGTTCTATGGTAAAAGTTTCTTGACATCCAGAAATTACACTCAGAGACAGACTGGAAAACTGTCATTTCATTCAGTGATGAAATTTCTCCCATAATGCTATGTAACATTTTATATCAGCTTTTATTCCGCTACACAATGAAGTCAAAATACAAGTATTTACAATGACTCTTCAACTCACCATGTATGACTTCTTGGTAACCAAGTTTCTTTACCAACCTTTTCTATACAGAACTTCTGAGGACCGTTACTCCCTGTAAGAATTAATCAAGTTATAAGCATAAAAGTAGGCTAAATGGTCAATGATCTGAGAGTGACCATAATCAAATGCAGTAAATTGTATAAAGTCGCATCAATTGCTCAAAAAACAGGAGCAATGGTATAAACAATGGTTGTCTATTATGTTAACATTCTTTTTTTCTTTTTTAGCAGGGAGTTAAGCCCTGTCGTAATTTTTATTTAGTTAAGCAACGACTGCCTGAGATATTTTCTTAATTTATTCCTTTTATTATACTAGCAGGTGGAGCTCATACATGAGCCAAGACCTCCAAATTGTTATTCATGGCACATAGTTAAAGTAACATAATTGTCACACCACATAACATTCAATATAGACCCGCGTCACAATTTGAACTCTTGACACATGGCCGCAGTGTCATTTTATGTGCAACTGCTGCTGTACAGGGTGGTGATATTTATAAGAATACATTGATATCCCTTACAAATTAACTCAGTGAACCCACCAACTGGTAATCTACAAGTACCAGTGACAAACTGTAGAAGACATGTTTTATGTGCAGCTGTTGTACAACATCAGTCACATATGTATGGTAGTGATATTTGAGAATACATTGACAACCCTTACCCATTAACTCAGTGAACCCACCAACTGGTAATCTACAAGTGCCAGTGACAAACTGTAGAAGACGTGCTCTTTTCTCATGATCAAAATCTTTAGCTGCCTGCCAGAACCAAACAACTTGTTTACTGTTTCTTGTATAGTGTCTGTAGATAGTATTGCGTTGCCAGTCATCCATGTCAATTTCTTGCATTCCACACAGCATCAACTGAAGAATAAAAATACCAATTTAATGATGACTACCGGTAAAATGATTCCTTTAAAATGAAAAAACTACATGTACACAACATATTGGATAAAGCCAGCTGAGAAATAATGTGACCATAAAGGACAACTCACAACTTTGCAAAACGCTGTTTACTTTGTTCTAGACTTGACAGCTAGTATACGTGTATGATTAACTAATTCAAAGGGTGAGTGTAAAGGGCAGGGGTTGACGCTCCGCACATGTGCAACATTTGTATTGATAAACATTGATTTCCCATAATCCAATGTGTTCAGACCTGGGTGTGACATGCACTAATCACTGCCGGTGAAATACATAATTAAAGCGCTTGGTAAGGTCTCAGTTTGTACTCTCTGGTCTGCCCAACAGTCAAAGTTGCCATCTTTGTTTATATGAGACCCATATCTCGCACATGCACGGTGTGATGACCATCACCCTTCAACATTCAATAACTATTCTTTATTTCCTATTTAAATACATTGTATGTAATTCAAGAAATATGAAAACACAAATAATTTGTTTGTATATTCTAATGCTTTTCATTTTGAAAAATTGCACTCTCATCAAGTATGATAACTGAACATGTGTCAATGGTGGCGTCAAGTATGGATTGGACAAAAACAAGTGTTTTGCAAAGCTGCAAGTCATTATGCTAATTGACTATCTGAATTATTGTCAGAATGATTGTAACAACAACAGGAACTACTAACTTATCAAAATATTTAGGTTAACAGCGCTGTAACTAGTAGATCAAACCACACTACAGCAGAAACTTTTGATTATATACTCACTTCAAGTTCTCTTTCATCAAAATATTGCAACCATTGTAAGGGGAGTACTTCATTGAAACCTTCTAAGAATGATTTTGTCTGTTCTTCAATTCCACGATTAAATCGCCATTCAGTCATCAAACTAAATATAAAAATAAAATTAATCAATAATTGGATTACCTTAAACTTACATGAAATTATGTCATATTGGAGCAAGGTCATTACGATTATATAAGATAAATCTTACAGTACATTTAAAGATTATCAATTCACCTTAAATACTCTTCTTTGTTTTCTTCAGTCACAGCAATTTCACTGCCGCCTGGTTTCAAATCATGGCTCTCCACTTTACCAAGAACATCAAAGTCAGCACTAAATGTTAAATCTAAACCGCAGTCTTCAACATTGTTATCCCTGTAGAAATCAATAATAGGTGATTTTCCGTACAACTGCAAGATCTCGCGAGAAGCATGAAAGACGCGCGTTGAACGTCTGCCGCAAAAATCAAACGATTTGATTTTGAACTCGAATTTTTTTATTTCGTAGCGCACATCGACCGGCCGATCTTTGACAGAGGAATATTGCATTCGAATATCCTCACTTAATCGAAATTGCCCATCATCAAATGTGTACAGCACATTATTGACATGGAAATGTTCCCCAAAATACTTTCGTGTTTGTCGAATCTCATGCGATGTTTGACTCCACTACGACGCTATGACCTTTGTTTGTCCTGTTTTTACGTTCGATTTCACGCATAACGCGTGATTCTCGCAGTGAACGGAAAATGGTCTATTAATGGTTTAATGTTGATTTGTAATTGCTAATTGAATGTTAGTTTATGTAAAGCTGTACGAGTCTAAATTGAAAAATACAGTCCACAACTGAAATTACAGCTTTTTTTTTTACAGTATTTACATATTACAATGTGGCAGCTCAACAAAGCATTAAATTTTTTCATTTTCAAAAAACTAATAGACAAATAGAAAGTTTCAATTCAAAACACAAGATCAAACAAATAGATATAATGACGAATTTTGTTAAACAACTGTCCAATTGTTGTTTGGAAACGGTTCTGACCAGTATCTAGTAATGTGTGAATCGGTTTGATTGATGAAAGGAGGAAAATGGTAATTCACTTACTTGACCCATACTAGTGAATTATAAAACTCTGGATCAATTGTCTCTAAGTCCTTTAAAGTTAATTTCTTACTCAGCATTCTTTTGTAAAATGGCATAGTGAAACCACTGTATATAAACTTTTGGTGAAACAATGCCTGGAAATATTCAAAACACAACAAAGTTGTTAATTATTAGTACTAATAATGCTAATTACAAAGTTAACAGAATATCAATAAAGTTACACTAGAGATTATCAAACGATAACTGCTGTAATTTTTTATGGCAGTCTATCTATTGTAATCAAAATTATTTGCATCAATGTCAAGTCAGACACCCATTCCCCACTTTTGCACGATTTCAGGGTCACATTCATCAAAGTGTTCAAGATTCTCTGAGTTGAGGTCACTGGGCAACTGTTGAATATGGCAATTACCAGTACACTGTATTGAGATGTGAAGATCTCATAATCTCATCTATCTATTATACTAGTACTTCATTAGCTAATATAGTTGTTATATTGAGTTGAACTGAAACTGAAATGAACTCACCATGGCTATAAACCTTCCAACAAACCTGAAGTACAATAAATGATCTGGGTTTACCGACGATGCTGCATTGATTTGTAAACAATAATTACTCTTGTTGGCATATTCAAATAGACAGTACATGGGATTCAACACTTCTTGTGAAACCTGGAAAAACCATTCCCTGAAGAAAAAAAAAAAAAGCATTATCTACCAAGCCACTGCACAGTGGGGCAGTCAGTATGTAGGCTTTCCTAGTATTTTCGATATAGGCAGTAACACAAAATAATGTTATATAATAGTGCCTTCAAGAGGCATGATGCAGAATTTTTTCAACTGTATGAGCCTGATTTCGACCAGATCAAGCACCAGTAGCGCGGTATCTGGTTGTTTGGCTACTATTCAACCAAAGTCCAGGAGGTGACTGTGTAATAGGCATACAGGTTTGAATGTCTTTCATTCATATAGGTGCAATGAAGAAGAACAAAATATAATTTTGAATCAAATACCTCTGAGACACAAAAATTAAGGATGTGTGTTCAACTAAGGCAGTGAAATTTGTTATAACAATTCTGATTAGAATTACTTTTTCAGAACCCAAGTCATAATTTATCTATATGTTTTACAAGTATCAAATATCCAAATAAATACAGTTGATTTAAAATGTACCGGGATACTTCAGGTTCAACTAGACAGTGAAAACTCACCTGGCTACACCACCATAATCTAAGCCTTCTTCCCCTCTGAATATAATGTAAAGTCGCCTCCTGAGATCAAATGGTTGCAACCTCATAACCTACATGTAAATAAGATTGAACTTATTAAAGCGAGAGGGTCGTCACCTGCGTACGTGCGGGAATTGAGTCCCAAGCGACGATAACAACACATGCTAAAAACGCAAAGGGTCATGGGTAGACGCTTGTTTGTAAACAATGACACGATATGGCCATCTGACGCATGCGCAGGTGACGACTCCCTCGCTTTAATGCATGGCACTTCCAGTGTTCAGACAAACATTACTCCCAGCAACTACAGCTGTATTATGAATGGTACATAGACAGTCTGTTATCAATTGAATATCCACGCAAGTCATCAAATGAGAATATAATGCAAGTCATATAAAAAGTGTATACAACATTTTTGCACATTCAAATCTTACGATCTAAAGGACTGCTGTATTGTTGACCAATTAGCTGGCAATATATAGCTGATTTGGCGTACCATCAGTCCAATGAGAGTAAAGCTACCTCTACAACAAACTTACCTGTTGAAAAGAGTCCTCAAACAAAGTTTGTCTTGACACACTCAATTTGACATGACTTGGTAAGGCATTAGATTGACATAGATATCGGAACTGACCAAGCTTCCATCGGAAACTTCTTTCATATGCAATGGGCACACCAAACGCTCCTTTTGGACTGTTAAAATAAAAATTTGAAATATCATGATTATGCAAGCTAACATTTGCATGAATTCATCCTCCACACAGTTGAAAGAGTTTATTTGCCATAGGATACTAAACTGTACAATTTATAGCGACATCTCTAAGCATATAGGACTTGCGTGTTAATGGAAAATTTGTGCCTCACCCTTTTGTTCCAGTTCCTGATCTTGGATCTTGGAATGTGGTAGTTCTCGTATTATGATCTACAAAATACCTAACGCCTTCATTAGTGTACCTCATTTCCCAGCCTTCAGGAAGTGGTTCTTCATTCAAGGCTCTGCAACAACATAAAATTTACTGTTAAACTCCAGCTACAGGCACACAAAAACATCTGAAATCAAATGTTCCTTCTATCAATATTATTGATAGTACATTTTCTGACATATTTACCCCTGTGTTCGTGGATCCTCCCATTGTGTTGTCCTTGTATGGTGATTGACGAAATATACTCGGCCATTGGCTTCTACTCGTTTCTCCCATCCTGCTGGCAGGCCACCCATAGGGTCAGTATTACTGCTCTCACTGTTAGCTATATTCTATAGAAACCAAATCACCAAGTAAATTACACACAAAACGCAATTGAGATGTTTTGGGGATTATTTTATTTAATGCATCAGAATACATACTTTTTTAGTGGTGTTATATATCCCCTAATCACCCTAGTGCATTGATTTGTAAAAAATAGGGTTGTTGGTGTAGCTTAAAATGACGAAATAAACAATATGTAAACTGTGAAAGCTTCTGGTTTCTTTGACGTTTTGTGTGTTGATCAACTCATCACTCTAACATGTACATACAATAAATTCATAGCAACAAATGATAGCATAGTGGTACAACACTGTCAGTTACAATCCACAAACGTTTCCAGACTATAATTTAAAAATTAAGTATGCTCTTCACAGATGGATGATAATTCCAGCCCAGTAATTCCATCTCCAGTATACACTACACATATCAAATTGGCAACTGACAGTTTCTCTACCTTATAGATATTCCTGAATATATTACATGCAGACACAATTGGGTTATTGATGCGACCAAGACAATACATACCGGGATAATAAACCGTTGTTGAAATTGCTGCATGGCAGCTGCTTGCATTTGAGTTCGGTGTTGTTGCCATTGTTCAAAGTTCCTTACGGAATCTACTGTTGGCCTCTGCCACGTTGTGGTCCTAGTATTATGATCTACATAATAAACTCTACCCCTTGGATCTGTACGTCGCTCCCAACTGAAATATTAGCAAGTTAATCGAATTAGGAATTCAGTAGCGAGTCGTGTACGTATGCTGTGAGGTTCAGATGAATCTGGTGAAAATCAATGCTTCAATTCAACATTTCCTTGACGACATGGGATATATGATCTTGTAAATGAATCATTGCATCATTTTTTTTCAATGAATATGTGCACAAGTTAGTGAAATGCACATTTGATCTTGTAAATGAATCATTGCATCATTTTTTTTCAATGAATATGTGCACAAGTTAGTGAAATGCACATTTGATCTTTGTAAAATGGGCGTATGTTAAAGAATTTCACTGTATACCCAAATATATATTCCTTGCAAGAACAGCCTAGGCCAATGAGAGTGTGCCCAAGTGAATGGTCCATGAACTGGTAAACATGACTTACTACCTACCCAGGTGGAAGAGGCTGTGGTCTTTCCCATGTAGTGGTATGGGTATTATGGTCAACATAATATGGTCTTCCATGTGGATCTATTCTCATCTCCCAACTAGTGTGTTTTAAAAGAAAAAAACAAGTGAATAGGAAATACCACTGATTAAAGAAATTGAATCAAAAAAGCATGATAATGGAAGAGCATGGTATATCAGGTACAGGATAAATCAACATTGTAGTTTAATAACCCTGCTATATTTGCTTACATTACATGTAAAGTACCGGTAGTTGATTTTGCTTGAAACAGAACTGTATCATAGACCTTAGAGAACATGTTTTCTAAGGTCTATGATTCCATTCATTGAACACGATTGTGAAAATTCATTGCTCTTGACCACACAGGAATTTAAATAGATTGTTTGTGAAAACTGTAAAATACTGGAATTAATTTTCACTGACTTTTGGGGTGTTTTGTACGGACTAGTTGAATGAAAGATATAGGGGAAATGGTATATTCGCTGGGCTTTATCATCCCCTCAGCAAAAAAAACGAAGATAAATTCCAAGCGAAAATAAAGTATTTTCTACAGGGCTACAGGTAAATGATAGCATTTCACTCAACCATTGTTTTTGACCAAACATTATCCAGTGTTCTCCACCGAAAAATACCATACAGAATTGATTAATTTACAGAACAATATATCATGTTAATCACCTCTAGTATGTATTGTTATGAGCAGAAGTCTTGCATAGAGATGGAAAACTGATTATCTCTAGGCCTACCCTATTCACCCACCGCTGTTGGTGCTGTAACTATTTAGCATCCAAGTTGCATAGGGGAACAGTGTATTCTGGGTGTTTATGTACTGAATTCGGAAAGTGGTAAAAAACATCAAACATGGCGGCCGGATTAGTTTTCTGTGGTATTTGTAATTAAATACACATTTTAGTTATTTTTTCCCACACACTTTTTTACTTTATCAATTTTCTGTGGTGAATCTTTCGAGAACAAAGCATATTCTTGCTATTTTTCTTGAATTTGACAACTTGTGAAAATGTGTCGTAGACGACCGTACATGTGCAAATGTATCATATTGTTGTAAGTTTTATTTTGACAAATGGCCCGTTTTGGCTTCGTGGACAAATCATTTTGTATATTTTCTACAATATATCTCAACTATGTTTTGCACTTGCTCTCTGTAATTCAAACGCATTGCATTTCATGAACGCAGAATATTTTGAGAACGTAAAAAACACTGGCTTTGAAATGAGCATTGCGTAAAATATTGATAAATCTGTTTGTATTCCAAAAGATTGCAATTTGTAAACCTGCTTAAATTAAATGAAAAAAAACAAGTCATTGTCAATGACACGTCCCCGTTCCGTTCATATTTGAGTGACATATACATTCAAAGCAGATCATGACTGAAATGCACCTGCATATGTACAACACATTGTGCTAAATCTGAACAAAATCCATCCATGCATGACTGAGATCCGGTTCTGGAATTGTGAAAATACGTGATTTTGATGCATTTTCGGCCTTAAAATGGCCATCATTTCGCTATTGTTAAGCAGATCATGAAACAAAGGCACATATCTATTTGTGACATGATGTACCATGTGTGTGTGAAGATTGAACTTGATCAATCCAGACATGTCTTGGATACGGATCCAGAAGTGAATTCTTTAAAACAAAAAGGCCGCCAGTCGGCCATTTCGAACTTGATCCGAAAAAAAAAAAGACGTGCATCAAGGTCCTATTATGTTTAATGTATGTACAAAATTTGAACAAAATCCGTCCATGCATAACTGAGATACGGGTCCGGAATGGTGAAAATGTGCGATTTCAATGCATTTTCGGCCTTAAAGCGGCCGCCATTTGGCTATCGTTAATGAGATCATGAAACAAATGCACATACATATTTGTGACATGATGTACCTTGTGTGTGTGAAGTTTGAACTCGATCAATCCAAGCATGTCTCGGATACGGATCCAGAACTGAATTCTTTAAAACAAAATGGCCGCCAGTCGGCCATTTCGAACTTGATCCGAAAAAAAAAATGACGTGCATCAAGGTCCTATTATGTTTAATGTATGTACAAAATTTGAATGAAATCCGTCCATGCATAACTGAGATCCGGGTCCGGAATGGTGAAAATGTGCAATTTCAATGCATTTTCGGCCTTAAAGCGGCCGCCATTTGGCTATCGTTAATGAGATCATGAAACAAATGCACATACATATTTGTGACATGATGTACCTTGTGTGTGTGAAGTTTGAACTCGATCAATCCAAGCATGTCTCGGATACGGATCCAGAACTGAATTCTTTAAAACAAAATGGCCGCCAGTCGGCCATTTCGAACTTGATCCGAAAAAAAAAATGACGTGCATCAAGGTCCTATTATGTTTAATGTATGTACCAAATTTGAATGAAATCCGTCCATGCATAACTGAGATCCGGGTCCGGAATGGTGAAAATGTGCAATTTCAATGCATTTTCGGCCTTAAAGCGGCCACCATTTGGCTATCGTTCATGAGATCATGAAACAAATACACATACATATTTGTGACATGATGTACCTTGTGTGTGTGAAGTTTGAACTCGATCAATCCAGACATGTCTCGGATACGGATCCAGAACTGAATTCTTTAAAACAAAATGGCCGCCAGTCGGCTATTTCGAACTTGATCCGAAAAAAAAAATGACGTGCATCAAGGTCCTATTATGTTTAATGTATGTACCAAATTTGAATGAAATCCGTCCATGCATAACTGAGATCCGGGTCCGGAATGGTGAAAATGTGCGATTTCAATGCATTTTCGGCCTTAAAGCGGCCGCCATTTGGCTATCGTTAATGAGATCATGAAACAAATGCACATACATATTTGTGACATGATGTACCTTGTGTGTGTGAAGTTTGAACTCGATCAATCCAAGCATGTCTCAGATACGGATCCAGAACTGAATTCTTTAAAACAAAATGGCCGCCAGTCGGCCATTTCGAACCCGATCCAAAAAAAAAAATGACGTGCATCAAGGTCCTATTATGTTTAATGTATGTACCAAATTTGAACAATATCCGTCCATGCATAACTGAGATCCGGGTCCGGAATGGTGAAAATGTGCGATTTTGATGCATTTTCGGCCTTAAAATGGCCGCTATTCGACTATCGTTAATCGGATCATGAAAAAAATGCATGTGCATATGTCCCATATAATGTGTGATGTATGAGTGAAGTTTGAACTCAATCGGTCCATGCATGTTCGAGATACAGGTGATCACGGACGCACGGACGCACACAGGGCAAAACATAAGTCCCCGTTTTCGGACTGCGTCCGAACGGGGACTAAAAACAGTGAATAACTAAGTGTGTATTGCAGTTTGTGACATAAATGCTAGAATGTAGTACATAAATGGCACGCAAATTTATGCTAATTAGGCCACCCACCAGCTATTTTGGATTGTGGAGAACACTGAATGTACATGTGGCGTGTGACTGAAATAGAATCACAACACTGAATGTGAATGATGGCACAGACACGAAAACTGAACTATTATTGAATTATTCCTATGAGCTGTGTATCAGTCAATACTATCACTGTACTGCCTTCAAGCATACTTTGTGTTACTCATGTAATAACCTCATATTATCTTAGACTTTATAACTGTGTACTAAATCCTTAATGCATTATGAAATGAAAAAAATAAAATAAAAAAAGCGACTTACGCTGCTGGTAATTGTTGATTATTTACATCAACTGTAATTGGTGCATTAGATCTAGGTGCTCCTGAACTGGAGACTGTAGTTGTACTGTCTGCATTTGATGATGTGGATGTTGCTGTTGAAGTCGTTGTTGTGCCTGATGTAACGGCAGCTGTTGCAGTATAAGCCGGAGTGGCTCTCCCTATTAAAAGACAATACAAGGTACAATACACTCATGAGCATATATAGGTTATTAATCAGATAGTAAGGTGTTGTTATAACACCAATAAATTATGTATTTCAGAAAGCCAAAACACATGTCATCTTGTAAAAAAAAACATTTTATTTAACAAAGCCACTGTCTCTGAAGTATTACTGTAAAATACATTATTTTAGCTGGAATTAATTTTTGCTGGAAGGACATTTTGACTATTTTGTATGACATTTATTTTCAATGAATTTTTGATGAGTTGAATCTATAACATAGGAAAAAAAACATTTTTACTGGATTTTATTTTTTACCGATTCATCCCTACAGCGAAAATAAATACTTTACAGTATAACACACAGAGAAAGCATGGTTTAACATGGAAATGTCGCAAGTACAACATTCACTACAGTTCTAACATATCTAACTCTAATAAAATTCAATAGTTCAGACGCATGACCCTCCTTATATGTTATGTCTCGACAATTTCTTGGGATATTGTCCAATAATAGAAATATGTCTCTATTTCTGCCATGTTAAACCTTTTTGAAGTCCAAATACTAGCATTTTGATAGTGAATTTGTTTCCCCAGAAAGTAAAACCAATACGTGTGAGCAGAGTTTGGTGATGCATAAAAGACTATTATGAAAGTAAGTAAGTAAAAGATGCAGTGAGAAACGTAAATATCATGGTTCATTGACTTAACAAATTACAGAAGTGTAGACAAATAAATAAATTACTTACTTTACACTAAATGCATTGCAACCATTAATAATAATCAACTGTAAATCACACAGACATAAACAAACAACTCATAAATCTGTGACATGTGGGAGTGGTAAACATGAGGGTATTGTTAGGGGTTAGGAAAGATGGACACACACAGCACATGAGATTTTACCTGAACCACCATACACAAAAAAATCCAACAAAATATTTAATGCAGTGACAAATATAAAATGTAAATGTAAATCATGGTTTTGTAGTCTGTTATTAGGACAAAATCAATCTGAGTAAAAATGTATTACTGGACTTTGGTTCTGAAAAGAGTTGCTCAGTTGTAGGTGAATCAAAATGTCTAGTACAGAAAGTAAATGACTTTTACAGAGAGGTGAAACAGTGACGAGGAAATAAGTAACACACAACAAACAAAAATAAAGGTGTGCATCCTAATTTTCATGAAACACGGATTATGCACATTCACATAGTATCACTTACGTTTTTGTGTCAAATATGAATTGCAAATTAAATTTAGCATTTTCCCACAAATTTGATTAAGATTTACACTAGGATTTGATCAAGACTGATTCACTTAAGAAAGAAAGAATTTTCAAAATTAACCAAAGAATTTACATTTTTAATCAGATTAAAAACTAAAGGCACATGTAGCAATGTTCATTTTATTAATGTTGTAAAGATGACAGATGTTGGACAATATGCAGGTGGGTGATTCAGGTTACTCACCAGATCCCGACCGAGATCGACTTTCATTTGAAGGAGGCGGGGGCCTGGGAGGTGCTGGTGCTTGCCGACGTGATTTGTTACTAGACCCACCTGGATTAGTACGTGGTCTGGTACCCGATGACGACGGCATCGCTTGTGTACCAGACTGTGACTGATTGTGTGATACATCCCCATTTGCTTGGGTGCCTGAAAATAATTAAAGTAGACATATTAGAGGGCGTATGCATACATGTCTCATACCACAACTTTTCAAACAATGTATTAAACAAAACAAGTGGCGTATACAACAGATTGTTTATTTACATGAAAACACATGTTTCGTGTCATAGTAATATGGCCAAAATAAAAACAGCTGTTATTCAGCCATCTTTGATCTGATTATGGAACACAGAGATATGTATGATGTATGTGCCAAATATGAATGAAAATGGTACATAAATTGTGGAAATATAGTAGTAAGGCCAAAAAGTCAGATGGCTGTCAAACGGCCATCTTTGACCAGATTTTGAAACAAATTGTCATGGACATGCATCCTAACATGTATAAAGTACATGTATGTGCCAAATTTGAATGAAAACTGACAGAGCACATCCAAGATATCGCATAAAAAAACAAAAACAAGATGCTTGCCAGTCGACCATCTTTGATCCAATTGCAAAATATATCGTCATGGACATGTATCCTAACATGTATAATCTATGTACCAAGTTTGAATGACAACTGACAAAGCATGTCAAAACTACAATATTTTCGAAAAACAAGATGGCTGCCAGTCGGCCATTTTGAATCGAATTGCTAAATCACTGCATGTGCTTATGTCCCACATAAGGTACTAGGCACATGCAAAGAATGAATGGAATCGGTCCACAGGATTCTGAAATATGACGTTGGATAGACTGACGCACGGACAGACTGACACACGGACGGTCGGAGGGACTTCCTCAGGAACTCACGGACGGTCGGGGACATGTATCCTAACATGTATGATCTATGTAGTAAATTTGAATGAAAACTGACAAAGCATGTCCAAAATACGACATTTTCAAAAAACAAGATGGCTGCCAGTCGGCCATCTTTGATCCAATTGTGAAATAAATCATCATGGACATGTATCCTAACATGTATAATCTATGTACCAAGTTTGAATGACAACTGACAAAGCATGTCCAAAATACAACATTTTCAAAAAACAAGATGGCTGCCAGTCGGCCATTTTGAATCGAATCGCTAAACCACTGCATGTGCATATGCCCCACATAAAGTACTAGGCACATGCAAAGAATGAACAGAATCGGTCCAAGGGATTCTGAGATACGACTCCGGATGAACGCACGGACGCACGGACACACGGAGACCGAATTATAAGTCCTCGTTTTCGGACTTCGTCCGAACGGGGACTAAAAACAGTTTCATTTCCTCATACTGACAAACTTACCATTTGTAAATCTTGATAACACTTCAGAAGGTACCGTCATACCATCCAATGTAACATGTAAGTCACCACCTTTGGTTTGACCATTCTTACTCTCAGATTTCAGCTCTTGTTTCAATGTAACATTATGCACTGAAATAAGTTAAAATGGTTGTATTAATTTACCGTTTGGGACTTAATTATTAATTAGTTGGCTTTTGTTTTGCTGATAGTTAAATAGGCTAAATTAAAACACAGTCATATGTGAAGTTAACAGTAAAATGTATTCACAAACAAGTAAATTTAAAACCTAGTAAATATCATTGCAATTTCAAAACCACCAAAATTAAAGTCAGTGAATATTTTCTCCCCACAGTATAAATCTCACTTGTAAGTTGTTAATGATTAAGTTTGACTGCTAGCCAAAGAAGAATTAACAGTCTACGAATGCTGGATATTTTCAGGCTCTTTAGTTTGCAAACAGACAGTGAAATAACTGATGTCCTATCACTATTTGTGATAAATCACAGACTACATATCAGAGAGACTGTACAAACTACAAAGACTACTTGCACACACAAGGTACATATACTCACACTTTCCATTGTGTTTCTGCAATAAAGGCAGTATTTCAATATTACAAGAACCAAGTACCACATCACTTTTCACAGAAAAGTGGTTTAACACTTTACATTCCAATTTTGTACGGGGAGTCACCAGTCTGAAAACAAAGAACCGCACACAGTTTAAAAATAAAGACTGCAGTGATGTTGAACAGAAAAGCAGCTTATAGCACGGAAATGATCAATTTTCCTGCGTTTTTGTTTTGTCTAATCAGCAGTGTCATCATAATCATGATTACATGTTTGATTATGCTCAATCACAGTCGTGATTAGTAATCATAACTATCTACTCTCAACAAATAACCCTCAAGCAATGAACGAAGTGCAAATATTTAAATGTCGCAGGATTTCTCAATCATGATTTTGTTTGTAATGATGAATGAAATATTGAGAAAAAAATAATCATGATTACAATTACATGTTCAGTAATGGCATCAAACTAATCATTATAGCACAAATTGAATGCACCCCTGGAGGTGCATATTTGTATAAACAAAATGGCCACCAGTTAGATACCAAACTGAAAAACAAAGCTGCTGTAGTCATATCTGTTGGCACCTATTTTTGCTATTTAGATACATAAATACATAAAACTAGGAGCTTCATTAACTTACACTGTGAAATGTTCATTCCATTGCGGTGTCCATGTCTTTTTGACAACCTCAGTTTTTCGTGGTGGATGACCATCTACTATCAATTCCACATAAGGGTCAGCCTTTCCACTAAACCAGCCACCATTATCTTTTAATTTAGCAGAAGAAACTGAAAAATAATACAATGGATCCGATTAAATCCTCAGGGGCGGAGCTACGTCACAAGACGTTCCACGTTGCTACGACGCGCACCACTGTACATGCATTTCTATGGGCTCTGTGCGTGTTGCTGTGGAACGCCGGTCGAGCCGGTGAAAATTCGAGAAAACAACACAAACTCAACTTTGAAGTAATCCCGAACAACCAAATTTATATATGTTACACACGTAAGGCTAATCTTGTTACACTGTTCAGAGGAGTCTCAACAATCATCCCAAAATACCGTTTTCTGCGAGTTGTGGGCCTTTGTTTTCACCGCCTCCGGTTGCCAGGCGGTGAAAATGCCCAGATGCCCACCCCCGAGGATAAAGGTGAGGCAGGCATTAAAGATTTACTATAAAATAAATCTACCACTTGTTTGAAACATCTAATTATATTAACATATAACATCCCTCATAAAAGATAATAGCTGAGTAAGACAAAACTTGATGTCTGTTGCTGCCTATGTTGTATACTTAATGATATGAACTTTGGAACTGGTATTGACAGGACATCGCTGCCCATCAAGTACTCAAATTTATTTTGAATTGAATGACATTTAACATTGATTTTGTCTGCATTTAAAACAATATCTTGTTTTTCTTATGATATACCAGTAGTGAACAAGCCATTAAAAATGTTGTTCATCTTCAATGTAATTGCCATCATAGTGTTCAGATTCAGTGTTTCACTGACAAGTACATTTCAATGGTGATCATGTTTAGTTTTTAGTGGGTCGTTACTTATTGAAGCCATGAATTACTTTATGAAGCAAATTGATCATTATCAGATTCGGAGCAACAATGCCTAAAACACAGCCATATTGTCAGCCAATTAGCTGATGATATTGCTGGTTAGGTGTAAATAACAAATGTATGGCCACAATAGTCGGAATCTGGGCGAGAAACTCACGAAAAGCAACATTTTTTTAAATCAATTAGGGAATTTATAATGTGGATATTTTTTTAAATACCCAAACTAAATGAACATATAAAATATTTTATGAAAAAGCCACTTCCCATATGTTCTGAAATTGTCATGGCAACAGTAACACATACTTACTGGTAACTTGTAATTGAGAATAGGCTGGATTCGGTGACTGGCCTTGCTGAGTTACTGAATTGGCCATGGATTTCTTAACACTATAGATATGACTGATTCTGAAAAATAAAGTAAATTCCATTCTTACCATAATTATAACATTATAATGTATACAACATAGATTATTAATTATTAATCTATCAAGTAACAAAACTTTAAAAATTGTAAACCATGAACAGATTGAATTGGTCGATAAGCGTCCTTTGACTTAGTATGTTACTAGGCTGAGCTCAAATGCAAGTTTCTAGAGAGTTTATTAGGGACGACGTCAAAAGATCGATGTCGGATAAAAAACTTATTTCCTTTAGTTTGGGGGTGGGGGGGGGGTTGACCTCAAAAAGTTTCCATCCCACAAAAACGATTATATTTTTTAATGAAGTCAAAAAAATCTTGGAGTATTTGTAGTTCGTTTTTTTTTTATCCAATCATGGACAGAAATAACCGAAAAGGGAAAAAAACAGAAAAATGGTTTGGTCCGAGTGTAAATCTGCATCAAATGAGGTACATTTGTAAAATCTTGTTACACCCACCCGACAACCAACTGCTATGCAATACTACTGTCCGATTATCAATTTGTATTTAATGGTGAATGTAGTCTGACGCCATGACCAATATTTATCAATTAAGTTTCAGTGGGGGGTAGGGGGGTTTGGAAAAAAAACTGAAGGAATTACGTTTTTATCCGACATCGATCTTTTGATGTCATCCCTTACCATGTCATTAAATTGATTTTCAGTGACATGCATACACTAATACAGATGGTTTTGTTAAACTGACAACTGTTCCAACAGGTTGTTCAGTGTCATGTTATGGTGGTAATTGTAATTATAACACAAGTTAATATAAGAGTAAGGATAAGCTAAGCTGAAATATCACCAAGACAACCAAAGATGTTCTGTACAGCAGCGTGTTTCAAGCACAATGTACCCATAAACAAAATGATAGCTAAAACAAGACCACACATGGACATATAATGATACAATTGCAGCATAAGGTGTATGGGGATTTATCATGGTCCATCACTACATTTTATCATAATGAAAAAGAAAAACATTATTGTGTGGTACAATACACATAAACTAAATAATATACTCAATAGTTGTATGTTGCCTGGCATGGAAGCTTTCATAATGTATTTTTATCTTAGTCACAATATTGCTGGTGGTACTATATCCATTCAAGCTTCACCATTGTATGTATGGCTGAGACTGGTGCTGGCTTTATTTATACTTCCCACATCACCAAAATAATAGTAATATTTCTTCCAGGAAGCTGGGACTTGTGTCTATCACCACCACTCATGGTTCCAGTTCAATTAAACCATGAAGGAAAATGTATGTAAACACTGGGGATGTAATTTATTCTATTGGTTGCCAGCAAGCATGATTTGACCCCAAAAAAATACATTTATAGTCACAGACTGGTGACAAAAATCATGAGTGATTCTTGTATACAGCAATCATAATACAAAACTCAATACTTACACAAATAATAACTTCTAGCTGTATCTGTTTGATTAAGAAGTAACTGATGAACTTCAGAGATACATGATATTTGTTTTATTTTTTTACTGAGAACTGTTCAAATAATCTGCAAGATACAAGTTAATTCAACAGATGAATATAAATCAAGATATAGTTTTGTTGAACTATGATAACAAAGGTTGCTGGAAGAGACCAGTGATCATTGTATGGTGTCAAT
This sequence comes from Saccoglossus kowalevskii, assembly GCF_978046115.1. NCBI lineage: Eukaryota > Metazoa > Hemichordata > Enteropneusta > Harrimaniidae > Saccoglossus > Saccoglossus kowalevskii. The sequence goes on from NC_140646.1 coordinate 24,636,399, forward strand.
AATATAACATTTTTTTCTTCTTTTTTTTTTTTTTAATCAGACATTTTTTTTATTTGCTCTAGCTTGTTGATTAGTTAACAAACCCCTGGATCATCATTGCTGTCAATAAACTGTAGAATAAGCCAGTCAATGAGTTAATGGATACAAATTTTATTAAACATTTGTGTCTGAAACATCACAACTTATTTGTGTTGCTAGGATCACTGATTGACTTGGTACATTCTAGTACTAATTATTGACTCATTCTGAGTTTCCAATCATAACACATTGAACACATTTCCCAGAGAGATTTTTTCCAGAAAAATATTCAATCTTGAAAGTCTTTATTATACTATACACAACTTATATTTGTTATTGTAACTATGTATTCTAGGAAGGCAGCAGTTTACTTCATTATTACTGTAAATTGCTTTAATACTGAGAAACTAATTTTAGTAAATTTCGCAGTGAAAAATTATAAAATTTAATAGCACTGAAGATTTGTCTGGGTCCTACTACACAGAGTGTCATCAACAACAAAAATTTTACTACACAAATGCAGTAATAATCATCAAAACGCAAACATTTCTTGCAGTGAAAATTAAACAGTTTACAGTAGAATGAGTGATTATTTGAAAATCATGTCATAAAGCAGGAATATAATAAGGACTTTGTATTCAGGTTATTTATGACAGTTGATATTTAAGTACATAGCTTTATCATAGCTTTTTTGCAGTCCCTAAATAACAAGATTTACTATTATTATCGTATCTGCACTTTTACGATCAAACATTGTATGACCCAAATCAAAACAAGGAAGCATGAAACATGACATCATGAAAGTATTATTCAGGTATTTTTCTGTATGAAAAATTTTATAATTACCAACTCGCCTGACGTCAGCTGTACCCCTATCATGTACTTGACTGTACTCGTACAGTCATCGATTCGGAATACGCCCAACGATCACAAGATAGTGAGTAAACAAAACAAATTTTAAAGACGACACAAACATTTGTGATCTTTGGACCGGACCCAAATATCAATCAAAGGGCGGAGAGCACCTTTATGTCGAAGGGATTGATGCAATATGTCCTAATTACGTGTATTAATAGCCCAAGTTTGAAGAATTTCTGAGGTTTTCCTGTTTACCGGTGAGCAGGACTCCGGCAGACGGCGACTAACGCGGATGTCACATTTATGCTATTACTATAGTCGTTATTACTTACAGGTTGAAATAAAAACCGGTGCTACTCCCAACGATAATCACAACAGTTATATGACACACCATTAAGCAATAAACAGAATTTGTCACCACGATGTCTATTTTATCCCTAATTCCAACTCTGATTTTGTCCTATTTTAGATGGGAAAGAAGCCATCTTGTTTTTTTAAATGTAAAAACAGCTCTCTTTGTGACGATCCATTACAATTGTAAACAATAATATAATTAATATAGTAAAACAGACAGAAAGGACAACACTTACAGTTTGTTTTTCAACGATCAGAATATGCCCTAATGACGAAGAAAGACTATAAAACTTTCAAACTACAATCGAACTTATACGCAAAGTTTTTGGAGATAGATCCGCCATCGCAGGTAAGTCACGTGATTGTAGTGATGTAAAGCAGCCTTTCTCAAAATATGAATTTGAAAGACTATCATCAATCCAATATTTATCTTATTAAATCTAGACCAAAAGGGATAATGTATGAAAAATTATAGTAATATGAAGGACATTATATTTAGCTTCGCAAACTAGTTTATTTTTTACCGACTCATTTTGCAATAAACAATTGTTTGAACGAGGTTGCACAATGCAGCGCCCTCTTATTTCTAACTTACGCAATCATGGCTTCCGATATTGCTGAACATGTGGTGGTGGATTCGGCTGCGTTTATCAAAAATGCACAGTTACAGGTACTAGTTTAGTTTGTTTTATCGAAGTGGGTCACCAGCATCACGACTATTTACCACGGAGTTTGTTTCATGGTGCCTCAGCAGAGACTCCACATGCATACCAATTTCAATGAAAGAAGCCTACATAAATGCAAATACCGGGTATCCAGAATTTATTCATTTTGAAATAAATTGTACTTCCAGGTAATATAAGGATATCGACTTAAAAAAACAGTGTTGTGGGTCACCAGCCGAATTTTCATAAAATAATGGTCGTATTTTAGCGATTGGTGACCATTTAGTTAGTATTATAATCGCTTAGGTTTCTTTGGCAAAGATATGGGATATCTTAAATTGTAGGCGGGTTACATACATGTTGTAAGCTGAAAGAAATCATATATTGTGAATGATGGGGTACTAGGGTATGATGTATTGTTGTTCTAAATTATTTCAAAAATCTGGGTTTTAAAAAGTAATGCTGCTTTTTGCAAAAATGTAAAAATACAATTTTTCCTTAAAGGGCTGTGGTCGTTGTGCAGCGCGTGTTCGAATTTCATATCAACAAAAATGCATTTTACATGCGTTGTGTATGTCGCTATGAGTCCTATATCGAACAGGATGCAGCACAACAACCACTGCCTTTAAACATTGTGTGTATTTAAAACATGGTGGTCTAATACATGTGCATTACCATCATGGTTTTTATATTCTCCAAAAAATAAATTAAACACGGGTACTTTGTACTAGATACAGATCGCTAATTGTTGTTATTGGCCGATTATATTGAGCGACTATTATAACAACTAGTGTTCTTCCCAGAAATTTAAACACTGAGGCATCAAAAATGAATTGTTCCTAACGGAAATTGTGATGATTAACCTACTCAACTACAAAATGCACAAAATTATTTTTATTCAATCTTTCAAGAGTGTTACAACCACACACAAGTTTTAAGTTTTCAGCAACTTATCAATTTGATTTAAAAAGTCAGCACAGTGGAAATGGCACTGTGGTAATCAAGATAATTACTGTGGGAGACTCTGATTAGTGTAGCAGTAAAACAAGGCACTGTGGTATTCTACTGAACCATATGTAGTAACATTCACTCCTCACTGTGATTTTTGCAGGACATTGCCAAACATGTCTATACAATCCAAGATGTGGTGCGCGAGATCAGAGATTATGAAACAAAGAAGAGGTTGTCCATTGCACCATATGAAATTATATTCCGAGAACCACCACCAGACTGTGTCCGATTTGGTTTGTATATCTTGTGTATTGATTATTAAATCTCTTTGAAGTCAGAGGAAATGTTTTGTGATTCAATCTAATAATTTTTTTGCTGAAACCCATTATGTCACTGATAATTTTTACTTTTCCTGTACATAAAAAGGGGAGTTATATTATGTGTTGACACAAAACATCAAAGCAACCAGAGAGCTTTCATGATTGACTGATTTTTTTTATTCCGCTATTGATCAGACTACTTTTGACTCCCCCCAACTGCCTCAGTCTGTTTTCTCTGCTTCACTACTGAAAATAGACACCAGAATATTTGCTATACAATTCCTGTTCTGAAAAAAAACATCCAATCATGTAAGAAATGATGTTATTACCAAAGATCACAACAAGTGTTCATTGTATTATTTACTAGTTACACAGTTTGCGAAGAAGACTGGTGATTATCCAAGCTTATCTGCAGTTGATATTAGAATAATGGCTTTGACTTATCAATTAACAAAGGAACATGTAGGATTAGATCATATCAAACAAGAACCAGTGATGCAGGTTGGTCTCCTTGTTCAGTTTTTCACATCTCCATTCACTCATTTATTTCTTCATCGTGATGATTGTGTGAAGAGGAATAATGATGTTTATAGACACTTGGAGGATATTGATTAGGAGAATGATTAAGATGATAATTAGAAGGATGATAATGATGATTAGGAGGATGATAAAGATGATAATTAGGAGGATGATAAAAATGATGATTAGGAGGATGATAAAAATGATGATTAGGAGGATGATAAAAATGATGATTCGGAGGATGATAAAGATGATAATTAGGTGGATGATAAAGATGATTAGGTGGATGATAAAGATGATAATTAGGATGATAAAGATGATGATTAGGAGGATGATAAAAATGATGATTAGGAGGATGATAAAAATGATGATTCGGAGGATGATAAAGATAATTAGGTGGATGATAAAGATGATAATTAGGTGGATGATAAAGATGATGATTAGGTGGATGATAAAGATGATGATTAGGAGGATGATAAAGATGATGATTAGGATGATAAAGATGATGATTAGGAGGAGGATAAAGATGATGATTAGGAGGAGGATAAAGATGATAAGGAGGAGGATAAAGATGATAAGGAGGAGGATAAAGATGATGAGGAGGAGGATAAAGATGATGATTAGGAGGAGGATAAAGATGATGATTAGGAGAATAAAGATGATTAGGAGGATGATAAAGATGATGAGGAGGATGATAAAGATGATGATTAGGAGGATGATAAAGATGATGATTAGGAGGATGATAAAGATGATGATTAGGAGGAGGATAAAGATGATTAGGAGGATGATAAAGCTGATAAGGAGGAGGATAAAGATGATAAGGAGGAGGATAAAGATGATAAGGAGGATAAAGATGATGATTAGGAGGAGGATAAAGATGATGATTAGGAGAATAAAGATGATTAGGAGGATGATAAAGATGATGATTAGGAGGATGATAAAGATGATGATTAGGAGGATGATTAGGAGGATGATAAAGATGATGATTAGGAGGATGATAAAGATGATGATTAGGAGAATAAAGATGATTAGGAGGATGATAAAGATGATGAGGAGGATGATAAAGATGATGATTAGGAGGATGATAAAGATGATGATTAGGAGGATGATAAAGATGATGATTAGGAGGATGATAAAGCTGATAAGGAGGAGGATAAAGATGATAAGGAGGAGGATAAAGATGATAAGGAGGATAAAGATGATGATTAGGAGGAGGATAAAGATGATGATTAGGAGAATAAAGATGATGATTAGGAGGATGATAAAGATGATGATTAGGAGGATGATTAGGAGGATGATAAAGATGATGATTAGGAGGATGATAAAGATGATTAGGAGGATGATAAAGATGATGATGATTAGGAGGAGGATAAATATGATGATTAGGAGGAGGATAAATATGATGATTAGGAGGATGATAAATATGATGATAAGGAGGAGGATAAAGATGATAAGGAGGAGGATAAAGATTATGATTAGGAGGATGATAAAGATGATGATTAGGAGGATGATAAAGATGATGATTAGGAGGATGATAAAGATGATGATTAGGAGGATGATAAAGATGATTAGGAGGATGATAAAGATGATGATTAGGAGGATGATAAAGATGATGATTAGGAGGATGATAAAGATGATTAGGAGGATGATAAATATGATGATAAGGAGGAGGATAAAGATGATTAGGAGGATGATAAAGATGATGATTAGGAGGATGATAAAGATGATGATTAGGAGGATGATAAAGATGATGATTAGGAGGATGATAAAGATGATGATTAGGAGGATGATAAAGATGATGATTAGGAGGATGATAAAGATGATGATTAGGAGGATGATAAAGATGATGATTAGGAGGATGATAAAGATGATTAGGAGGATGATAAAGATGATGATTAGGAGGATGATAAAGATGATGATTAGGAGGATGATAAAGATGATTAGGAGGATGATAAAGATGATGATTAGGAGGAGGATAAATATGATTAGGAGGATGATAAAGATGATGATTAGGAGAATGATAAAGATGATGATTAGGAGAATGATAAAGATGATGATTAGGAGGATGATAAAGATGATAAGGAGGAGGATAAAGATGATAAGGAGGAGGATAAAGATAAGGAGGAGGATAAAGATGATAAGGAGGAGGATAAAGATGATGATTAGGAGGAGGATAAAGATGATGATTAGGAGAATAAAGATGATTAGGAGGATGATAAAGATGATTAGGAGGATGATAAAGATGATGATTAGGAGGATGATAAAGATGATGATTAGGAGGATGATAAAGATGATGATTAGGAGGATGATAAAGATGATGATTAGGAGGATGATAAAGATGATTAGGAGGATGATAAAGATGATGATTAGGAGGAGGATAAATATGATTAGGAGGATGATAAATATGATGATAAGGAGGAGGATAAAGATGATAAGGAGGAGGATAAAGATGATAATTAGGAGAACGATAAAGATGATGATTAGGAGGACGATAAAGATGATAAGGAGGAGGAGGAGGATAAAGATGATAAGGAGGAGGATGATAAAGATGATGATTAGGAGGATGATAAAGATGATGATTAGGAGGATGATAAATATGATGATAAGGAGGAGGATAAAGATGATGATTAGGAGGAGGATAAAGATGATGATTAGGAGGAGGATAAAGATGATGATTAGGAGGAGGATAAAGATGATGATTAGGAGGAGGATAAAGATGATGATTAGGAGGAGGATAAAGATGATAATTAGGAGAACGATAAAGATGATGATTAGGAGGATGATAAATATGATAAGGAGGAGGATAAAGATGATAAGGAGGAGGATAAAGATGATAAGGAGGAGGATAAAGATGATAAGGAGGAGGATAAAGATGATGATTAGGAGGAGGATAAAGATGATGATTAGGAGGATGATAAAGATGATGATTAGGAGGATGATAAAGATGATGATTAGGAGGAGGATAAAGACAATGATTAGGAGGAGGATAATGATGATGATGATTAGGAGGAGGATAAAGATAAGGAGGAGGATAAAGATGATGATTAGGAGGATGATAAAGATGATGATTAGGATGATGATAAAGATGATGATTAGGACGATGATAAAGATGATTAGGAGGATGATAAAGATGATGATTAGGAGGATGATAAAGATGATGATTAGGAGGATGATAAAGATGATGATTAGGAGGAGGATAAAGACGATGATTAGGAGGAGGATAAAGATAAAGATGATAAGGAGGAGGATAAAGATGATAAGGAGGATAAAGATGATTAGGACGATGATAAAGATGATGATTAGGACGATGATAAAGATGATGATTAGGACGATGATAAAGATGATTAGGAGGATGATAAAGATGATGATTAGGAGGATGATAAAGATGATGATTAGGAGGATGATAAAGATGATGATTAGGAGGATGATAAAGATAAAGATGATAAGGAGGAGGATAAAGATGATAAGGAGGATAAAGATGATTAGGACGATGATAAAGATGATGATTAGGACGATGATAAAGATGATGATTAGGACGATGATAAAGATGATTAGGAGGAGGATAAAGATGATGATTAGGAGGATGATAAAGATGATGATTAGGAGGATGATAAAGATGATGATTAGGACAATGATAAAGATGATGATTAGAAGGAGGATAAAAAATGATAATTAGGAGGAGGATAAAGATGATGATAATAAAGATCATTAGAAGGATGATAAAGATGTGATGGTGGTAGTAATTATGATAATGATAATGATAATTGAGATTGAGGATGTCTTTGTTGTTTAATTACAGACCACATGGAGTAGCTCTACAAAGCCTTTAGACAAACCTACTGATATGGTTGGATGGTATCTTCCTCCAAAGGTAATTTATACAATAATTCTCTGTCAGTATTTCACAAGTTGTGAACATTTATATGCAAGTAAACCCTTTAAAATTTAGAATGAATGAATTTACAAAGAAGAAATATACTTGACTTCGGGTACAGTGTTGGAGAGGAAGGGTGCATTTCCTGATAGATGTAGTGAAAGTAGTTGGCAGTTGTCATATTATATATAGCACTGTTTGTGTTTTAGTCTTTTTCAGACAGTAAGTCAGAACATGAATCAGTAGTCACTGAGAAAATTGGACAAGCTGATGACCAAGAAGATATTATTTTGGAAAGAATTCAACAAGATGAACTGGATGAGGCTGATTCTTTAAAAAATGAACATTGTGATGACATTGCAATTGATGAGGTTGATAGTGAAATTACGAATCACTCAACGTTACCTGAAGATTTACCGCTTAAAAGTGATGAAGAACAGAATATGGAAGAGGAATGTGCTGATGATGCAGAGAACAGTGATGAAGACAGTGGTCACAGTGATGACGGCGACAACGACGATGACAACGACAACGACGATGATGATGATGATGATGATGATGAAGGATGGATTACGCCACGTAACATCAAGCGTATCACAAAACATTTTTCGGGCAACAATGAATCCTCACAAGGTGCCAAAGTCGGGTGTATGACGACAGATTTTGCAATGCAGGTAATTTTCTCCTTTTTAATTTGACAGTGTTAAGGTGGAACTTGATGGTATTCCAGTTTCATCCAAAGTAGTCTTTGCTCATGGTTGGTTAATATTAAAGCGGGGAAGTCGTCGCCTGCGCATACGCCAGATGGCCATAGCATGTCATTGTTTACAAACAAGCATCTACCCTCGAGCCTTTGCGTTTTTAGCGTGTGTTATCATTGCTTGGGCCTCAATTCTTGCTCGTGCGCAGGTGACGACTCTCCCTCTTTAAACATGTTGCCGATTTGATTAGGTTTTGATGAAATTTTATTATCTGGTCGCCAAAGCGTATAACTGGCTGATATATTCAAAAAGTCTAAAATAATTATAATAATTTAATAATAATTTTACCTCTGTACATCTGTTTGTCAGTTTGCCCGCACATAGAATGTTCATGTTCAAACTTTACGCATACATCATGCATCTTGTGGGGGTTAAATGATGTGCATGCATTTCTTTTGTAATAGGACTCAAGATTGCAGAATGGCGGCCATTATAGTGTTACATTTTAATCAAAATCAGACATTTCTGTCAATCGAGAACTAGATATTGGTTTTTTGTGACAAATTTCCTTCAAATTTGGTATTCAAATTATAGGACCATGACACACATCACAATATTTTGGTATCTGATTCAAGTTGGACTAAGCCTTGTGGGACAGTCTAGCAATCAATCATGTCTGATAGTTAGTCAAGTCAGGAGTCAGTTTAGTTAGAGTAAAACAATGAGTACCGGTACAACTTGAGTTCTGGTATTTCATCCTCCCTGCATGCACAGTGTGCATGTTGAATTTGAAATTAACCTGCACTAACTTGATGTGAAATGCACCAATTTCAAAGTTTTAATAAAATTTACGGGTTATCGATTCATGCGATCACGAAAGAATTAGTTTTTTTTTCAAGTTGTCATAATGTTGGTTGAACTTAATTTAGGCTTAGTGAATATAATGAGAAAATGTTAATTTCTACATGCAGTGTGCACACAATATTTTGAGTTTACTTGCGCTAGCTAAGAATCTATGTGCATAGTGCAGTGTGCACCAGAGTATTTCGTCCCCTGTCTTTGGACCAATCCAGTTTCACTAACCTTCCTTGTAGGTTCCAGAAGTCTATTGTATTTCATATCAGTGAAATGTGAATAATTTCTATTATTAAATCAATTAGAGTGAAGTGTTAAACGAATATATTTGCTCAGACCATATATATATACAGTGTTCTCCACAAGGGGTTTTAGGCGGGCGGCCCGCCCATCAAGTTTTACGGCCGCCCAGTAACTCTCAACACCCGCCCACCAACGTACATCCAGCTGAAATTATTTGTAAAAAGCTTGCATTGTTCTTCCCAAGCCTAAACAAAAGAGTAGCTGCCCAACCCTTTATTTTGCTATTGTTTCAACAGTCCAAACATAAACAATGTCCATTGGAAGTCTGCAAGCAGTTATCAAGTGTATTCATGGCAATGTGTCAATCGCTTGAATTCATTGTCGCCCGACATTGTTGCCACTTATTGCTCACGATACGCAACTACAGTGGTTTCAATTTACAGCTGTATTTTTAATAATCGTCTTCCGATCACGAAAGAAAGAAGTAAATACGAACGAAATGTATATGCACAGAAAATAAACAAATATATTAGCAGATTGCATGTAAACTCGAACAAAAATTTAAATTCTATCCGTATTTACAACGTTCGCTCGATTTTCATTGTGAAAACAGCATGGAGAAGGCAAACTGATGACCTTTTGGCCTACCCCATTCAACGACCGTCTGCTACCCACCGCTGTTGGCGCTGTAACGATTTAGTATCTAAGTTGCATAGGGGAACAGCGCATTCTGGGTGTTCGTGTACTGAATTCGGAAAGCGGTAATAAACATCAAACATGGCTGCTGGATTAGTTTACCGCGAGTATTTGTAATTGAATAATATTTTAGTTATCTTTTCCACGTACTTTTTTCAATTTATCTATTTTTTATGTCTAATCTTTCGAGAACATATCAGATTCTTTTATTTTGCCGATTGCTAGCATTTTTTTCTTGAATTCAAAAACAATGTGTGAAAACGCAACGTATCGTGGTCGTACATGCGTAAATGCATCTTACCGTCCGTCGGCACGGGTGAGTACTGATGCCACAAATAAAAATGTTATGGATTTTGTTTTGACAAATTGTCTGTTTTGGCTTCGTGGGCAAATCATCTCGTATATTTTCTACATTATAACTCAATTATGTTTTGTACTTGCTCTTAGTTACTCGAATTGCATTTCATGAACGCAGAATAATTTGCGAACGCATAAATCACCGATTTCAAACTTTTTGCATTTCGTAAATATTGATAGTGACCAATCTGTTTGTATTTCAAAAAATTGTAACATGTTCCAATTAAATTAAATTAAAAAGAGAATAGTAAATAACTTAGTGTGTATTGCAGTTCATGTCATAAATGCGAGAATGCTGTATGTAAATGATATGCAAATTAAAATGCAAATTTATGCTAATTAGGCCGCCCACCAGCTAATTTGGATTGTGGAGAACACTGATATATTGGTTGAACAAGTTGATTCCCTTGGAAGAATACCCAGATCGTCTGTGCAATGACAAGAATTTATGTTCCCAAAACGAATGAATAAACAGAATTTTTCTACTCTACATGATAAATTACTGGTATTTACAATAATCAGAAAAAAAAGGAAGCTGTTTCAGGACCTTGATGCACTTTGTTTCAGGACTGGTGATCATTTGTCCTTAATACATGCTGCTCCAGATGATTGTATCTAACACAGTGTTCTCCCCAGACTTCATGTCAAGCATCACGGCCAATTTGCATAACAATGCATCTAATTTGCATAATTTTTATTTGCATAATAATCAGTTTTTCCCAACAAATATTGTCAATCTACAGTTAATTAAAGACAAGATATTTTTATATCTGATAAATTTCATATCATTTTACTGCATTGTATTTTTTGTTTTTGTATCAAGTCAAATAAAGTTTGAAATGGAACATCATAAAAAGGAAAAAAAATTGAAAAACTTGTGTTATAGCCAGTCAGTGAATATACTGTTATCCATGGATGTAACTGGTTCATCATTGTGTATAAGTTTAGTGCCCATGTCACTGTCGGTTCATATAAACGTCGGGGAAAACATTTTTTGGTTAAATATATAAAGTCGGCAAGATATTGAAATATGTTGAAATTAATAAATCAATAATTAAAAAAAATTCTACAATGGCAGTTTGGCGATTTTTCATTGCAATATACCTTGTGAGTACAACGCTACGATCACCGTAACATTGTCAGCTGACGGCATTGCGTTGGACGGGTATTCACCGCTGCTATTGCGATCATCGGTATCTGACTTTTTGGTGTGAAATACACAAATTGTTTATTAAAACGATTCATTGATGATTATCATAAGCATTACATCTAAATTGCCAACGAGATGTTGTTTTTAAACATCGCGGAAAATCATGCATTCTGCGCCGCCATCTTTGTTACCTCGATCAGAACCCCTGATAGCCCAGCATGCATCGGTCACAATGTTGCAACGTGCATTATGTCGCCTTAGGGCGGCGTTTTTCTGTACTAAGGTACCCTATGAATGGGGTATTTCCAGAGGTCAGAGTTTGTTTTGTCTTATCCCGTCTCGTCTGCTGTTGAATTATTCATACTTTTCTTTCCAATGCGACTTAATTTCACTTGTTCTTTTTTTAATTTTGGAGTAAATAATGTCACCAGCGATTGAGTGATAACAAATCAGAGTGCAGCAAATCGGGGTTGATCTTCCCGACGTACGCCGTGACTTGTTTTGTCACATTGTTGCCGTTGCGTGCAATGGGCAAATTATTGCTATTCTAGTTATTTTTTTTTTGATTTGGAGGCTCTGCACCTTTGAAAGACTTTGCAACATATTGCAGACTTCCGTTTTTATCACTGTCTTTGTATAGCTAACAAAAGCGGGATTACCTAAATCGATCAATACATGTTATTGTTTTAAATACGTGCAAGACGAGACTGACACTTGTAAACAAAAATATAAGCATCACGGGCGAGTGACCAAGCGTCACGGACAAAGGGCAAGCATCACGACCGAGTGTCCAAGCGTCACGGTACCGTGTCGCTTCAGAGGCCTGGGGTGAACACTGCTAACATGCATTGACCAATCATGTTTAAACGCCACACAAGTTTCATTTATCGTGTTGCACATAGGCATATGCATTTGTTTCATTATCAAGTTCAATGCAGTGCTGAGATCTGGACAGGGAAAGCAGACTTATTACTACCCTCAGTACTGAGATCTGGACAGGGAAAGCAGACTTATTACTACCCTCAGTACTGAGATCTGGACAGGGAAAGCAGACTTATTACTACCCTCAGTACTGAGATCTGGACAGGGAAAGCAGACTTATTACTACCCTCAGTACTGAGATCTGGACAGGGAAAGCAGACTTATTACTACCCTCAGTACTGAGATCTGGACAGGGAAAGCAGACTTATTACTACCCTCAGTACTGAGATCTGGACAGGGAAAGCAGACTTATTACTACCCTCAGTACTGAGATCTGGACAGGGAAAGCAGACTTATTACTACCCTCAGTACTGAGATCTGGACAGGGAAAGCAGACTTATTACTACCCTCAGTACTGAGATCTGGACAGGGAAAGCAGACTTATTACTACCCTCAGTACTGAGATCTGGACAGTGTATTCGCTGGTTCCCGGTGTCCTTTGCGAATGGCAATTAGGACGCAGTAATCGCCATAATGTTCCACTGGGCCGGTTTTCCGGTCGGAAGGCACGTGACTGAGTGACGTAATTTGAAAACATTCCAAGTGCCGTTCTGCATAAACATGTCTGTAATACTGTGATAAATCCATGCCCATACATTCTGCTTGCTTAGACTTACATATTTGAGATGCTTCTGACATTCCTTGCTGTTTCTGTGCAAATTTATAATAAAAGAACGATTTTTTTATTCGCCCAACTTTCGAAAGTAAAAGGAAACCACTGAATGGCCACGAGCGTAAGCGCTGACGTCAGGTAACCAAGGGAAATAGAACAAGCAACGAGAAAGTGATGGACCAATCAGAATTCTGGAACTTTTTCTAGTTACCGTCCTCTTGTGGCTTGGTACGCCATGACACTTGAGGCGGAAACCAGCCAAGACAGTGTAATGGTACTGTCATTAGTGCAAATATACATCTAATCGATTTTGTTTTCTATCAACAGAATGTGCTTATTCAAATGGGTATTCCTGTGCTTTCACTTAATGGTATGTTCATTAAAAGAACTAAGACGTATGTTCTAAAATGCAGTGGTTGTTTCAAGTAAGTAGGATTTTAAAATGCCACAAAAATGCATTTTTACCACCAGTTCTCATCACAAATTCACAAAATAGTCCTGTTGATAGTCTGCACTGTCCTTCAGAAGACTGGGACAAAAATAGCCAAATTGTTTGAGTAGAAACTGAAAATTTACCAAATTTTGACTGTTGGCTCCAAAATTAGGGTGAGTTTCCAGAAATATTAAAGAATGTAAGAAAAAAAGTGCAGAAAAATTTGAGCAAGAAAGTCTGGTGGTAAAAAGGCTAAGTAAAACAATGACATTTACATGAATTGTATATATCGCATATTTTCTCTGAAATTTGCCTTTTGTTTGCATCATCAAATTTTGAGAGGCATTTGGGTGGAGAGCAGTCTATGAAAAATAACCTTGTTGGCTCTTATGAATCAGTCAGACTTTGCGTTTATTCAGACGACTGTCTCTGTACACAATATATTGTTTGCAAATGCTTGTATACTTTTGACGCTTTAGAAGACGCATGTAATAATGCTACTAATACAGCATCCCAGTCATCACACTATGCAATATTCCATTATGGTGCTATAAGTCGGCATATATCACAAAATAGTTAAGTATTAAAGCGGGAGAGTCGTCACCTGTGTCAGGGGCCCATAGCGTGTCACTGTTTACAAACTAGTATCTACCCATGAGCCTTTGAGTTCTTGGCACGTGTTATCATCGCCTGGGACTCAATTCCCGCGTGTGCGCAGGTGACGACCCTCTCACTTTAATATAAGTGCTGTTATGTCACGAAGTATTATACAAAAAATTAGTTATGTTAATATTTTTTTTCAGAGTGACTGCAATCATGACGAAGCAGTTTTGTCCACACTGTGGTAATAAAACATTGATGAAGGTCACAGTAACCTTGGATGACAACGGCAAACAGCATTTTCACATGTCGAGAAGAAAAATTGAAAACAAGAGAGGACTGAAGGTATTTTCTAATATTTATCTGATAAATTTGACTGAATCTTTTTTGTCTATCTGAATAGAACTTTTGTTTCACTGATCAAGATGCAGTCAATATTTGTTACTAAGTAATCAAGTGATAAGGCATTCTTGCATATAAATTACCCTAATTTGCATATTTACTCACTCTTCTTCATTGACATAATTATGGCTGTAGGTAATAAATGCAAATTAAAAAAAGATAAATATTTTTCTATAAAACCTGTTGCTTTAGTTGATCATTACCAACAGCTAGTATCTACAAAATGTAGGTGTTTTCTTAACAATCGTTTGCATATTCACATTTTCAGTTGTTTCAGTTTCTCGTGTATGTTCTGTAGCATAAATTAAAATTTTTGTGCTATATTTTTTTGCAGTATTCCTTACCAATGCCCCAAGGTGGTAAGCATGCAACAAACCCTCACCTAGTAGAAGATCAACCGTTCCCAAAGAACAGACCTTCACGAAAAGCCTTAAAAAAGACAAATGCATTTGATCCGAACTACGCAGCTAGCGTATCACCGTTTGCTACACATGATGTGACAAGCAGAGCAGCACAGTTGGGAGTCAACAGATTTGGATCACATTCTGGAAAAAAGCGAAATCCTAACGAAAATAGGTCCAGAAGGAAGTGAATAAAAGGGACATGAAGTATTATATTTCAACAAAGCTAAATGAACTTTAACTTTTTGTAATTATGGTGATATCACCTGGATAAGATCCCAGTAAGCTTATATTATAGAACAACCTCAACTCGTGGTTGCTTTCGGAAACTCTCTCCCTGCCCTCTTACATTTCTCCTGTAATAAAAACAATTTTACAATGTTTGACTATCGCTGTTTTATATGCATATGTACAGATTATTTGAATTGTACAGTGTTTCAAAACCAGGATGAGAAATGTATCTTTCGATTTCAATCAACTCATTAAGGGCGTTACTCGTTTGATTGTACAGTATATGTTTTTATATGTACCGGTACATGAACTGTTAATGTAAGGCTAGGTAACAATAAATAATGAATATTTAGCTATTGTTTCAGATTATTGACTTTAATCTGCATTTTAGTCGTTATATTGTACCGGTAGTTCTTCACCTACATTGCACGTATTATGTGTTGTACACAGTTCAAACATGTGGGTATGAAGTGATATAGCCATTAGTCGTAATGACACACACAAAAATTAACTATGACAAATTTTTATGCATATATTTGTCTCTAAACCTGGCAAGCCTTATCATATTTACATTGCAGGATCGTTTTTAGTGAACAGCATTTCAATGAAGAACCTACCTAACTGGTAGAGGGGGGGGGTGACAAAGTTTTTGGAATATCTACCGATTTATACAATAGCCTTAACGTTTCACATGCATACAAGCCCACACTCTCCCCATCCCGCAAACGTACATGTCATACTACTGATATTTGACCTTGGCAAAATACATAGATCTGTTTCGACATGCCTTCAATCAATATGTGCTTCCACTCAGAGCTGGCACAGCCCATGTTGAAATTTTTGGTATCAAATTGCCAAAGAGGGTTTAATTAATCTCAGAACAAGACCTGGAACTGGAACTGGCAAAATGGAACTTGGCTGTCAAATTCATACATGAAAAATACTATCTTTGATGAGGTACAGAGAGAGTGGCAGTGTCCCTGCCATTCAACTTGACCAAAAAAAATTTGTTTATCTCTGATGGTGGGTGGAGTAGTTGTAGCCTAATTTTACATAACAACTACATTAGTTATACAAATGGAATTTAAAATTTATGAAAAAAAAAATACTTGTTGGCTAGTCGCTGTTCTGGAAGCGAGTGTCGTCTCCTAAACTTTGAAAGACTGTTATCGTTCAGTATTTACTAGGAAAGTACTCTTTCTGTTCAAAAATATACCCATTTTGCTAAGGACAAAGTTCTTGCATGATTCAAGTGGAGAGTAAATTTCCCCTTACTATTTAAAAATGATAGTGTTTTGAGGAGCAGCACCCTCGATTCAAACCAACGAATTTCAGATCGACAAGGTGCATGGTCATTCAACTGATTGTGTTAGCAGGTGGTTTACTACGATATGCATTTGAATCGGGTATGATTTCAACAGGTCATTGGCCCATTCTTCTATGGGTAAACAGGTGTTGCGTAACACGCCACGATGTGGCTGCAAAACTTAGTATTACTGGTACTTTGTTAAAGTGTTGCAACTCTGACATTAATGGTAGTTTACAGCCTGTTCGGGGTTAGTGAAGTTAGAAGTACGTACGAGATAGAAATGCGCATTCACCCATGTCTAGATCATTGTGCTGTCAAAGCAGCTGTTGACACTTGTTATCAAAAGTTATTCTAATGAACAGTTTTCATTGAGAAAAAAGCTAAAATATATTATTAAATGGAGTATATGAAGGCCTAGAACAAAATACATGTATTCGTGTTTCTGGTCATCTGTTTTTATTTTGTTTTGTTTTTGACTCCTTTGTGCCAAGCACACAATTGGAGTGAGTCTTTGCAGTTAGTGTGTCTGTAAGTGTGTCCATCTGTTCCACTGATATCTCAAGAACCATACATTGATTTTTGATGAAACTTCGTACATAGATGCTCTGAACTAATGCGCAGATTTGATTATTTTGGGTAAAAATCTGTGCATATTAATTATCTAATTTGCATAATGATTAATCAATTTACGGCTTTTCCACTGATACCTCAAGTACTAATCATGACATTTCAATAAAACTTGATACATAGATGTCACAGGACACTGCACAGACCCAACAGTTTTAAGGGTAAAAGCAGTACTTGAATAATAATTTGAATAATTAATTCATTTTCAGCTTTTGATATTTCAAGTAATAATCATCACATTTCAATAAAACTTGGTACGTAGTTACTTAGCTTTTGGGTAAATATTTGTGCATATTAATCACCTTATTAGCAATAATTAGTTAATTTTCAGCTTTTCGCCTGATATCTCAAGTACTCATCACATTTCAATGAGACTTGCGACATAGATCTTCTAGGACTATGCTGAGACCTGATTAGTATTAGGGTAAATAATTGTGCATATTAATTTCCTATTTTGCATAATTAGTTAATTTTTTGCTGTTCCATGACTGTTCCACTGATATATAAAAAAACACTCATTGGATTTTAATGAAACTTTTAAACATCACATTTCAATGAAACAAGGACTATACAGAGACCTAATTAGTTTTTGGTAACTATTTATGCTTATTAATCATCAATTAACATAATTAATTAACACTGATATCTCAATTACTGATCATCACATTTGAATAAAATTTGGTACATAAATGCTCTAGAACAATAGACAGGCCTGATTAATTTTGGGTTAAAATCTGTTCATATTAATTCTCTAATTAGTATAATAATTCATAATTTTTTGGTTCTAATCAGATTTCAATCAAACTTGGTACATAGATATTACATTCTACAGACCTTATTAGTTTTACATTGCGCAGACCTTATTAGTTTTACACTCAAATCTGTTCATATTAGTTATAATATCTCAAGTACAAGTAGTTTTGAATTGATTTTTAATGTGTCTCCAATACTCAGCACACGGGAGTTCTTTCTAAGCTTTCTTTGATTTTATAAAGTTTTTGTCAGAAAAAATAGTTTCAATGAAGAATCGACTTAAAAGCACAAATTTGATGGACATTTCAGCATAAAAAAACACCTCCACGCAGCAAATAACCAGAAACTTCCATTTTGTGCAAAATTCTGAACAGTGATAATTTCCATTTTATGAGAAAACTACTTTGAAAGGGTTAGTCATTTTAAGCCCATTCTCAGAGTAGCTTTGATTAATTCACTTCGGATTGTTGTAAAAGCTTTACCATACCCTCAGAAGTATGACGGCTTTTGATCATTACATCAACGTACCGATAACACTAAAGTGTGCCAAAAAAACGAAAACGTTTCGTTGTTGGCCGCACGTGGCGCTATACAAATTAGGCTTGGGAATGATGTATCAAAGTGATTTCATTAAAGCGCGGTGGTCGTAGCGCAGCGCGTGTCCAAATTTCATGTAAATAAACAATGTATTTTACACGCGTTGTATACGTCGCTATGAGTCCCTTATCGAACAGGACATTTGCCACATCTTTTCTGGTGATATTCTAAATAATTCTAAAATACTTGTTACATGTATCTAAGGTAGCAGCAAATACAACCCTTACAATTTCTCTGGCACGAAGACGAAATATTAATGGTCTATTAATCCTCCCCTGCCCTGTCCCTACTGATTTGGGGGTCATGCCTTAATCCTCTGAGCATAATCCAGTCGAAACCAGTATAAAGGACCCACGTAGATCTGTTTTTGCAGTGACACATGGAGATAGTTTTTCATTTCAAATACCCTTTTTTACTGTTTCGATAAGATTAATTATAAAATTAATAACGATATTATAAACAATAAAAATATTTTGATGTTATTTAATTATTACAAAATTTAAGCCCGGTTCCAGTCCGGGTTCCAGTGTACGACGAACTTCGTGTCAATGAGCATGTACATGGTGTGAACATGCGTACAAGTGCCTTCATGACGTCACACCCTACCCTCGTGTGCTCGGCTGATGCAAGAGTTCTAAGTCCGTAAACGTAAACAATAAACGCTCGATTTGCTTCCTTTAGCGAACCAGGAATTATTTATTTCAAGCGATTGGAACCCAGAGACACTACTGAAACTATCACAATGGCCGAAGACGAAGCGGTAGGTTATTTTATCCGTTCTGTCACGCTGGATGTTTCGTACTATAATAGTCCCAGCTGAAAATGCCGGCCATTGAATAATTTCAATATGGCTACGATCATAGGTATTTGTCACTAAATGTGGGAACTAAATCTAAAACCTATCGATATAAGCAACCTCATATCGCTGTAGCATGTTAAATACGTCTATGGTTGTAGTAATATATTCCATGTAACATTCTTCGTACGGCTTTTTTGGTTTCGCCTCTATACAGCTCTCGATAAAGTCAAATGACGATCGAGGACACCCATATTTCCGTAATTTATAGAAATTTCCGGACATTTCCAATCAAACATTTTACAGATAAATCATTGTCTGTGTTATATGTTTCCATTCATTACTATTACACAAATTGATAAATAACATTAGCATCTTTCACTTCGCTATGTACTCTCTTCTCGTGTGGTTCTGTTCATATTTGTTGTTAGTTGCTGCATAGTCTCTATGGAGTTGCCGAAAATAAAAATAATGATCTCACAGGAAATCAAGTTCAAAAATTGAAATAACGGAAAGATTTCCTTTTATACCCCCACTCCTAATCCTAACTCTTTTGTAATGGCAATGGGAAACACATTGAGAGGATGAATCTCACAAAAACATTTAATATTCCTTCGCCCCATATACAGTTGTGTAGAATGGACGGTTGTTCAGCACATAACCATGTTGAACAAGCTACATGAATCTTAGTGAATATAATTCAATGCATGAATAAATACAATCTTAGTTTAGCTGAAGTCTTATTGTGAGAATATAGTTTATTATTATACATCTGTCACCGTAACGCCATAAGTTACAGCGTGTCGTAATTTTGCGGTATTTTATCGGCTATTTTCATCCTATCATATTAGGAAATGCAAATTCCAAATATGGAATATTGAATTAGCGAAATTACTGATTAGCTAAGAAACCCATGTTAGCTAAAAAGACATGTTTTACAGTGTATACAAATATGTAAGGTATTACATTTGGGATGTATATTTTTAACAATCAATGAAAAAGGTGTTTCTGGCAAAATAATTGCAAGCTGCAGCTTTGTAGTTCCAGATTGCGACCGACATTACTCTACCTTTATTGTGTTTTATTTTTGTTGATGTTTAATATTGCGTTTTATCTTGTTCTGTCTCTATCTTTTGCTGCTCAAGGACCAGAATTAATTGTCTGCAGCACATGTTTTCATCTGAAATTTAACTTTTTCGAAAGCATAGTATACGACACGTAACTCGTGTGTTCCTATGGCAATTGCATTATCATGGCCACTACGATTGGCTACAAGTTTTCCACAATATATTCTAATCAAAAGTTTTGAAGTTTCATTCTTCTAAAATAAAAATTATAGTCTGCAGAAAGAGTGTTCACTTGAAATTTACATTATAATTAAATTTATGTGTTGAAAATGACGAAACTCAACAAATCATAATTTTACCACCACAAGTCCCCTCTCCTCAACACATCCCTGTCAGAAGTAGTGGAATGAAAGGCAAATATAATTGGCTTAAATAATTTATTTTCACTTGGAATTTATTTTCGCTATTTTCGCCAAAGGAGTGATTCAGTAAAAATAAAATCCAGCAAATTTACCTTTTTTTCCTAGATTTTACATTCAACTCACCAAAAATACCCAAAAAGTCTTTTCAGCGAAAATTAATTCCAGTGAAAATAAATTATTTCTCAGTATGTTAAGTAGGTTTCTTATAATGATCTATACTCTTCCACAGATATTTGATCCTACTGTGAAGAAGAAGAAAAAGAAGAAGAAGACACCTTTTGATATGGAGGCAGCTTTAGCTGGCGAGTCGACACCTGAGGCTCCAGCTACGGAAACCACACCAATGGAGAGTGAAAATATCCCTCCTGCAAATACACCATATAGCACACAGACTACGACCGTTCACATAAGAGAAGATGTGTATCAAGAGGAGGAAGAGAAACCTGGTGACGGTAAGAACTTCGTAATTATCAGCTGGAAAGATAGCTTGATGAGTCAGTTTGTTTTTGTTATGGCTGTAACAAATTAAAAATTGTGTTCGCAAAACAATGTATTTTATGCATCGCGCAATTCAATTTTTAAATTATTATTTAATCTTAGATTATTCTCTTAGAACATACAAAATTGAAACGTTCCAATATCGACATGTGATTTAGTACTAACTATTTAGTGGATCTGCACTGCATTGTATTAGTGACAGCTGTCGTAAGATTATGACAATAAAAGAATTCCAGCAGTCCCGTTCCATATGCAAATCAGGTCAGCAACCCAGATTTCTATGAATCGGGAGTGAAAATGAAATTAATGTTTGTGTATTTTTTTTAGCAATTATATTGTCATCTTGTTCTCTTCCCAGAAATGTCGCTTGATTTAGAGTTTCGTGGAAAAAAGAAAAAGAAGAAAAAGAAACGTATGGATATGACTGGTTTGGAAGAGGCTTTACCAGTATGTACATGAAATTTGTTACTTCCCAATGTATTATGATAAAAAAAAAAACCTCAAAAATGAACTTGCTTCATCATTCAATGACATAAACGTAATTACAGACATGTGGCAAGAAAATCAGCACTTATTTACCCAGAAAACATTGATAAAAAACGACTCCGTTTTGTGTCATCGGTGATTCAGTCATAAAAAATAGGAAATAAGTGCTTTGCAAATCAGTTAGCAAATTATTACCATTGTAATAATTGTTTTCCAATTTAGAGACAGCGCTCTACTGAAAGACTTGCACACTTCCGTTCTTACCACTGTCAGTCTTTGTATTGCTAAGAAAAGCGGATTACCTTTCGCTCAATGTATGTTATTGTTTTTAAGATGAGACTGACACTTGTAAACAAAACAATAAGCATCACGGGCAAGTGTTACAGCTTGCATCACCTCTTTTGAAAACCATCATGCTGTTTTCAACTGAAATCCATGCCAACAAATCGTCTTACGATATCGGTTTACTTCCGCAATGTAACAATCACTACCATTCGAGAAGTAGTAGTACCATCAGTAATTCTGATTGATTAATGGCTTTATTGGTGAGATTGTATCAGTGTTCAGTCTGCAGCATTTGTATTTTGAAAATGTTTTGAATTGTTTTTTTATTTAAATTCCAATTATTTTAATTCCAATTTTTGAATTTGTAATTTGTTCAAATCTACCATTAAAGTCCTAATATAAACCGCATACGTAATAGTAACCGCACCACCAATTCCCGGCTTCGGGGTTAAAGAGTTCTTAACAAAAATTGAAAACTTGAAAAGTACCTATTACTAACCGCACCCCCAATTCATCAAGACCGTGACTGTCTTCATTGTTTAAACCAGCTGTTCCAAAACGGCATTGTTCCTAATCCTATTCTTTGTTTCGACAACATGCCTAAAAATATTCACACCTATTTATTGTTCAGCGGTGATAAGATGTCAGACAGGCAATGAAACTGCTTTTGTTCTGGCGGCGACCTCTGTCAATACTCTTTCTGAATACGTCTGTGTTTCGTAAGTTTTAGACAATGAGCTTTTATCACCGTAAAAGTGTTAAACTGAGCATTGAAGAATAATTTATCTTTCGAAAACATATAATTTCTTGATTTAAAAAAAAAATCATGCCGTTTTCCCATGGAAATCAAAGGCAAAAGATCGCACTACATTATCGGTAAATCTCTTCCGTGTTGCGTTCACCATGAGGTCGCTGAACTGTCATTAACATATTTAAATGAGCTATGTAATTTAGACACGTGGGCACCATCCAGCATTTTGATTGGTTAATTAGCGACTTGACCTATCCGGTCAATAATAAGTCACGTGAGCATTCAAAAGCATGGCGGATATCGTATCGGCTGTTTACATGTGACTGAAATCATTCGCTTACGGGGAAACTAAGTTGAATTTTACTTGCATTTTATAACAATTCAACGAATTTATTTTTTGTGCGTTATTGTAATCACCAATATCAACACTTCGAAAACAAGTAAGTTATTCACTTGAGACCAGCAGCATGGCCGGATCGAGCTACCGTTATGTGATCATTTGCTCCTAAGCAGTGCATTTGTGTTTTTATTTGAAACTTCTGTTAGAATATACTTTTCGTTACCAAGAAAATTAAAAAAAATAAATGCATATTACATTAAAAATACTGAGTATTTTTTGTATCATGTAGAATTTTTTTTTGATCGTAATTTTTCAACATTTCGTAACGCCTATTTTAGAACCAAAATAAGGCCTTTCACTCTTCCCTGACGCCTATTCAAGAGATTGTACGGTGTATTGTTTGTTTTGTGCATGTGTTGTGGAAAAAAAATGACTACGCCCATTTAGTGATTGCAATATGTACGTAATAGAAACCGCACCCCGAACTTGAGCTTTTGATCCCAATTTTTAAATTGATACATTGTAATATAAACCGCGGTTTATAATAGGACTTTAACGGTACTCTTAGAAGTATTACCTGTACTTGTATATCTTGGCTTACTGATATTATGCAGACAAATTTGATGATACTACATTTATTAAATAAAAACATACTTTAATCTTTCACTAATAATATTCTTATTGTGAAATTACTTTTTTTTCATACATTTACCTGAAAAATAAACAAATAATATTTTGACTTGAATAAAAAACTTCCTGTGTGATCCAGTTCAGTAATATTCATCGGCTTATTAACATATTCACCATCAGACTTCTTGCCCAAATTTGTCTGCACTTCCTGAATCCTTCAATATTTCTGGAAATTAATCCCAATTTTGGAGCCAACAGACAAAATTTTAATCAATATTCGTTTTTTACTTAAAAAATTTGAATATCGTTGCCCCAATCTTCTGATGAAATGAGCAGACTGTAAAATACTTTATTTTTGCTTGGAATTAATTTTCGCTATTTTCGCTGAAGGAATGATTCAGTGAAAATAAAATCCAGTGAATATATCTTTTTTCCTATATTTTACATTCAACTTGTCAAAAAACAGTGAAAATAAATTCCATACAAAACACCCGAAATGTCTTTTCAGCGAAAAATAAATTCCAGCTAAAATAAAGTATTTCACAGTAGAATAATTTTGTGATGTGGTGTGGTGGTGAGAAGGTTAATGTTCATTATTAGTGACCAGCACTCCCATTGGGCTGGCAAGATCCCTGATGTTGCATCAGAACTTAGTGATGTTGCATCAGAACTTAGTGATGTTGCATCAGTCATGTATATTCAAATGACTTTTCCGTGTGCAATGTCAGTCGACATATACGTAAAGCTGTACTGGCAAGGAAACAACTATCTCGTATAAGCTCACTACATTTTTTATCATGAAATTTCAGGAGGTATTGAAAGACATGGACAATGATATGGAGAGTGGAAATGAAGCAAACAATGTCTCCTCTGTGGTTGAAAATGATTTTGGCGAATTAGATTTATCATTGAAGGGGAAAAAGAAAAAGAAAGACAAAAGGAAAGTCGTCATTGACGATGAATTAAATGAAAACGAAAATGAAAAGGAAGACAATGAGAAAGACTGTGAGTGTACACTCTTTATTTGTATCAGTTTAAATAGTTCGCTTGGTATTGTATTTTTGTGCTGAAAATTCGTTCAAAGCAATTCATCATTCCAGAACTGGATCTTGTGTTGTCTCATGACATGCCTTGTTCTTTTTCACTTCTCTTTAATCTTAATTTGCACCAAGTGAATATTCATATTTTATTTTTGACGAAAAAATTCAAGAGATTTTAAAGTAACAATCAAGTGTGAACTCGAATGACTTGATGGAAAGCAACATCAATAGCGATGTGAAAAGACTATATATATATATTTATTCAGTACCATTGGCCATAGGCCATAATGTACACACTTAAATGTAACACAAATAAATAAATCGTTTGACAAGAATAATCACTGCTACTGCTTGTCTGAATATTACAAATTTATACTTCACCTATGAATACCAAATTAAATTTATATTTCAGTTAAATTTCCCTCCAACAAACTATGACGTTTTTGTAAAGAGTAGAATACGTATTTTGCAAGATTTTGTATTATATGTGTATTTTCAGATTGCAGTAGCAAAATAAATTTCCATTCAAGCGCTGGGCAATAGTAAAACTTGTGTATAAAACGAGTTCTAATTTCCTCAAATTTGGGGCATTGTAATAGAAAGTGGAACTCGTTTTCAATGAGATTACAACCAAGAGGACACAATCTTTGGTCAAGTGGTATTCCCAATGCCCTACCCTTTTCAATCATGAGCTCATGAGCAGATATTCTAGAACAAGCGAGAGATTTTCTAAAAACACTTATAGTAATAGAATCCAAATATTTTTCCCCGGCTAATAATTTTTTAAATTTAGAATAAGTGCATAATTTTGAACTATTACCAATCTGATCATGCCACTGTTGCTGGGAAATATCTAGACACCGTTGGTTAAACTGTAGCAGAAAACAATTTGGGTTATTCACATACTGGCTTTCCCATACGTGTGCAAAACCAAAATTACATAACAAATCCTTAACATATGTTGCCCAACAATTGAATCCCCTTTGTACCCTGTCATATTGATAGCCATAACATTCTTTTACTAAAGCAGAGGAATCACCACCTATACATTTTAACCAATACCGAATTATTTCTTTGTTCACATGTGTTCTAATTAGATGTCTTCCCAACTCCCCCCTCACAGCAGAGTTTGTGGCCTTTGGGTGTACCCCTAAAACAAATTTACAAAATTTATGATGAACTGTTTCTATATCGTAAGATTTAAGTGTTCCCCATATTGCACTGCCATAAAGCAGGATTGGGAGAATTTTGCAGTCAAAAACACGAAACGCAATAGCTGGTTTGAACCCATCATATTTGTAAAGAATACTTTTAATACTGTGCATGGCTTTCGTTGCTTGTTCAGCAATGTGTTTTTGGGCCTGATACCAGATACCTGAACTAGAAAAAAGAACCCCCAAATAGTTATATTTTGAGACTATTTCAATTTCATTCCCGTTCCAAAACCACTTTTCAGATTTCTTTAGTCTACCCGATTTGCGAAAAACAACAATTTTTGATTTACTCAAATTTACTGTTAACCTCCATCTTTTACAGTAATTTGCTGATCTATTTAGAAGACGCTGTAGACCAATGGGAGATTTACTAAATAATGCGAGGTCATCAGCATATAATAAATACATTAATTTTAAAGTGTTTACATAGATTACAGTTTCAACACCTTGTGTAAGAGCCTTTTCTATATCATTTATATAAAAACAAAAAAGTAATGGGGAAATAACTGAGCCTTGTTGCAGGCCTGTTCCAATTTTAAACAGATCAGTCACACCATGTGGGGTTTTAACTACTGCCTTAACATGTGTATACATTGAGAACAAAGTTGTTAATAGTCTGCCTCTCATTCCTGCCTTTGTTAATTTATAAAATAGTGAAATATGGTGGACCCTATCGAATGCTTTTTCATAATCTATAAAAGCACAATATAATCGACTATTGAGATGAAATACATATTTATCAATAATTGTGCTCAGAATAAACATATTATCTAATGTGCTTCGTTTCTTTCTAAAACCACTCTGATTTTCAACAATTCTACTATATTTATAAAACCATACTGTCAATCTTTCTGTCAGGATATTCATATATATTTTACTAATAACATTTAAAAGCATAATGCTCCGATAATTTTCAGGGTTATCCTTATGCCCTTTTTTATACACTGGTGTTATTAATCCAATTGCCCACTTTTCAGGAAAATAACCTTGTTCAAGTAATACATTAAATAAAGTAAATAACATTTCAACAATTTTCTGTGGTGCATCTTTCCAAAATTCCGAAGAAATTCCATCTTGCCCAGGGGCTTTATTATTTTTTAGTTTCTTTATGCTCTTTTTAATTTCCTCTTGTGTGATAGGGCAGTCAAGGTCAGTATTATCAACCTCTGTGTTCTCAATGTCATCAAAATTTAACCTTGTTACATAATCATTTACTGAATCAAAAAAATCCGCCATATCCTCATCCCCTATAAAATTGTTATTAAACAGATGTTTAAAATAATCATGCCACTCTTTCTGGGTAATAATTTTAGACACATTTTCGTTTCGTTGCCAAAATTTCTGCCAAAATTGCCGTGAGTTTGAATAAGCAGCTAAGTTTACAAGTTCATTTTGTCTCATTTCCAAATAATTTAACTTTTTCTCTTTAATCAATTTTCTATATTTCTTTTTTAATTTTAAGTAATATTCCAAACTTTTCCCATTTTGAGAATTTCTAAACTGATTTAGTGCACGTAATACTTCTTTTTTAGTTGCCGAACACTCTTTATCGAACCATAAATTTTCTCTCTTTTTAGCTCCGCTGTCGACTTTGTCGAGCGGAGCTTATCATATGAGTGATTGTCCGTCGTCGTCGTCCGTGTCAATGTTTTACTTTTTCGAGTTCTTCTTGAAAACTACAAGCCTAAATGCTTTGATACTTGGTGTATATGTACCTTGGGTAGACCTCTCTTAGGTTTGTTCATTTCATGTTGATATCTTTAATTCTCTAATTTTGGTGAATATTTTTGTCATTTTTGGTAAAAACTGATATTTTCGACTTCTTGTTAAAAACCGCAAGTGCAATTGCTTTGATATTGCATATATAGGTACTACATGTGGACCTCTCTCAGATTTGTTCATTTTGTAATGATATCTTTAATTCTCTAATTTTGGTGAATATTTTTGTCATTTTTGGTAAAAACTGATATTTTTGACTTCTTGTTAAAAACCGCAAGTGCAATTGCTTTGATATTACATATATAGGTACTACATGTGGACCTCTCTCAGATTTGTTCATTTTGTAATGATATCTTTAATTCTCTAATTTTGGTGAATATTTTTGTCATTTTTGGTAAAAACTGATATTTTCGACTTCTTGTTAAAAACCGCAAGTGCAATTGCTTTGATATTACATATATAGGTACTACATGTGGACCTCTCTCAGATTTGTTCATTTTGTAATGATATCTTTAATTCTCTAATTTTGGTGAATATTTTTGTCATTTTTGGTAAAAACTGATATTTTTGACTTCTTGTTAAAAACCGCAAGTGCAATTGCTTTGATATTACATATATAGGTACTACATGTGGACCTCTCTCAGATTTGTTCATTTTGTAATGATATCTTTAATTCTCTAATTTTGGTGAATATTTTTGTCATTTTTGGTAAAAACTGATATTTTCGACTTCTTGTTAAAAACCGCAAGTGCAATTGCTTTGATATTACATATATAGGTACTACATGTGGACCTCTCTCAGATTTGTTCATTTTGTAATGATATCTTTAATTCTCTAATTTTGGTGAACATTTTTGTCATTTTTGGTAAAAAGTGATATTTTCGACTTCTTGTTAAAAACCGCAAGTCCGATTGCTTTGATATTACATATATAGGTACTACATGTGGACCTCTCTCAGATTTGTTCATTTTATAATGATATCTTTAATTCTCTAATTTTGGTGAATATTTTTGTCATTTTTGGTAAAAAGTGATATTTTTGACTTCTTGTTAAAAACCGCAAATGCAAATGCTTTGATATTACATATATAGGTACTACATGTGAACCTCTCTCAGATTTGTTCATTTTGTAATGATATCTTTAATTCTCTAATTTTGGTGAATATTTTTGTCATTTTTTGGTGAAAAGTGATATTTTCGACTTCTTGTTAAAAACCGCAAGTCCATTTGCTTTGATACTACATATATAGGTACTACATGTGGACCTCTCTCAGATATGTTTATTTCGTGATGATATCTTCAATTCTCTAATTTTGGTGAATATTTTTGTCATTTTTGGTAAAAAGTGATATTTTTGACTTCTTGTTAAAAACCGCAAGTTTGATTGCTTTGATATTACATGTATAGGTACTACATGTGGACCTCTCTCAGATTTGTTCATTTTGTGATGATATCTTCAATTCTCTAATTTTGGTGAATATTTTTGTAATTTTTGGTAAAAAGTGATATTTTCGACTTCTTGTTAAAAACTGTAAGTCCGATTGCTTTGATACTATTCATATTGTTCATTTTCTAATGATGTCTTCACTTCTTTAATTGAAATGTGCATTGCTAACAGCGGAGCTATCTCAGCCGATAGGCTGCTTGTTAATATTATTTTTGGTCTCAGTTTTCATGTCAGTGGCACACAAAGAGACAATGTTCACCAAACCCGCTGCTGCTTCCTCGAGGTTTCCCATAATAATACTATCGTTAAAAGTAAGAGTTAATTGTTCAATTGGTTCAGTTTGAAAGTTATCAAGATACTGCTGTTTTTTCTGTTGCTCCCACCTTAACCTAGATGTGTCATTTTTGTTAGCAATACAATTGTCCGAACTATCCTTAGTTGGATTTACCCCCACCTCATTTTGGTAAGTTAAAACAAATTCTAAAGGCATGTGGTCAGATTCAACTCTATTGCCCACTGTAAAATCAGTAAATTTAACTAGAACCTCCTCTGTTGTTAACACATAGTCAATTACACTCGTACCAAGTTCTGATATAAAAGTGAAATTGCCACTCCCTCTTTCCTGAAATAATCTCCCATTCACAATTTTTAATCCAGTCACTGAACAAAATTCAAGTAATTCCATCCCATAATTATTTACTACCACATCTTTTGAAATTCGTTTATCAGCCCTTTGTCCCATATTTTCAAACCCCTCCATTGGCAAGTATGTGCAATCCAGATCAATACCATCAGATTTGCAACCTGTTCTACCATTAAAATCTCCTGCAATTATAATATTACACTTGTATTTACTGGTATAAATTAACATTTCAGATTCTAAAGTATCAAAAAAATCTTTGTCAGCAAATTGTGAGCTTTCTGGTGCTCTATATACATTACCAAGTAACAAAATCGGGTGGTTTCTCTGTGTTATCAAAGCCCAATTTATATTTTGTGAGTTACTAGAAATAAACTTTATATCAAAATTATCTTCATTATTTTCTCGAAATAAAATTGAAATCCCACCTGATGCTCTACCATAATTCCGTTCCCTCCTACCAAGCATATGAAAATTTTTAAAACCCTCAAAATGCATATCAAAAGGCTTATAAAGCCATGTTTCAGTGAGACAGGCAAAATCAAAAGATTTTAAGTAATCACAAAAATCTACATTTTCTATTTTTCCCAATAAACCGTTCACATTCCATACAAGGAATCTCAAACTCTTATCTGTTTTAGAACATCTTGTGTCCAAGCATTCAAAACTTTGCCCATGGCCCAGGCCAATGTCTCATCAGGTATTGTTTTGTTGTACTTTACGGCTCTCACTCAGCGGTCGTATATCTTGGAGTTGGTCATTATACACATACAATATACCATCGATTTTGATTTTATTGTACATAAATTTTACATGTTTGCCCGCAGCTCTTGCCTCATCTGCAAACTTTCCCAGTTTCTTTCGAGTTTCTCTTACTTTCCAGGTATAGTCTTCTCCAATCCGATAGTCAGTACCTTTCAGTTTATTTGCTGCGCGGAGAACTTGCATACGTTGCTTGTACCTCAAAAAATTAGCTATAATTGGTTGTGGGTGACTATGACCACCAGTCAGACGATGAACTCGCTGAAATTCCAGTTCACCAGCGTTTATATCCAAGTTGTGAGTAATAAAATCTCTCACAATTTTCTCTGTTGTATCCCACGTTTCCATACCAGGCTGTTCAATACCATAAAATATCAGATTATTACGTTTCAACTGTGCATTCGTTTTATCTAATTCTACTTCCATCCTATTTGAACGTTCACGTAATTGTTTATTTTCTTCAACTAGTTTTGCCATTTCGCCTCGGTTTTCATCCACACTACTTTTCAGGACTTTTACCTCCTCTGCTAAAACCCTCACTCTATTATCCACCACTTCGATACGATCCATAATATCTTTGCGCAAACCCCGCATTTCCATCATGACATCAGCCAACGTAAACTCATCAACACGTTCGACACCAGTCTCTTGTAATCCAATATGGCGACCCTCTTTATCTACCCCGTCTTCTATTTGCGTTAACTGGGTTTTTGTTAATGGCGAAACATGCTGACCACTGCTACTACGCAAAGTCATCGACTCAGATATTGTTCGCTGACCATCAGGCATCTTGCGAGGTGGCCCAGGGTTTACTTCAATATCGCCCGATAAAAGTAGCAAGATCCCGAAGATGAATAAACTCACGTGAATTCGGCCATGTTGATCGCACATGTGCTTTCGCTGAACCGGAACTTCGGGAATATTCTCGTGTTGAGAAAACATTTTCGAGCAATACTATAGCGCAATAAACACCTGATAAGATATTTCTTCACTGAGCAGTCTATGTCACTTTTAAATGTTATTTCGGGTAAAATTCGTATAACTTTACAGAATTTATGAAGAGCACTGAAAACACCCTGTTGCTTGGACAAACGCCCTCTATCCATCCGTGAAAAGACTAAAACCAGAACTGTTTTAAAAATTACTCACATCTTGATCATTCATTATTTCACAGTTGATGTCATGCTGGGTAAATCTACCGATAGCTCAACCTGGGCAGGGTCTGAGCGAGACTACACATATGAAGAGGTAAGTACATATAACGTAGTTCTCCTCGCTTCCAGCCCCTCGTGTACAGTTAGTAAATGTGTTGAATTCTTTATATGAATTCACAAAGATGTTTGATCATTTGGTCTAAATAATTTGGGTTCATTTGAAAATAAATTAAAACTGTTTTAAGGTAGCGTTACTATTATTTGTGTTGAAAATTACGATTTTCACATTTATTTATTAATTGATGAAATGCACTATGAACTTTCATCTGATAAAGTCAACGTAACCTAGAATGTCATGTAAGTTGGTTAAAATGTAGATTTTTTGAAGGGAAGCAAGGCAGCTTCAGTAGTGTTTTCCAAAATCAACAACACAGGTTTAATCTGTGTGCCTATAAGTTTCAAAGATTTGCTACGTTCACACGGCAGCATTTTATCGGAGCCCAAAGACTCGAGCCAGCAAAAATGGCCGTATGAACGCGTTCGGCTCGAGCCAAGTTCGGCTCCACTAAACCCTCGGGGTTGAACTCCGATAGGGTTGAGTCCCGGCATGGCTCCGAGCGTGTAAACGCATCGGGGCCCAACTATCGGAGCCGAAATCACGTCCTCAATAGTCTTCTTCGAGTAACCTCTCATTTCAATTATGGCGGAGACAACATCTTTCATAATTTCACGCAATTTCCCGCTTGAATAAGAGATAGGCGTCCTAGTGCATAGTAACGAATCATTGTGATAGGTTGATAGCTCAATGGGAAACAAAAAATGGCGTACGAAATTATGCGACAAAAACTTGAAAGAACGACTGAACAGAAACTTTTTAAAGACACTAAAGATAAAAATCGTAGAAGCGATCGCGGTACGGTGACGTGTTCCTGGTAGGTTTAAATTCTTCCATAGTCCGTCTATGATAGATAGAGAGAATCTGTGATTCTTCCTAGGAGTTTTAATAGATACAAAATGGTAATTTTGCATGACAATAACTTGAGCGAATAGGCTGTATTAAACGTATTTTAGCTGCCGTGTTTCCTGTTTATTCGAGATACTAGTACCAAATTTAAAATACCAGTCATTGTCTTTTCTACCTCCATGGTCAGGCTCCTTTTTCTCCTAGCTGAACAGCATCATGCCATGTAAAGAAAAAAACACAAGCACGACACTAAAATCGTTTTATTCAAGGGCACTGTTCTGCTCGGCTCTGATCGAACTGA
Source organism: Saccoglossus kowalevskii (assembly GCF_978046115.1). NCBI lineage: Eukaryota > Metazoa > Hemichordata > Enteropneusta > Harrimaniidae > Saccoglossus > Saccoglossus kowalevskii. The sequence goes on from NC_140646.1 coordinate 24,669,422, forward strand.
ATCTAACTCTGGCAGATCTCGGCTCTCGTTCGGCTCCCGACCGTATGAATGCATTGTAGATAATCTCCTGTTAATCTGTGGGAGGAGCAGTAGTTCGGCTCCGATAGAATGCTGCTGTGTGATCATAGCAATTAACTCAAGACAAAGCAATGTTACAATGTGTTATCAGTAGCTATCTGACACACAATTAGTGTTTCCAAACATTTGAGTGGTTTGTCTCCGCCCCTGTTTATTTCACAGATTAGACATTTGCATATGAATGTGTCAGACACAAGGTCACTCAGCCACTGAAAAAAATCATTGATTTTAGTGTTTTCATCTGCCGATTTTATCTAACTATAGCTATCCCACTCCTTTATTAGTCCCCGTTCGGACGTAGTCCGAAAACGGGGACTTATGTTTTGCCCTGTGTGCGTCCGTGATCACCTGTATCTCGAACATGCATGGACTGATTAAGTTCAAACTTCACTCATACATCACACATTATATGGGACATATGCACATGCATTTTTTTCATGATCCGATTAACGATAGCCGAATAGCGGCCATTTTAAGGCCGAAAATGCATCAAAATTGCACATTTTCACCATTCCGGATCCGGATCTCAGTTATGCATGGACGGATTTTGTTCAAATTTGGTACATACATTAAACATAATAGGACCTTGATGCACGTCATTTTTTTTTTTGGATCGGGTTTGAAATGGCCGACTGGCAGCCATTTTGTTTTAAAGAATTCAGTTCTGGATCCGTATCTGAGACATGCCTGGATTGATCGAGTTCAAACTTCACACACACAAGGTACATCATGTCACAAATATGTATGTGCATTTGTTTCATGATCTCATTAACGATAGCAAAATGGCGGCCGCTTTAAGGCCGAAAATGCATTGAAATCACACATTTAAACCATTCCGGACCTGGATCTCAGTTATGCATGGACGGATTTTGTTCAAATTTGGTACATACATTAAACATAATAGGACCTTGATGCACGTCATTTTTTTGTCGGATCAAGTTTGAAATGGCCGACTGGTGGCCATTTTGTTTTAAAGAATTCAGTTCTGGATCCGAGACATGTCTGGATTGATCAAGTTCAAACTTCACACACACATGGTACATGATACATCATGTCACAAATAGATATGTGCATTTGTTTCATGATCCGCTTAACAATAGCTGAATGATGGCCATTTTAAGGCCGAAAATGCATCAAAATCATGTATTTTCACAATTTCGAACCGGATCTCAGTCATGCATGGATGGATTTTGTTCAGATTTAGTACAATGTATTGTACATAATATACAGGTGCATTTCGGTCATGATCTGCTTTGAATGTATATGTCACTCAAATATGAACGGAACGGGGACGTGTCATTGACAATGACTTGTTTTTGACTCCCGTGTGCGAAGCACAAAAAGGGAGTCTTTGCAGTTAGTGTGTCTGTATGTGTGTATGTGTGTATGTGTATGTGTGTGTGTATGTGTGTCCGTCTGTTCCACTGATATCTCAAGAACCATACATCAGTTTTTGATGAAACTTGGTGCATAGATGCTCTGGGCCAATGCGCAGATTTGATTAGGTTTTGGTAAACATCCATGCATATTAATTACCTAATTTGCATGATAATTAGCTGATTTTTGGCTGTTTCATGACTGTTCCACTGATATCTAAAGAACCACTCATTGGATTTTGATGAAACTTGGCACACAGATGCTCCAAACTAATGCGCAGATTTGATTAGTTTTGGGTAAAAATCTGTGCAATATTAATTACCTAATTTGCATAATGATTAATCAATTTTCGGCTTTTCCACTGATATCTCAAGTACTAATCATCACATTTCAATAAAACTTGGTACATAGATGTCATAGGACACTGCACAAACCTGAAAGTTTTTAGGGTAATATCAGTAGATATTAATTACCTAATTAGCATAATTAATTAATTTTCAGCTTTTGATATTTCAAGTAGTAATTGTCACATTTCAATGAAACTTGGTACATAGATGTCATAGGACACTGCACAGACCTGATAGTTTTTAGGGTAATATGAGTACATATTAATTACCTAATTTGCATAATTAATTAATTTTCAGCTTTTGATATTTCAAGTAGTAATCATCACATTTCAATGACACTTGGTACATAGATGTCATAGGACACTGCACAGACCTGATAGTTTTTAAGGTAATACGAGTACATATTAATTACCTAATTTGCATAATTAATTAATTTTCAGCTTCTGATATTTCAAGTAGTAATCATCACATTTCAATGAAATTTGGTACATAGACATCATAGGACACTGCACAGACCTGATAGTTTTAGGCTAATATCAGTATATATTAATTAGCTAATTTGCATAATTAATTAATTTTCAGCCTTTTGATATTTCAAGTAGTAATCATCACATTTCAATGACACTTGGTACATAGATGTCATAGGACACTGCACAAACCTGATAGTTTTTAGGGTAATATGAGTACATATTAATTATCTAATTTGCATAATTAATTAATTTTCAGCTTTTGATATATGAAGTAGTAATCATCATATTTCAATGAGACTTGTTACATAGATCTTCTAGGATTATGCAGAGACCTAATTAGTTTTAATTGGATATTAATTACCTAATTTGCATAATGTTCCACTGATATATAAAGAACCACAAATTGGATTTTAATGAAACTTTTAAAGAGAACTATGCAGAATCCCAATTAGTTTTTGGTAAATATTTATGCTTATTAATCTCCTAATTAACATAATTAATTAACACTGATATCTCAATTACTGATCATCACATTTGAATAAAATTTGGTACATAAATGCTCTAGGACAATAGACAGGCCTGGTTAATTTTGGGTTAAAATTTGTTCATATTAATTCTCTAATTAGCATAATAATTCATAATTTTTTTGTTCTGTTCTGTTCATATTAGTTACCTGATGTACATAATTAGTTTTCAGCTTTTCTATCAATATCTCATGTACAAGTAATTTTGAATTAATTTTTAATGTGTCTTCAATACTCTCAGCACACGGGAGTTCTTTCTAAGCTTTCTTTGATTTTGGTTTCCAATAGCCTTACACATTTGGATGCCCCTACACATGTTAAAACAGACCTTGATGGGAAAACAAATCGATTGTGCAGATAAACAAGCTTGAAAATCTTTGCTGTGACTTCATCGACGTTTTTTAAGAGTTTGTTTTTAATAAATAACATATACTTATTGTCGTCGGATTAACACCAAATTTTCACAGCTTTAAGGTGACAATGAGAGAAACTCGAATGTGTCCAGGCAAACTATTTCATGGATTATTTACCAATGTGTTGTGGTTTGAGTTGGGGGCAATGTGACTAAAACAGAAATTAAAATTCAGGACACTATTTTTCAAAATGCGCTGCTTGAATAAAACTGACCAGACACATTCAATTTACCAGACTATTGAACAACTAGGAAAAGTGAAAAAAAAACTTCTTATCACCAGCATAAATGCGTAATTATTTTTTTTTACAAAAAAAGTAATTTTTCACTTTTGATTAAGTAACGCACCGTAGAATGCAGATACGGGCATGAAAAACACACCTTTGAAAAGCTTGAAGTCTGGCGATTCCAAAAATATATACTTTCCTGGGTCTATTTGTAGTCATTTGGTCACAATTAGAAGATGAAAACAAGAATGCAAATAATAGTCCCACTACCTTAATTAATATTATTACTATTGTGTTATCATCAATACCGTCAAACCTGTGTATTTGTAGTGACCATCCACGATACCTGAAAAATAGTTATTTATAGAATTTATGTGAAATATCTTGTTTTTGTGTGAATTCAATGGAGTAAAAATTTGCTCTGAGTGAAAGCAATGATTGTTATAGTATAAAAGGTGGACATACAATTTGGACTATAATTATTGAAAACTCAGTTTTTTTAGTCATTCTTGATAGGCATGTTCCCCTTTTTTGTGATTTATTATTTTTTCTCAGCCTCCGGTCACCTTCTGTACAAGCTGGGTGATGAAATCTTACATCATTATTTTCTACTTGAAGTATACTTTTTCCAACCATTTAGGGGGAAGAGATGAAGGAAGGAGGGAGGATGTAATGAAGGTGTGTCTTCCTGTCTGTTAACTTTTAATGTTTTCATTCCCAGTTATTGACCAGAGTGTTTGAAATAATGAGAGCAAAGAACCCAGACATGGTGTCCGGTGAAAAAAAGAGGTTTGTTATGAGGCCCCCTCAAGTCGTGAGAGTGGGAACCAAGAAGTCGTCTTTTGTCAATTTTGCCGACATCTGTAAAATGTGAGTAGATATTTGAAATATGAATTCTTTTTTATCTTGCATAAGCTAGTAAATTCTGTCTCTTCTTGTCTATGCTGAATTGAATTCTGTGTGAGTTTATAACAACATGACAAATAGTATCCTAGTTAAATCCAGTTCCTTTTTTTTGTCTGAACTGAATCAAAGACATGATTGAAATCACATGTTTATTTTATCATTGCAGGTTACATAGACAGCCCAATCATTTACTAGCATTTTTACTTGCTGAGTTGGGTACAAGTGGCTCTATTGATGGCAATAATCAACTCATCATCAAGGGTAGATTTCAACAGAAACAAATTGAAAATGTTCTTAGGCATTATATCAGTAAGTGAACCATTCAACCAAACTCAGTCCTATCTCAAACCCACTAAACTCCGCCTTACAACCCAATCCCAACCCTTACAAAAAAATCCACCAAAACCAAATCCAATTTGACCTGAAGCAAACCAAACCAAACAGACATATCTTTCTGCAAATTTTGGTAAACTGAGACGAATGATCTCATTAACCTTTGAATATTTTCCATTTACTGCGAATTGTAATTGATGTTTGTTGATAGTGGTGGTAGGACTAGAAGATAATATTTATTTTGAATGCTGCATCGCAAAAGGTGCATCAGACTGCATCTCATGATGGGAAGAATAAGTTCTAACAGAGGTACATTACTTAGGGTTTGCAATTAAGGTGACATGATACCAAGATCCCATTTCAATCTCGATCTCGCATAAGTGTTCCAACTCAGAAAAATGCGAATGTACATGCCCGAGGTAACTAGGATGTCCAGGTGGATCAAAATAGCTGCTCACGATATGACGAATTACGATAACTATATTTTCTGTACATTTTCGATGTATTGCATTTTTTCACTATGAATGTGGTAATACATGTTTTATTGTTTTATTACAAACCACCTGTGACATGTCAGAAGGTCGTAGATGAGACTTGAATGGGATCTTGACATGTCACCATACTGTACTATGCGAGTTGCAAACCCCAAGTAATGTACCTCTGGTTCTATATATGCTGAAAGCTTTACTGCATAATTAATTCTCGTCTGTTCTTTCACTGTTAAATAAACTACTTTACTCAAGTTTGAAAATGTTCTGTTAACATTCAGTGTTCTCCTATAATTCGCATATAATTCGATTGACCAAAGCACATTTACAGCCACACAACAAACAACATATATTGTCAAAAACAATGTGGTACATATTTATTTGCTTCATACAGTGTTATAAACACTATTCTTTTGAGCACTTTTGTAATATTAATGAGCTCAGTCACAGTGCAAATATTTTTTTTATTGGAGTCAAAATATTACGTTTCAAAATTTAGAAGAGTTTGAATTTAAAAATTATACATTCTCGAATCGAATTGCAAATGCTGCAGACTATTAAAAACAAGCAAACAAATAAATTGTAAAAGACTAAATGAAACGCATTTGAAACGTTTCAGCCAGGAATATGTTCTCGACTTCCATGGTCTTATTTACTACAAAAACATTCCATAAAACTTCCAAACAATCGTCAAAGTTACGACGTGACATAACTTACTTTGCGATGTTATACACCGGTTATACCAATAATTCCTCTTACTCAGTCATGCCATGCAAAAAATGTTACTTCTTTTTTTATATGAAATAAACGTAAAATTTGACTTAGTTTTATCGGGAGCGATTATTTTTGATAACTCGATCGCTTCCGTGAAAAACACAGACCGCCATGACAATTGTGACGTATTAGTTGACCGGCATGTGTCCTGTGACCTGATGGGTCAAAATCGCCATAAACCAATCGGAATGTCGCATGGTAATGCCGGCAGAACCCGAAGTTTTCCGAATGGTAGTGATTGTCATAAAAATTACATTGCGGAAGTAAAGATGTGTTGGTATGGATTTCAGATGAAAACTGCATGATGGTTTTCGAAATAGGTGATAAGCAATTTTTAAAAGGTAAAAAGAAGTCTTGAAAGAAAAGTTTTTACATGATTCGCGATGATAAAAGTTCGAATGTATTTTACCCAATCACGCAATGAACACGTTATTTTCTTGAGTAGCGTAAGCTGAACTCCGCTTTGCCCATGTTATATTGGGGTGGAATTGATTTTGAAAGAATTTTATCTTTCAATCTAAAGACTTCGTCGATCGTCAAAGTATTTACTTACGAACAAAGAGGTGCTAATTTTACAAAATTAACTTATGTTGTTTATAAGCCACTACCACACCATGCGACTACGTCTATTGTTTACAAATTATAATCCACGACTGGCAGGATGCGTGTCGGTCGGTACATCGGACAATAGTCCTGGTCGGAAGCGTAGCAAGATCCCTGATAGCTACGTATTTCTTTATTTATTTTCGTAATACAGTTCACAGGATGAACAATGAAAAAAGCATTGTGGCGGTCTTACTAATCACCGTGGTGGCTCGAGACCACAGTGGCGGGCAGGGAAAGCAGCGTGGCGGCCCCGCACACAAATTGAATGCTAGGGAGAACACTGACATTATTGACAGTAACTTCTTCATAATGTTTGTTTTTTGAAGCAAGATGCATGTTGGTACAATTGGGGGTAGCAGTCAGTCACATGTAGAAAATATTTTCCTGGTCAATGTCTTCTTGGTGATAAGCTTAACAGTTCACAATGATCTGACTTAGTATGACTTCGTTCTCATTCATTCATCTTGTTTCTTCTTTGCAGAGGAATATGTAACTTGTCACACATGCCGATCACCTGATACTATTCTACAGAAAGACAATAGATTATTTTTCCTGCAGTGTGAAACGTGTCACTCAAGATGTTCAGTAGCTAGCATTAAGTCAGGTTTCCAAGCCGTCACCACGAAGAGAGCACAGATGAGGGCCAAGGCCACATGAACAAATCTGTTTATCTATTGCTGCAGATCACCGTGACGTTGTATACATGTGCTCCACATTGGACAGTGTAATTACTTGATTATCGTACTATAAGTGCTAGTATAACTTAGCTAGAATCATATTCAATCGTTTTGATTTATTTTCCCCAGTTTAATTTTTTGTTTGTTCTGTACTGCATGCTTAAACATGGGTCCGAGTTTGATAATAAAAAAAAAACTTGTCCTTTCCTGTGCACACGTCTAGTTGAAATTATGTCTAAGTTGTCCTCTCGATGTGTCTCAGTTAGTTTGTAAAGAGAGATATCTGATAATATATTGTCAGTATTCTTGGATAGGGTAGGCGAGTGTGCGTCATTTGACAAGAAACACGGAGTTGCATCGCTACTCCAATTTGGCAAGATTTGGAAACAGCTGAATACTGCTCATAAAGTTATTTCCATATGAAGTAACATGAGCAATATACAGAATCAAGAGTTGGTGTTGAACACTTTGCAAGTTATCTTGTCTAACCTAGTATGTCTGCATTGGTTTCCGTTTGTAGTTGTCCAAATGCAGAAAAGGAACAAGACAGTCGTACAAAAAACTAAACTAGAGCTTTTGGTGTGCGTTGTCATAGTTTCAAGCAATGCTTAATTTTTTAATTTGATATAAACATCATCATTGAATCGCTTAACATATAATCACATCAACACCCTGAAAACTGAAATCACCAACAAATGTACCGAAATTCAGTTCATATAAATAATCTTTTCACTCTTTTGTGTGATTATTATAACTGTTGTATTTGCTTTTAATTCAATTTCTATGTTTAGCGCTTCCAATAAAAGAAAATAGGTGACAAAACAACTTTATTAAATGTACAGATCATACTCTTAAATTCTCTACTACGGCACTGACTTGCATATATTTGTACTGATGAAAGGCATCTACAGATTTTTTTTGCTTAGTAGATTAAAAGCAGCAGAGAGACTGCAACTGTTGTATCAATAATGCTGCATTCGATGTGTACTGATTTTGAATACATGAAAATTTGCCACAGTTTGAAAATTGCAAACTCAATAAATATACTTATGAATGTAACTGAATGTGTTTCTTTTCATGTAATTTCTTTTATAAAATTCTTTGGTAATCCCATAGTTTTATAGAATGTTGTACAATAGATTAATTCCAACCGATCTTTCCTGTGCACATTATATCAATTCACACTAATTGCTTTAAAACAATATACCGGTGGCCACTGCAGTCAGGGGATTATGAATCCAATCAGGAAACAAAATTACATATGTATATCAGTTAAAAATGAGTACCTGAAATCCATTTCTAGAATATACCGGTATGACCTGATGTGTGAAATTTAAACTGCCAGTCAGCCATTTTGGATTTTGAAGCTCACTGTTTTTTCTAACAAACTAGCAATATTGATATCAGCTTACCATAGCAAACTGAACTATCAATATTGCTGTTTCATTTGAAAAATAGTCGGCTATATTCCTATACTGCTTGTTTGGTTGCTTTTCCCCATTCACAGTAAATTAATAATTGTTCAAGCCAATCCTGACTGCTGTGATCAAAAATCTATGCAGCATTCAAGCTTACCATGTATAATAAAATTGCTATAACTACCAAGACCCAAGGATAGTTGGTAGACATTTTCAGATTTGGGGGGGGGGGCAGGGCTTGGTTGCTAGGTAACCAATACATGCAGGATAGAGATGAGAACATGGAAATTGATAGACAACAAGGTTTGGGGCCTTCCCCCACATAGAAAATGATAGCGCATATATGATTGTAGGCCTCGATGTTTGCACCAAAATCGATGATTTCTGTCCAGTTTATCAGCGGTAATACATGTCCTTTCTTTAATAATAAAATAAAATTGCATCTTTATGATAACTGACTTTGAGGGCTGATATTTTTTATGAGTTACAATGCAATGTTTTGAACAATTTCCAGAGGAATTCATGTTACAACATTATTAGTGTTCATATTACTGATTGTCCGTTGTTGTCGTCAACTTTACAATTTCAACTTCTTCTTTGAAACCGCAAGTCAGAATTTTTTCAAATTTGATATGAACCTTGGATGGTTCTTTCTCTGATTTGTTCATTTCATGTCAAAATCTCAAATTCTCTTATTTTGATGAATATTTTTGTTATTTTGATATTTTCAACTTCTTGCTAAAAACCGCAAGTCCGATTGCTTTGATATTACATATATAGGTGCTACATGTGGACCTCTCTTAGATTTGTTCATTTTGTGATGATATCTTTGATTCTCTAATTTTGCATAATATTTTTGTCATTTTTGGTAAAAAGTGATATTTTCGACTTCTTGTTGAAAACCGCAAGTCTGATTGTTTTCATATTACATATATAGGTACGACATGTGGACTTCTTTCAGACTTGTTAATTTCGTGGTGATATCTTCAATTATCTAATTTTGATGATTATTTTTGGTGAAAAGTGATATTTTTGAATTCTTGTTGAAAACAGCAAGTCTTATTGCTTTGATACTATACATATTGTTCATTTTCTAATGATATCTTCTGTTCTTTAATTGAAATGTGCATTGCTAACAGCGGAGCTGACTGGCTGCTTGTTTTATAAAAAAAATATAAAGTTTCCGAATCATACATAGCAACCATAAGAAATGGTGAGAACTTTTTACAATAGAAACCCAAGGGTAGAGTGCTCCAGAATCACCTGTGTCTTGTATTTTGAGAGGGGTCTTGTGAACAACACCATAAAATCAAAGAAAGCTTAGAAAGAACTGTGTGAAGGAATTGGAGGTATGAAGTACAAACAAGGAATATTGTATTAAGGCATGCAGAATCATTGAAATATCTTATTTTGACCATAGATTTGTCTTTGTACTTTATATCTACAGTAAGCACAAGTGCTTCTGAAAGAGCAAATACATTATTTAAAAATATAATTGCAAGCATTATAGCAACGGAAACATCTTCCTATCTGCAACAGTTCTTAGTACATCTGATGTATTGGGGACTACTTTAAGGCATGCATCAGAATACTTATTTTTGTAATGGTGTTAGATGTCACCTGATCACCCGACTGCATTGATATGTAAAAAGTAGTGCCGTTGGTGTACCAGTAACTGAAAATGGTGGAATAAACCAGAAGACAAACGTGAAAGAGCTCTCGTTTCTTTGATGTTTTGTGTGTTCCTGAGTCAACACATCATAGTACATTACAGATGGTCATTAGATATCTTAATCATATCTCTTGTCACATGCCACCATTACAGTGCATCAGATATTACTCTTCTGCACATTAATAAGGTCACATGACCCCATTTATACAAGGTGGATAATTAATATGTCTGGATTTGAACTCTGAAGTAATAAGATCTGTGGATTATCTAAAAGCACCTATGTACCTAGTTTCATTAAAATTTGACGTTGAGCACCTATAAATTTGCTATTTTATGCAAATTAGGTAATTAGTAAGCTAAAACTGAACATGTATATGGCTTATGAAAATGCTTAAAATTGGTTTATTAATATGCAAATTAAGTGATTAATATGCATGGGATTTCAACCAAAACTAATCAGTATTCGCATTATCCCAGAGCATATATGTACCAAGTTCCATTGTTTAATCTGTTTAATGGTACATGAAAAGCAAGTAAAAATGCTCAAAATTGTCTAATTAATATACAAATTAGGTAATTAATATACACGGATTTTCAATATACACGGTCTATGCATTATTCCAGACCATCTATGTACATAGTTTCATTGAAATATGTTTAGTACATGAGAAACATGTGAAAATGCTTAAAAATCGGTTAATAAATATGTAAATTAGGTAATTAATATGCACGGATTTCAACCAAAAACTAATCGGGTCTGAGCATTATCATAGAGTGTCTACATACCAAATTCCATTGCATTCTGTTTAATAGTACATGAGAAACAAGTGAAAATGCTCAAAATTGTCCAATCACTATGCAAATTAGGAAATTAATATGCAAGGATTTCAACCAAAAACTAATCAGGTCTGTGCATTATTCCAGAGCATCTATATACATAGTTTCGTTGAAATATGTTTAGTACATGAGAAACATGTGAAAATGCTTAAAAATCGGTTAATAAATATGTAAATTAGGTAATTAATATGCACGGATTTCAACCAAAAACTAATCAGGTCTGAGCATTATCATAGAGTATCTATGTACCAAATTTCATCGAATTCTGTTTAATAGTACATGAGAAACAAGTGAAAATGCTCAAAATTGCTCAACCATTATGCAAATTAGGTAATTGATATGCAAGGATTTCAACAAAAAACTAATCAGGTCTGTGCATTATTCCAGAGCATCTATATACATAGTTTCATTGTTTAGTACATGAGAAACTTGTGAAAATGCTTAAAAATTTGTTAATTAATATGTGAATTAGGTAATTAATATGCACGGATTTCAACCAAAAACTAATCGGGTCTGAGCATTATCCCAGAGCATCTATGTACAAAGTTTCATTATAATCTGATAATTGGTTCTTGAGATATCAGTGAAATAGACACGCACACACACACACATGCACTAACCGCAAAGACTGCCATTGCGTACTTCCCGCACGGGAGCCAATTAAACCATATTGAAAATTCAAATCTGATTATTTGTTGTTTACTGTCATCGCGAAAATAATCCGCTGACCAATATTGCAATGTCACATCATGGATAGTACATCCATGGTCATCCATGGTCACATCGATCAGTATTTCAAGCAAAAACAATGTAATTATATCCATGCCCTGGTACATTCCATTATCTTTTCAGGGACTGCCAACTGGTCGAATGCAAACACACATCAGGCAAAATAATCATTTTGATTTGAAATGGAACCAGGTTGCTGAAGTCATTTTATTTTGCAAATTGCAGATCACGTGGATTTTTCCTCTTTCCACAAAATTTTGCGAATTTACACCCAGCTAAATTATTAACCCCACATTGAAAAGGCAATCCCATCGAAGTTTTCGAGGCACCGCTTAGTCTGGGATAATGAAACATTGTTGCGATATTTTATTTTAGCTTCTTAATTGATAAGCGACACTGTTCGATGTATTGCAACATTGTTAGCTAAACAGCGATGTAAACTGCAACATTGCCCAGCGGATTAGTAGTATTCCAAACACTGCAATAAAGACGTTTTCGACATTGTGAAATTCTTTTGTTTTTATGCAGAAATTATTGTTCATACATGAGTTGTCGAACACACTACATAGTTCGTAATTTCATTCAGCTTCTTTCAGTCATAATTCAAGACAAATAAAAAACAAAACATAGAGAATATAGCAATTTTTTTTTCTGTAATATTCTTGTGTAATCGGTAATTATTAAAATTATTTATGGGTGTATAGGGAATACATTTCGTTAATAATTATTCTTAATACAAATTTCTGAATTATCTTGTCAAAATTTCTTACACAAAATATTTTAGAGTGATTTTTGTTTTGGGCCAATCACTTACTAGTACTTTCGGATTTAGACCACAAGGACTCATTTAGGTGCGCCCTCTTTAGTTCGTTACGGTAAATTTATCCTCCCTAGGCTGCTTGACATATTTATAACAAATAATTAAATACGATCTCGCTGCTTGTGACAGTCATGCCATTTCTTTTGTTTTATTCTGTAACAGAATACCTAAAACTATAGGAATTAAGTAGAGTAATATGAGTCTGCAATTTTAATACCGGATCCTTAAAAGGTCGCATATTTGGCACTGAAGAAAGAGCTGAGGGGCCCGAAACTTCCGGCGATCTGGGCTCTCGTGCAGAGAGAGGGATTCCAAGAAAAAGAGATTTTATCGACTATTTTGACTAATACATAGAAGTTTGCTGCTGACCATGGTTTCAGCTTGATGTGCCAATGGAGGACGAATTTGACGAAATCGAGCAGCGTAATGGCTGGCAGATGGCCTTTATGGTAAATGTACCTTTTTGTTGTGAATGGGAATGCTCTGTTCGATCGGGGGGAAATCCGAAACGTCGATTGTCATGTTTATACTGATCTGCTAATGTCACTAAGGCCACCCAAGAGAAGAGAGGGCATAGGGCCTAGTTATGTGTGACCTCTGATAACTTATTATCGGTATTACAGTGTCAGTGTGAGGCGGTTATTTTATTTGAACAGAAAGAACCTTATTTACGTTAAAACCGCAAAGAACTAGGTCAATTGTCATGTGGCCTGTGACAAATCACCCGACTTATGCATGACAATTCCGAAACAATTTAGTTTTAGTTTCGATTTAAAACAATTGTGTGTTTAATAATTTACTATATATATATATATATACCGTATCGGTGTCTACATGAGATGGTCAGTCCGGGTGCGACCTTGTATACAATGTGACCTTGACATGTTTTTACAATAGTAATGGATGGAAAAAGCACCACGTCTTCTCCCTGCTCTGCTCATTTTTCGTCATCCTAACGAATGTGGGTTGTATGCAAAACAACCCATATTATAAAGATGCCGTTATCCGTTGTCATATTTATCTCTATGGAAACACATCAATTTTTTTTAAATCTTGTCAGACTTGAAACTCCTGGACAAGTAAAATTGAAAGTCCTTACAACTGAATAGTGACTTACTTGCCTTAACCTTTAATATACGATAGGCAACATCAGAGGTACATTACTTGGGGTTTGCAACTACGGTGACATACCAAGATCCTGTTACAATCTCGCTCTCGCATAAGCATTCCAACTCAGAAAAATGCAAATGCGCATGCCCGAGGTAACTAGGATACTGGGATGTCCAGGTGGATCAAAATAGCTGCTCACGATATGACGGATTACGATAACTATATTTTCTGTACATTTTCGATGTACTGTAGAATACTTTATTTTCGCTTGAAATTTATTTTCGCTCTTTTCGCTGAAAGGATGATTCTGTGAAAATAAAATCCAGCAAATATACTTTTTTCCTATATTTCACATTCAACTCATCAAAAATCAGTGAAAATAAATTCCAAGCAAAACGCCCAAAAAGCCTTTTCAGTGAAAATTGATTCCAGCGAAAATAAAGTATTCCACAGTATTACATTTTTTCACTATAAATGTGGTAATACATGTTTTATTGTTTTATTACAAACTGCCTACATGTATGTCATGTCAAAAGGTCGTAGCATCAGTCTCGCTATTTACGAGATAAGACTTGAATGGGATCTTGGCATGATGTCACCATACAGTATTATGCGCGTTGCAAACCCCAAGTAATGTACCTCTTGCAACATACATTTTGGACAGGCAAGTTTAAAGTGCTTGTGCAATGTTCACTCACACGTTTCCCATTTTAGATCTGTGTCCCACTGAAATAGGCAGTTATTGATTTTTTTGCTGAAAATGATTACTCGTATCCAAGTAAATTTGGGATATTTCTCGTGTTGTAGCCACGCCCACCTATCCTGAAACGGTCGACTGTTTCCGGATTTCCGACTCTTGCCGAAAGTGCGTCACCAAATGACAAAATGTGAGAGGAAGTCATACCCTGAGCCGTAATAACACTGGTCATTCAGTATACTTTTAAACGATATACCGGTACAATTTTCGGTCAGCGTTTTTTCTTTTTTTTTTTGTCTATTTTATTTATTTTTTTGAGAGGGAGTTTTTAGATGTTGTGTTGTGGGCAGTTGCAGTGAAACGTATAGTCATAGTATAAGTACATGTATTCACACGTTTCTAATCGATCCGAAGGTGCGACATCAGTGGACGAAAGCCACTTAACCTCAGATTCTTTTTTTGTGTGAAAAAACTGTCCTCGTCCATGAAAAAACAACTAGTTTTAAAGAGAAACATCGACAACGTAAACCTGGCGCAACACTTTTGAAAGAAATAGATTACGGACCAGCCCATGATCATCGAGGCGGATTTCAGAAGAGACGTCCGGCAAGTGTTTCAAATGAGTTGACTTTTTTTGTGATCCTGATTATCGTTTTATAGAGACCATTTAGTCCCTGTTAAGTAAAAGGTAGCAATAATTTTGACAGTGAAACGAAGCGTCGAGCAAACAGGAAATTACACAGCCATTTTCAAAGGCTAAAAGTTTCTGAATTGTTTGGTGATTGGTGTTGAATGTCGAATTCACACCTCTGTTCTTTTTTTACCTCCATGCTTGCAGCTTGATCTGCGTAATAATTTATGAAATAAGAATCCGGGCTTGGTCAATGTGTTTCCACCAAGTAAATCACGCCATGGATCACGATAACTCGAATCCACTCTGAATTTATCTGTATGTGTGTCGATCTCGATTATTTTCGATATCTGATTAAACGCCACTTTTAACGCACTTGCCCTCGTCGTAACCTGACGCGTTCACCTGTTTTAACAAAACGTCAATTTATTTCCACGCGGCTGTCATTTATTTAGTAACTGTGATTTGTCGTTTTTCACAATAGTCTAATGTTTAGAATGTCAAAATATGTTCTCTTTTATTTTAATTTTGAAAGTTTTACTCAGACGATCGATGAAATAAAACAGTGTAGTGACGTGCCTAGTAACCTGCTAAATAACGAGATAATTCTGATGTCAAATTCTATTTTGTCCAGCGACAGTGTACAAACGTGCGCCGGTGTCGGTGACGATCACGGTGACCAGTAGCCCTGAGTACAGTCCTGTAGGTTGGCCTTCTTCCGCTGATCATTCGGCCCCCACATGATCAGCGGAAGGAGGCCAACCTACAGGACTATACTCAGGGCTAGGTGACAGGCAACACCAGAACGGACATATTTCGCATCTAACTCAAACCCATGCAACAAAAATTGATACTATGTGTTCATTATGGTCCATTCTTCCTTGACGAACAAGTACATAAGTGACAACTTAGTCACGCTGCCATGCGACTTCCCCTTCTGACGTCACAAGGAGAATTTCTGTATGCAAATGAGAAGCTAATGAGGAGCCTCATTTTAAAATACACAAAAATAAAGTTGCCGTAGACTGAGTTTAAAACACATTTTTTCACATAAAAAAATAATTCATGCTTAGAAACATAAAAATTAATAATATTTATGTATCAATGGATAATTTTAGGCGTGAAAATAGCAGCCATTTTACAGGCACTTTAAGGGTGTGCCAATGAAAGATGCACAAGAATACGTGATATAATTTGCTTTGGTTGTCATGTGTCACGGCTCACATTCTATCATACATGTAGCAATATCGATGATCGCGCTAGATTTTTATAAGTTGCGTATATTGAATGCAAAAGTCCCAAAAAATGTGTTTCGATAGACCATCTATGCGTACACCCACACACATGACACATGTTCAGTTTTCAGTCATTTTTATTAACAACACTATTTAATACATTACAATGTTGCAAACAAAGTATTTAAAACCACAGTTAGTATTGTTAAAGTATGTTACTTTCACAAATTGCGACAATCTTTTTTCAGAGTTCAAGTGTACAATCTGTCAGTGGACCGGGCACTGGAATCAGCATGAAATCATTCACTTCCTTTAGACGCGATCGTCTAGCACATTTTATTCAATTTTGAGTGCAGAAACCATACTCACATGGTACAATGTACGCTTGTTACTGGAATTACAAGGGAAATTGCTGCTAGTTATGCAAACGCTTGGTATATTTTACTGTAGTCTTTGATTAATAACTTGCTATTCTCGTCAAAATTTGGGTGACCAAATCCCTGTAATGTCAATCCAAAGATTCATGGGTAGATGCTAAACTTTTAAAAAACATGTTTGAAATTGTATCCTATACTATTAATTCGCAGGCCAGAATAAAGTGGATAACTCAGAATATATTGCATGAAAACATTAAAAATATATATTTTGTTTGAGTTTTTATGTTATCAGTACTTGGTGTAGCCGCAATCGCAGATGATCTCCGTCATCACAGCCTTTCAGTTAGCAAGCAGTTTAGGTTCGGTAAAGATTTGACCTGAAAAAAATCATTCCCCCATAACACTACAGATGTTGGGCAAGATTATTACTTAGTCGATAAAAATCCATCGTTCAGCACATCGATTACGAATTTCCGTGACGGAAAGCTTAGTACAGGGCTTTTTCGTCGCTGGTCCACAGGGTTGCATCGACCGTGTGTCCGCCATTATTCTATTATGTCCTATGGTGCATAAATTAACGTTTTTGATTGGTCGGGCGATTGACCTTGTGTCACATTTTCATTATACCAGATTGGGTAAAAAACACGGAGTTAAGCGGTCATGTACGTTCTATAAATCTAACCTTGCACACATAATCTTGTACTGGCATATTTTTTGTCCAAGAAAGACGTTCCTTTTCATTTAACCCCCAGTTAACTCTTCACGTCCATGGTATTTGTGAGAGTTGAAAGATTTTTTGAACAGATGACAAGTAATTATATTGATTTGCGTCAAGCTGGGTGGCCCGAATTTAAATATCAGTGCATGAACTCTGCAGGTCATTGCCCAATGCCGCACATAATTCAAATGCGTGGTTAAAAAAAACTAATTATCATGAAAGCAATACATTACGAAGTTGAAATATTCAGAGCCAGTACAATATTGTAAACAAATTTACGTAATTAGAAAAGCAGTGCACTAAGTAAATGACGTTGATATATTCAAAGCCAGTACAGAGTTGCATGTATATGTGGGACACGAAAGAAAAAGGTTGCTAAGGTAACGCACCAGTTCAGTGCGTGACTTGGGGTCAAACTTGAGATAACACACACTTGATGTCAGCATCGCTGCGCAGCAAGTTTCGCAAAGAAGTACCTGAAGTTCAAGTGCGTCCCAAAATGATGTCACTGATCACTCAGTTGTCGCAGCGTGTGTTGTGTCATGTCCATGATGCACCCCGTTTCGACTTGCTTGCTTTTCCTTCTTAGTGCATGTTCTTGTTCACGTAAAATGCGACCTCTCACCAATGTATTGAAACACTTTGAATTTATACTTTGCATGATTATATTTGGTCAACGCGAAACAATATTTTTTCTAAACATTTTTTGAGATCATTTTTATCAACGCAGGGTTATTTTTCCAGATAAGATGGGCTTCGTAATATCTGCCATAACATCGCCCCGGCGATGCCTAGAAAAATAAAAAAAGGCAGTGCAGCCAGACGGCTACTTTGTAGCCACGTGTTCATTGTTTGTTTGTGTACAGAGTGACCTTTGCCATTTCACTGTTTCATTTCAAGTGTAACATGGTGCGTGGTCCTTGACGCAGTGCGTGTTCTCTGCCCGACTATACGCCATGAATGTTGCTAGCCACGAGTCTCAGAGGCACTAAAAAAACGTCCTGTAATCGTGTTCATTGGAAAACAAAACAAATCACTAATAAATTTATGAAAACAGCATCTTTTTGAATCGAACTAAAAGTACTCTTTAATTCGCGCACCAAAAACCAATTGTTTCCGTTTTTACACTATTAATTCGTGCACTTGAAAAAATAATTTGTTTGCCTTCATAACAAAAGCTTGAAATTTGCAATAGTCAGTGTGCACAGATACCAACTCATGTCAATTTTCTAAATTCTGTAGCCCGTCTGGACTATTTGAAATTTACAAAATAACGACACAATGTTTTTACATTCACTAGTTAGTCCCCGTTCGGACAAAGTCCGAAAACGGGGACTTATAATTCGGTCTCCGTTTGTGCATTCGTCCAGAGTCATATCTCAGAATCCCTTGGACTGATTCTGTTCATTCTTTGCATGTGCCTAGTACTTTATGTGGGACATATGCACATGCAGTGGTTTAGCGATTCGATTCAAAATGGCCGACTGGCAGCCATCTTGTTTTTTGAAAATGTTGTATTTTGGACATGCTTTGTCAGTTGTCATTCAAACTTGGTACATGGATTATACATGTTAGGATACATGCCCATGACGATTTATTTCGCAATTGGATCGAAGATGGTCGACTGGCAGGCATCTTTTTTTTTTTTTTTATGCGGGATCTTGGACGTGCTCTGTCAGTTTTCATTCAAATTTGGCACATACATGTACTTTATACATGTTAGGATGCATGTCCATGACAATTTATTTCAAAATCTCGTCAAGGATGGCCGATTGACAGCCATCTGACTTTTTGGCTTTACTACTATATTTCCACAATTTATGTACCATTTTCATTCATATTTGGCACATACATCATACATATCAGTGTGTTTCACAATCAGATCAAAGATGGCCGAATAACGGCTGTTTTTTTGGGGGGCCATATTACTACTACACGAAACACGTGTTTTGATGTAAATAAACAATCTGTTGTATACGCCACTTGGAACTCAAGTTTCAAGGACACGCTCGCGACAACCCCTCCGCTTTAATATGATGAGCACAAAGAGAATTTCAAAAATTTAACAGGGACTGTGTCATTTTCAATGACTTGTTTCTCTTTAAAATTATGGATGTTTTGAATAAATTGTGCAGGATGGCATTTATTCATTTGCGTTTTGCTACTACTACTACTGCTGAAAGCCTTTACTGGTAGCCAAAAGGAATGGGAAAAAACCCCACAGTGTGTTAATTTAAAGCCCAAAAATACAGGATGGTGTGAAAAGAAATAGATCAAATGAGTAAAAAAAAATAGACTTGTTTTGCAGTACAAGGTGCAGTACTCGCATAATCATTAAAAATCTAATTGAAATTTGTACTGAGAAAAAACCTGTAACTGATTCAATTAAAACAGGGTGCACGCTGCTACGGATATTAAACCCAGAGATAGAAAGAACTCCATTGGTGACATCCTTAACAAAGGTGTAAGCTTTCCATAAAGGTTCAATAAAGATGAAATTGACCCTACTTCCTTTGTATTGTGCAGGAGTTGCCTTAGAAAGCTGTTCACTCTTGTCCTTTAAATGACACATAAGTAGCCTACTTTACTAAATACTATGTGCAGGAAAGTATGAATAAAATGCTAACTGTCTTGATTTGGGTCTCTTCATCAAAATCTTACGAAAAACCCAGATTGCAGATGAGAAATCCTGACAGAAAGTTGACAGTCTTATCTTATTAAAAAAGAGCATCCGGATTATGTCAACATATACAATAAGTGCATGAACAAAAGTAACCCTCATTAAAGAGGAAGGTATTTTCACAAAACGAAAGCGAGTGGGTGGGCTGAGTATAGTCATCAAGACAGGTCCAGGTGGGTGTGATGATGTCATTATGAGGTCAACTGTTTAATATGAATGCAACAGTAGGAATGTTCTCTCTAATTTTCATTTCATTTGGATAATTATTTTAAAACACATTATTAACGATAATGTACTTTTTGAAACACTTAAATAAACTAAATGAATAGAAATAAACCAGTGTGACAATCATATTGACTGTGGTGATGTCCTTCCAGCATGGCAAAACCAGTGTGACAGTCATATTGACTGTGGTAGTGTCATTCCAGCATGGCAAAACCAGTGTGACAGTCATATTGACTGTGGTGGTGTCTTGTCATTCCTGCATGGCAAAACCAGTGTGACAATCATATTGAATGTGGTGGTGTCATTCCAGCATGGCAAAACCAGTGTGACAGTCATATTGACTGTGTGGTGGTGTCTTTCCAGCCTGGCAAAACAACAAATTACTGTAGAGATGAATTTGTTTGTTTGCAATGAAGATGCTTGTTTATTTAACTTATTATTGGTTTATGGCTTATTAAAATAAGTTTACAATTGATCGTTTATTTTACAGAAAATAAAGATTACTGCTGGCCAGTATGACTATAGTATTCAAGATGCTAAAAAAGCAGAGAACAGACCAAGAAATCGTTATAGAGATGTCAGTCCCTGTAAGTATATGTTCTTCAATTGCTCTGTGATCTATATTGATTTTTATTGAATTGTCTTTGATTTCAATCTAGCACTGTGGGAAATTCATTACCATACTTGACCGACTCATTGCTATGCTAGACTAAGCAATTAATATTTTAACAAATAATCAAGATGTGTCTAATCAAACCGTTTTATTTTATTTTTCTACTCAGTTCGTCAGACGCCAAACAAAACTTTTTACACACACACACACATTTAGGTACGGTATATCCCGTTTTGGAGGATGTATGTGGCCCTGAAAAAGGATGTTTTGTGTGTTGTGAGAAGTTAAAACCAGATTACCATAATCCTTCTGTTAAATCAAGTGTAATTTTGATAATCCAAATGCAACAAAAAATAATAAGTACCACAATTTCAAGAGACAATGCCACTATTGTGTACCACCCACAGAGAAATTGTCAAAAAATAATAAGTCATTTCAAGAGACAATGCCACTATTGTGTACCACCCACAGAGAAATTGTCAAAAAATAATAAGTCATTTCAAGAGACAATGCCACTATTGTGTACCACCCACAGAGAAATTGTCAAAAAATAATAAGTCATTTCAAGAGACAATGCCACTATTGTGTACCACCCACAGAGAAATTGTCAAATTGTGTACACACTGTATCAAAAAAACAAAAATATATAAAAACTCATTTGTAAAATTTTTACACACACACTTGCTTAAAGGCCTAGGTATACTATAAATACGCTCCTAAACAATAGGGATTATTTCCTTGCTTGTCACACTGTAGTAAACAGCTCCAGCCAAGCTCCGGTAAAAACGCGTTTTCTCTAACTTACAGGTCGATTATGTCGTGCCAAAATGGATGTATGTGACTATGAATATCACAGCAGTGACTGTGTGTAGTATTTATGACAATAAATAGTGTATGAGTTGAGATTTTGGCGGATAAAAGTAAAAAACAGGAACTGGGGAAAGGGATGCGCGACTAATCTTGAATAATTAACTACTGTCAATCAAAGTCACGTTATGTTGGACTGCTGAAACAGAATGTGTCATAGGCTAAGCACTCATTAGCATAGTCACACCTCCAATTCACACTTGCCCGGGGCAAGTGAATTGGGCCTTTAATCATTTATTTTTTCATGCGATGTGGTGGCCTTGAAAAGAACTTTTTTGTTTAAATTACCATTAGACGGTACAAGGAAGAGATGGTTACTTATGCAGCTCTGACTGCGTGAATCCCTCAAACCAGTCGTCACCATCGTTGTCATTCAACAGTAAAACAGAAATGATAACTATTTCTTTGTTACTTCTGATGAGATGATCTTCGGCGCCATTCATCTTGGACGAGCAGTTGCGTAATTGGCAAGGATTACTGGCGCACTCGTTAACGTCAACATCACCAGCAAATCCAGCAATGCATTCATATATGTATCCACCTTCTATGTTTCGACATGCACCATCATTATTATAGCATGAATGATCTTGGACGAGCAGTTGCGTAATTTTTCACCCAGGCATTGACAATCCAATTGACTATAGTCGGCTGTTTTCAGTTGAGTGTCATTGGTAGTATTGGCCTGTACTTCTTTGATAGCAGTTGTCCCTTATTAAACTTATTAAACAAAAATCTAACTGCCGAAGTTTAGATGTAAAGTGTTCACACCGCGATATCTGGATTCAGTGATGTGCTATCAAAATGAATCGATAACAAGCATTGAGTAGCGACGCTTGGTATATGGCCCCTAGATCTTGTCAATCCAACACAACATCAACTTTTCTTCCATCCAGGCTTTTGGGCAGCTACAACAAAATAAGGCTGAGATGTAACTTTAGTTCCCTTGAAAATTATCATTGGGGGCAGAGACGGATTGCAGCCAGAGACGGATTGCAGCCATGTTAATAAGCCCAGAATGCAAAGCGCCTGACTTCGAACCCATGCATAGTGCATAGACATCGTTCGTGACCTCTTTAAACCAAAACATTTAAACCATGCCACGGAAAGTGTATAGAGACTTTGTAGATTTTGACGATAACAACTCTGACTGGGATTTTGTTCTCGAAATGGAAGAGGCAGCTAAAGTGGAGGAAACTTAGGTTACTGATCCTGATATAGAGTTGATTAGTAGTCATGACATTGTGGATCGACTGGCAACGTAAAACATTTCGAAATCAACAACACAAATGATCAAAATGTAAACAATACAAAACATCGTGAAAATCCTGACAAAACAGTCGCAAAAACAATATTAGAGTATTTGACCAACTCCTAAATAGTTGTATCTTGACATATAACAACAAATAATTGGGACACAGAGTGTAATTCTTTACAAAGGGGTGATAATGAAATGTTCCAGACGAGTGCCTTGACGATGGCGCCCTCAAACAACACACATTCGTTAAAAAACCGAGAAAACTTCAATTCTATGATATTAAAATACTTATAACCGATTGAAGTATGGACAGAAACACAGTTAGACAGCTGTGCTAAGTCGTGATGTAATAATTCGATAGCTACTACTTCTCACAGAATGATGTATTTATACGGGGACAAAACGTAGAGAAGGGGTGCCATTTTCCACAATGAAAATAGACTATTTTTGAAAACGTATGATAATCTGTGGTCCCTAAGAACAATGCGTCAAGGGTGTTTCCGGCACAAAAAAAAAAAAAAAACTGACCTCGTAACATTAAAGATGAAAAAGTTAGTCTAATAATGGAAAAATATATATAATTTCACTCTCCGATCGATAAGTACTGATATGTTTCAATAGCAATGAACAAAACAATCTAGCTTCGACGGGATGTAAATCATTGACTTTTGAAACAGAGGTGTGGTGTGCAGCAAACAGGATACAGTGATCAACTGAGCATGCTTCGCGGAAAGACGTATCGCACATCGTTTCATATTTGGTCTCGTTCACACCTTTGAACAATAGCCGTTTCGAAACTGGTCTATAGAGGGACTGTGATGATACCCAGCGTAGTGTGAACCCCTTTTTACCTTGCCCGTACCATCAAAGATGGAAGGGAAAGGTATATTAAGGGAAAAATTTTGTCCGGCGTTGTTGTCGTTATTGTTGTTGTTGTTGTCGTCGTCGTTAATGATTGTTATTGTGTGCATAATAACTTTACTAATTCTATTCCAAACTTTATCAAACTTGGTCACCTTATTCATCAGTATAAAGTCTTCCCTGAGTTTGAACAACAGATGTCCTGTATGAAAATATCATGCAAAAATTGAGAAAATCTGATAAAATATTTTGACTGTTTCTACTTGACTGATCACTGGTGATACACATCAAAGGTCACTGATCTCAGTGGAAATATGCATTGTTGTATGTGTTCAATGAAGCAAATGATTTATCTTGTAATAATATCCTTGGTAATGTATCTCAGAATCCCATACTGGGTTTCAAAACCAACTCATGGAGAGATTGCACAGTCTGATACACATTTGCAAACCTACCAATAAAATCTTTACAGAAAACAAGATGTCAGAAAATCAATATAAGCACTCCTATGAACTGGGTGCCTAACTTTGATCAAGATCTGAAGCTAATAGAAAATCTGTTTAGTTCAAAGTTATCAAATCAAAAACAATACATAAAAAAATACATTAAAAGCAAAACATTTCATCCACATTTTAAAAAGAAAATTATTCTAAACTATATGTATTCTGTATTTGACAAACATTTCATTCGACAAATGAAAACTCACAGGAATATGTTTCAGCTATTAGAACAGAATGATAGTTTTTATAATACTACCGTTAAAGTCCTATTATAAACCGCGGTTTGTATTACAATGTATCACTTTAAAAATTGGGATCAAAAGCTCAAGTTCGGGGTGCGGTTTCTATTACGTACATACTGCAATCACTAAATGGGCGTGGTCATTTTTTGTCCACAACACATGCACAAAACAAACAATACACCGTACAATCTCTTGAATAGGCGTCGGGGAAGAGTGAAAGGCCTTATTTTGGTTCTAAAATAGGCGTTACGAAATGTTGAAAAATTACAGTCAATAAAAAAAAAATTCTACATGATACAAAAAATACTCAGTATTTTTAATGTAATATGCATTTATTTTTTTAATTTTCTTGGTAACGAAAAGTATATTCTAACAGAAGTTTCAAATAAAAACACGAATGCACTGCTTAGTAGCAAATGATCTCGTAACGGTAGCTCGATCCGGCCATGCTGCGGGTCACAAGTGAATAACTTACTTGTTTTCGAAGTGTTGATATTGGTGATTATTATTTAGTAGTGATTACAATAACGCATGAAAAATAAATTCGTTGAATTGTTATAAAATGCAAGTAAAATTCAACTTAGTTTCCCCGTAAGCGAATGATTTCAGTCACATGTAAACAGCCGATACCATATCCACCATGCTTTTGAATGCTCACGTGACGTATTATTGACCGGATAGGTCAAGTCGCTAATTAACCAATCAAAATGCTGGATAGTGCCCACGTGTCTAAATTAGATAGCTCATTTAAATATGTTAATGACAGTTCAGCGACCTCATGGTGAACGCAACACAAAAGAGATTTACCGATAATGTAGTGCGATCTTTTGCCTTTGATTTCCATGGGAAAACGGCATGATTTTTTTTTTAAATCAAGAAATTATTTGTTTTCGAAAGATAAATTATTCTTCAATGCTCAGTTTAACACTTTTACGGTGATAAAAGCTCATTGTCTAAAACTTACGAAACACAGACGTATTCAGAAAGAGACAGAGGTCGCCGCCAGAACAAAAGCAGTTTCATTGCCTGTCTGACATCTTATCACCGCTGAACAATAAATAGGTGTGAATATTTTTAGGCATGTTGTCGAAACAAATGAATAGGATTAGAAACAATGCCGTTTTGGAACAGCTGGTTGAAACAATGAAGTCAGTCACGGTCTTGTTGAATTGGGGGTGCGGTTAGTAATAGGTACTTTTCAAGTTTTCAATTTTTGTTAAGAACTCTTTAACCCCGAAGCCGGAATTGGGGGTGCGGTTACTATTACGTATGCGGTTTATATTAGGACTTTAACGGTAGTTTAAAAACGCACTTCAGAGATTGCAGTGTTTGAAGATGTAGTTTCTCAGGATGCAACAGTACTGTTGACTTCTCCCTCCACTGGACACCAACTATTTAAGTTGATTTGCATACAAAGCAGAGCTTGCAACATGATAGCTATTCATAAAGAGTGTTTTTTTTTTACTTTTTATATAATACAGTAGTCACACAATGAGGCAGTTCATATTTGTCTCAGTGAATCATTCATTTTTGACAGACACCTGTACAAAATACTTGGACTAAAGCCAGCTAAGATTTTCTGTTATCTTGCATGTTTTATGAATCTATTCACATCTAAATGCAGCACTTTTTTTTGCAATGAGACATTTGTTTTTATTCTAAAATATCTCAATTACTTTCAATAAAGCTGGAAATTATGTTCCTTAAAATAATTAAACAAATAAGGCACCAATGTTTTTGTAAGATATTTACATCTTTTAAGGACATTCGGTAGACTGATTCCCCACTGTTGGTTCAACCCCAAAACTTGTTTGTATTCAAAATTAATTATGACAATGCATATTTATATTGAAACAAACTATGATAAAGGGAATTATATTATATAACAAAGGGCAAGGTTACCAGAGTTCAACTATGTTCTTTGATAGCAACGATGCAACCTGGTAGGGATTTCAGTTTCGGTTTGCGTTTTCCCTTGAATATAACCATGGGTGAAAGAACATCTCCCTTTGATATGACAGTCGATACAACAGTGAGATGACGCTTTTCGTTGTTCATATTCATACTTTCATGGTTTTCACTCTTTGTATGTGACTGTTTTGTTTGAGACAAGATCAAAATGAACAGACTTTTCGTTCTTATGTCGGTGGGCAATCGCTATGCCATTGAAGATTAAGATTGTTGTGTTTTATGAAATGCTGACACCAACTGTGAGATGCTTTAAAATCAAGAAATGTTGTAATTATTGCTGACATCGCATGATAACTAATCATTTCAATTCTGAATGTAATCTTTATGTCACATTCCTACCCTCCTACCGTCATTTATCTTGTGTGAACTGTTCGCGATCTTAATCATACTTTTTCCACCTTCTGATGGTTGATGATGTGATCTTGTGCATCCTAGAAGAAGTATTGAAAACTGATGATTTTTGATTCTTCAGAAATTATTTTACATATTGAAAGAATTGTACGCACATTGGGTCTTTAGAGATGATTGGGTGTTGAGGCAGGGAAATGTTTTCCTCGGTGCATGCTGGTGCTAATGGTGATAAAAACATGGACTAGTCAAGGAGTGGTGCTGGGCGCAATAATCAAATGTTTTCATCACGTTGGTTATTCTGTAAAATCATGGGTTGTGAATCAGTTTGTGGTACTGTAGCGTCTCTTGAGTCCATTCAAGGTTTCTTGGGTCATAGATGACAGAGCGGAGCTGTTCGTATACATAATTGCTGACTGCTCAATTGCTTTGGTACTTCATATGTGTGTACCTTGGTTGGACCTCTGTCAGATTTGTTTATTTCATGACTATACATGTAATAACAATTCTCTACTTTTGGCAAATACTTTTGTCATTTTTGATAAAAAATGCAATTTTAAACTTGTTCTTGAAAACTACTGTACTAGCTCAATTGATTTGATATGGTTAACCATGTTTTGACAATGAAGTATTGTTGAGACAAAAGAAGGAAGATTTTTTTTCATTCAAGCTGCATTGGTTTGCACAGTGCTGCCGCATTATGCCTGTGACAGTGCAACGAAAATTATCAATAACTCTGCGTTTTGAATATTCATTGTGAAAAAATCATGGTGTAACCAAACAAAACAAAATGAATTTTCTTTCCAATATGGTACTGGTATGTAATTATTCAGCCAAACGTCTTTTAGTAGTGCTATGAATGAATGAAACATTATACTGTAAAGGGGTTATAAGGGGTTATAAGGGGTTATTATTCACTGGGTTTTAATTTTGCTTATTTTGCTGACTGCAAAATGCGCTAAATTAAAACCCAGTGAATATGTAAAATTTAGCATAGAACACATTGTCTAATTGATAAAACCGTGAATTTAAAACCCATTGAATATACCTGAAATGGTAAATCAGCGAAATTTAAACCCAGTGAAAATTTTACAGTATATTCGACAAAGCACCCAGTCCTTGAAAAATTAAATTTTTGCAGCTCAGTGCCCTGAGCGTAAGTCTGAGGAGTACAACGAAGCAAGTGAATGATGAATTGTTGTGGGTACAATGCATATTCACATGAATAAAAAATAAAAATAAATTAATTACCAGTACGTCTTTTATAAATGCTATAAAAAGCAAATATGATAGTTCGAAATGTGTGAATGAAACTTTTCTTTAGATGTGTTCATAATTGTTGTCACCTTTCCAGTTGCCTGAATCTCTTTAATATGCTTAGTAATGTAATTATTGGTACTATCATATTTGTGCTACGAAAAGATCATCACGAATTGAAGCCCATATAAACCAAAAATCACATGTACCGGTACTGTGTACTGAATGATTAAAATAATACGGTACTTACACATATCTATGTGAGCAAACACGGTAGTTGTATTTTCCTGTAAAGTTCAGATCAAAGTATCTTACAATCTAACACTTACACTTGTATTCCAGATGACCATACCAGAGTAAAGCTCAAACGAGCTGACAATGACTATATCAATGCTTGCTTAGTGAAATCTCCAGAAGCTAACAGATCTTATATTCTCACTCAGGTAGGTCAAAGGTTATAATAAGAGGAGCCTGATGCTCTTAAAATTTTTCCTAGGTTTTTAAAGTCGTACTTTTTGTCAGAATCACAGGGTAATTTTTAATTTTAATTTTTTTTGTTCCAAAACCATATGGAAGCTATCGATGATGTACATAAATAACTGTCATTAATGATTACACATATTATAAATAATATTAACTTCTAAGTAAGGGGAGAGTAGGAAATCAAACGGGCGGTGCACCGCGGTCATTACTGCGGTGGTGGTGGGTGCTCGCCGGTCGACCGCATTTTATGCAAATTTATGCATGGATTCCATGACGCCGGATGACCGCGATCGTCTGCGGTAGACTCGCACAGCAATTCACACTTATTGTCAAGACCATTAATGGACACAAAGAACTGGGAGATTAAAAGGATCACAAAGTTCCAATGAAAAATTAAACCAATTTGTCTATAATAGTTGACATTATTTTATTTGCCTGAGCCTTGGAATAAAATCACAAAACGATCCAGAAAGACATAGAGATCAACATAATATAAAATATGATCGCATTATTTTGTGAATATGTATCATGCATGGCCTCAGAAAATGTTTAGAAAGATTAATGTTTCGCGTAGACCAAACATAATCACGCGTAAGTATAAATTCAAAGTGTTTTAATACATTGGTGAGAGGTCGCATTTTACGTGAACAAGAACATGCACTAAGAAGGAAAAACAAGCCAAAGTCGAAACGGGGTGTATCATGGACTTGGTACAACATGCGCTGCGACAGTTGAGTGATCGTCGACATCATTTTGGGGGACAATTGAACTTCAAGTACTTTGCGAAACTTACTACGCGGCGATGCTGACATCAAGTGTGTGTTGACCGAAGTTTGACCCCAACTTGAAGTCACTCACTGAACTGGCACGTTACCTTAGCAACCCTTTATCTTTCTTGGTCCGTGCGTCGATTTAGTAAAATTGTTATTATATCCGGTGGTACTGTAATAACACAACTTGTATCCAACTCTGTATTGGCGTTGAATATTTCAACATCGTTTACTTAATGTGCTGCTTTTCTAATAACGCAAATATTTTTACAGTATTGCACAGGCTCTAAATATTTCAACTTTGCAATGTATTGCTTTTATAATAATTACGCAAACTAAGTTATTTTTATTATTGTTGGGACACTAACCCGGGCTATTGGGTCTGTGAATATTTCAATATTACCTACTTGATAATGCGTTGCATTCGTAATTATTACGTAAATATAAACATGGGCGCATTTAAATCATTGAAAAAGATAGTCAGGTCCCGGAGTCAGGTGTCTAACGAAAGTCGAGAAAATATTTTACATACTTTTATTCGAAATAAAGTGAACATGTAATATTAACCATACAATAACATACAATATCATGCGTAATGTTAATTTTTAGCTCCGCTGTCGACTTTGTCGAGCGGAGCTTATCATATGAGTGATTGTCCGTCGTCGTCGTCCGTGTCAATGTTTTACTTTTTCGACTTCTTCTTGAAAACTACAAGCCTGAATGCTTTGATATTTGGTGTATATGTACCTTGGGTAGACCTCTCTTGGGTTTGTTCATTTCATGTTGATATCTTCAATTCTCTAATTTTGGTGAATATTTTTGTCATTTTTGTTAAAAAGTGATATTTTTGACTTCTTGTTGAAAACTGTAAGTCCGATTGCTTTGATATTACATATATAGGTACTACATGTGGACCTCTCTCAGATTTGTTTGTTTTGTGATGATATCTTCAATTCTCTATTTATTTTGGGGAATATTTTTGTAATTTTTGGTAAAAAGTGATATTTTTGACTTCTTGTTAAAAACTGTAAGTCCGATTGCTTTGATACTATTCATATTGTTCATTTTCTAATGATGTCTTCAGTTCTTTAATTGAAATGTGCATTGCTAACAGCGGAGCTATCTCAGCCGATAGGCTGCTTGTTTCTATAATAAACTCGCAGCGCACTTCGATCGTATTATTCGCATACATTTCGACTGAACTCTAATAACCACGTGTTTGAATTACGTGCGGCAATGGGCAATGACCTCAATGAGTTCACGCACTGACATTTAAATTCGGGCCACCCAGTTTGACACAAAACGATATAATAGTTACTTAACATTTGTTCAAAAAATCTGTAAACTCTCACAAACACCATGAACGCGAAAAGTTAACTGAAAGGCAACATCGTTTTTGACAACAAAAAAAACACGTCAATACAAGATTATGTGTGAAAGGTTAGATTCATAGAACATACATGACCGCTTAAGGGAAGAGTAGGAAATCAAATGGGCGGTGCACCGCGGTGTACCGCAGAACGCCGGGGAGAGCCGCGGACTGCTTATAATTAGGGGTCTCTACCGCTGTACCGGTCTCTACCGCGGTCCTTGGTAATGTGTGAAATACGTACTTAACAGTTTCTTTGTGATTCCACGAGTCATTGTTTTAAAATCCGATGCTGTAAATGAATACGATATGTGCGCTTGTTTAGTATTTAGTACATGTATTTAGCGTAAATTTCCAAAGTGATGCAATACAATTTTTCATGGTACATGTAGGTATACCTTTATTACACTGGAATAAAGTTTACAATTGAAAAGAGGACGATTTACAAAGTTTCAGCGTATCCAAGCCGTATCCTGGTTCTTGATTGATTTGGCAGTATCATGTTCACCATTTGTGTCACACTCCAGAAAAAATGGCCAGCAAACGAGAAACGGGCGAACTAATCAAAACAGGTCAGGCTGTCTGCATTGCACTGACAATGACATGATTATTTTCTGTTTCGTTTCATAAATCTTGCCTTGCGCATGTATTCTTGGTTGACAGAATCTTTTTTAAACAAAAGACGTTATTTTTCTGTTACATGTTCGTGTTCCATGGTACTCGTGAGTGTGAAAGGCATTTTGAATGAATAATTATTGAGTTTATGATACCGTACGATAACGCTAGCTGGCTCAATTAGAATTTCATTGTGTGTGAACCGCTGAGGTCATTGCCCGTTACTGTGCCAACCGCACGTAGTTCAAAAGCACCTGACGTTGTTTTGTTGTTTTTCACTCGAAATGCAAGCGATCGAATACTCTGCGTTCAAAGTACGCTGCCCCGAGTTTGAAATTACAGTAAATTGTAACGCATGGATTTTATTTACATGAAATTTAGTTTATTTCAAAATGATATAGATGTCAAACCATAATTATTATTATTTGAAATGTTGTTTCTTGACTTGACTTTTCTGGCTTTAATGTTTTGTGTGTGCATGTTTGTTTACAATATCATTATCAACAACAGTTATTCAGTGGCCCCGTCTCTGAGGCACTAAGTCGTGGTTTCGACTAAGTCGCGTAGTTCGATGGCTCCGGACGATTGTATTGTTTTTTGCCGTCAGTTGGAGGTGACAACTTAACACCTACAGACCGTCAATTACTGAAATAGAAAGGATGATAGCAGCCTGACTCGAGGTGTCGACAGGGGTATAAAAAATAAGTTTGCGTAATTATTGCAAAGGCAACGCGTTATCAAGTCGGCAAAGTTGAAATATTCACAGCCAGTACGTAAACAATGAAAAACAAGTTTGCGCAATTATTACGAAGCCAACGCATTATCAAGTCAGCAAAGTTGAAATATTCACAGCCAGTACGTAAACAATGAAAAATAAGTTTGCGTAATTATTACGAAGGCAACGCATTATCACGTCGGCAATGGTGAAATATTCACAACCAGAACAGTACCAATTTTTACGTAGGCAACGTAGAGCCAGTAAAAAGTTGCGTAATGGGATGTGTTTAATAAAAAGGTCAACACGCGGAGCGCGAATGGTCACCAAGGTAACAACCCACTTGTTCAGCGCGTGACTTGGGGTTAAACTTGGGCCAAGGTTTATTAGATTAGTCAGTTTCGCCAAGAAGTGCACTATTTTTTTCGCTGATCACCCAGTTGTTGTAGTATATATTGTAGCACCAAGTGTGTGACACTCCCTCTTCGACTTCGGCTTGCTTTTCCTACTTAGTGCATGGTCTCGAGGTAGCGTAAACTGCGGCCTCTCATCGAGTGTTTTACACTTGGAATTTATACTTCGCCCGATTATATTGGTATACGCAAAACATTAATCTTTTAAAATAAATCCTGAGACTATACATGATGTAAATTCAAAATAATGTGATATTATTTTACATTATGTGGGGTCTACATTATTCTGGGTTGCTTTGCGATGTTATACCAAGACTCGTGAAAATAAAATAGTGTTCTTCTGCGAACTAATAGAGAGGATTTTTTCAATCTTCTGGTACCACTCGATTTTTATTATTTGAACTTGGCGGCAAGTAACCTTTAGTTTCCCAGTCTATTGTGTCCATTCATAGTCTTAACAATAGGGTGTAAATTGCCATGCGAGCCTACCGCCCACGACCGCGGTAAACCGGGGTCATGGAATCTATGCATAAATTTGCATAAAATGTGGTCGACCGGCGAGCACCCACCACCACCGCGGTAATGACCGCGGTAAACCGCGAGTTTGATTTCCTACTCTTCCCTAACTCTGTTTTTTTTTTAATAATCATGCCATTTTAGTTCGTCCATTTCTTGTTTACCGATCTTGAACTTTTTGTCTGGAATGCGATACAGGCAAAGAATAAACATTAATGATACCCACCGTTGTCAAATCAACAAGAGGCTCGAATCAGGAAGGCTCGGCTATTTAAAACTTCGTAAATAACATTCTTTTCATGTGGTAGACTTTATTCAAGTGTAACAAACGTAAGTGCAATGTATGGACGAGTCATAACACTCGTACCTTCGAAAGTTGCGACTTTTACTCTTGGAATTGGTGATAAATACATGCATAAAATACAACATATACGCAACAACATCTTGTATACAGCATTGGACTTATGGATTTTTATATTAATAAAATACGTGAGCCGATAATATTACCATATGCTTAGTATTTCCATGCCAGCGATGCTCGTAACCTGCTCTATTTAAAAACAGCTATTTGAAACAAAGACTCGTGGAATCACAAAGGAAACTGTTAAGTACGTATTTCACACCTTTCCTACGACCGTGGTTGCAACCGGTACTTACCAGTACCGCAGTAGAGACCCCTAATTATAAGCAGTCCGCAGCTCTCCCCGGTGTACCGCGGAGAGCCACGGTGATTACTGCGGTGAACCGCCCGTTTGATTTCCTACTCTCCCCTAATGCACAAATATGTAACTGGTCACTATAAGTGCATAGATGCGTTGTGACCAGGTTATGGCTTTTATCTGTATCATCGGCTATTCTCGGAAGTAGAGCTATGCCACAGAATGTTCTATGTTCGCTAAGATGCTCACCACTATACCATGTATTTCTATGGGCTGTGTGAGCTGCTTTGGAACACTAATTGAGGAGCTGGTGAAAACAGCCAAAGTCAAGGAATCAGCACAGACTCAATTTCAAAGTAATCCTGAGCAAAATTTATATTCGTTGCACATGTAGGAGTAAGCTTATTACACTGTTCAGGGGAGTCTCAACAACCATCCCAAAGTACAGTTTTCTGAGAGTTTTCGGCCTTTGTTGTCACTGGTGGTTGCCTGGCAGTGAAAATGCATAGATGTCTGCCTGAGTATATGAGTGTTTTCAGAGTGCAATGTTATTACAATAGAAGTACTTATATATCGAACATAAAATTTGTTTCACACTCAATCATTCAATTATTAAAATATCACTTATTTCGTCCATGGAAACATTTCGTAAATTACGTGAGCACAAATTCAATACTAGTACTTTAAAATCTGTATTAGAAGCCGCGTCCCTAATAGAAGTCGCACCCATTCTTTTTGAACAATTGAGCCCCAAAAATTCACCATTTCTCATATGTGTAGATGCTCTAATAGAAACCGCATCCCCTCTGTTGCATTGTACCATTTTAATAGAAGCCGCGGCTTTTAATACAGATTTTACTGTACTTGCCAAGGAGCCTGCGAATTAGATAACAGTATGTTGGAATTTTGCTTTCATTAATGATAATAATTATGTTTGTTTTTTAGGGACCACTGCCTTCTACTTCGGGACACTTTTGGTTGATGGTATGGGAGCAAAGATCCAAAGCAGTTGTCATGTTAAATAATGTTATTGAGAAAGGCACGGTAAGTCAAACCAAAGATGAATCGGTGAATGTTGTTTGCCAATACACCTTTGTTCCCTCTATAATGACGCAGATAGCGACAGCAATGTTACTCAAAGCGATGGCATAGTTTGTGACAGCAATGTTACTCAAAGCGATGGCATAGTTTGTGACAGCAATTTGCCATTTATTATATAGAATGTATATCATAAAATATATTGAAAAGCAATCGCATTGTGATCTTCTATTTATATTCCAATGTGTCTTAGTACCCCACTATTAGTTTGATATCCCTTGTTGAGGTTTGATTGACCCAACTTGTTCTAATTATGTAACGATCTTCAGCCGTGCTTAGTAAAGCAGTCAGCAAGATAGCTAGCAATGTTGCTGTTTTGGTGATCGAACAATGTGGCAGTGACAGTAATTCCTCAATTCAAATAAACACCATAATCAAGGTGTGCATGTTATCATTAACCTGATAATGTAATACATGTAATGTAATGTATTACATGTAACTAATGTAATACACATAACATAGTGTAATACATGTCATGTAATGTAATACAACCACATGTATATAACAGATCAAATGTGCTCAGTACTGGCCATTAGGAGAGGAGAATGGAGGTGATGATATCATCACGTTTGAAGAAGAACAAATTCGTATTGCCTTATTAGATGAAGATGTCAGGTCATACTATACGCTTAGGACGTTACAGATTGAAGACATGGTGGTGAGTATTTCATTTGTTGTTTGCGAATTAGAGTAAACTATGGTATGTCTACAATGTCAGCTTATGTTTAGTAATAAACTCTTAATTTGTTTTATTTCTATTTTAGTCGGGTAATACGAGAGATATATTTCATTTCCACTATACGACCTGGCCAGATTTCGGACTGCCAGACTCGCCAGCAGCATTCTTGAATTTCTTATCTGCTGTTCGTGACTCGGGTTCGCTCAGTGCTGACGTTGGACCACCAGTACTTCATTGCAGTGCTGGTATCGGCAGGTCTGGTATGTTTTGTATGGTGGATGCCTGCCTTGTTATGGTGAGTTTATATGCTATTAATTCAACTATTCTAGTAATGGGATTGCACATTGCGGGGAGAAGACTGAATTAAGTACAAATGCATGTATTAAATAGTATTATTATACATCTGTCACCATAACACCATAAGTTACAGCATGGCGTAATTTTGCAATATTTTTCGGGGTATTTTCATCCTGCCATATGGAATGATTATGCGCGTAAGCGTCCTCTAATAATAAAAACAAACATGGCTGCCACCAGGGTTTGACCAGACTCCACACAAAAAAGTTTGCTGATTCTGTTCTAAACATTTTAAATTTCGGCATTCCCATCGTGTATCCTTGAAAGGAGAAGATGTATATTAATAAGGTTATTAGAAGAATACCTCAAATTGTACACTCAGACAGTACGCCATGCATTGTCAGTCGATACTCCAGCTGTACTGTCTTTGTGCATACTTTGAGGTATCCTCGTAATAACATCATATTATATATCTGGTAGTGTTTTGTAGCATGACTAATTTTGTCATAAATATACACACAGGTGTACAGTCTAAGAAATATGTGCAGTGAGGGCTGCATCTATGATGTATAACTGTGAAGCAGCGAGTAGAACAGCATTTGCATGTGTTGTACATCCAGACATATTTTGACTATAACACACCTCCATAATACACCGCTGCATACATTGCGTAAATTCATAATATATGTGCGCTATACATGCATGAAACCAGAGAACCTTCACGATTGACTACTGTGAAGGGGATAATTATTCACTGTGTTTAAATTTTGCTTATTTCACTGACTGGAAAATGCACTAAATTAAAACCCAGTGAATACTTAAAATTTAGCATAGAACCCATTATCTAAATAACAAAACCGTGAATTTAAATCGTGAAATGGTAAATCAGTGAAATTTAAACCCAGTGAAAATTAGTCATTTTACAGTAATTGTTTATTCTGTCATTTCAAGCTTTACCAAGCGTTGTGCATTTGACATGTCAGTCCAGGTGATCAGTTGTCATGTAACTAAATTACAAAAATGTGTATTGTCCCAAAGATGTCCACTCTTAGCTATTGGGACTCATTATGAAACTCTCATTGCTCCTGCTATTGACTTTATCCAGTGTAAAACTGTTGTTCGGTATCTAATTTATAAACACTTTCCGTTGCAGGTCGAGAAAAATCAAGACATGGACAATATAGAAGTACAAAATATTCTTTTAGAGATGAGGCGGTATCGGATGGGATTAATACAAACGCCGGATCAGTTACGATTTACGTATCTGGCCATAATAGCCGGTGCTAAGACGATTCTTAAACATGGTCGTTTGGAACTACCAACATGTGAGGTAAGGATAGTTGAGAAAGATAACCGAAAATCTGTATTCACATTTCGCATCTTAGCGTTATCAGGATATTTGTACTAATCTGTATATTTCCTAATTGAATTGCAGAATAATGTAGGTGTCAGCGCCAATAGTAATAATGACAGTGAACCTGAAGCCCCACCACCCCCTATTCCACCAAAGAAATCACGTAGTCAAGAATTTCGGGATAAAGCCTCAAAAGAAACAGTATCCCCAATTAATGTGAAGGCTGAAAAACCAATAGTTAATACAGAAACAGACGATATTGCGAAAAGGTAATGTAGAACTTATTATTTGGATTACTGCTGGCATATCAACAGTTTTAATACACTGCAATTTGCAAGAATAATACTTTATTTTAGCTGGAATTAATTTTCGCTGAAAAGAATCTTTGGGTGTTTTGTGTTGAATTTATTTTCACTGATTTATGACGAGTTGAATGTAAAATATAGGAACAAAAGAATATTCGTTGTATTTTATTTTCACTGAATCATTCCTCCAGCGAAAAT
Source organism: Saccoglossus kowalevskii (assembly GCF_978046115.1). Taxonomy (NCBI): domain Eukaryota; kingdom Metazoa; phylum Hemichordata; class Enteropneusta; family Harrimaniidae; genus Saccoglossus; species Saccoglossus kowalevskii. Next base: position 24,707,175 of record NC_140646.1, read on the forward strand.
AGCGAAAATTAATTCTAAGCGAAAATAAAGTAATTTACAGTACTTAACAGAATAAAGAAACGCTTGAAATGTATCAGAATAACAAATAAAATCAAGTGTATTTCATTTTGCCTAAACAGTAATTGCTGTGACAGCCACTGATCAAACCGATATTGATACGTTAGCAGAGATGTCTCTTACGCTCATTCACGTCACAGAGTAGTGTTTGTCTTATATAACACAGTAGAGTGCATGAAACAGATCATACGTGGATATCATCAGAGATACATTACTTGGCGTTCCAACTCAGAAAAATTCAAATGCGCATGCCCGATGAAACTAGGATACTGGGATGTCCAGGTGGATCAAAATAGCTGCTCTCGATATGACAGATTACGATAACTATATTTTCTGTACATTTTTGATGTATTACATTTTTTCACTATGAGTGTGGTAATACATGTTTTATTACAAACCGCCTATGTCATGTCAGAAGGTCGTAGCACCAGTCTCGCTATCTACGAGTTGAGACTTGAATGGGATCTTGACATGATATCACCATTCAGTACTATGCGCGTTGCAAACCCCAAGTAATGTCCCGTACCTCTGATATCATGCATAGACAATAAAGACATTTGCAACTGTGCTATTTTGCTTTTCGGTGAATCACAAGGAGTTTATTACCTTACCAAAGTCCTTGCGAAAGTATTTCAGCGCAACAACATTACCGGTAGTTGCTATTTAAGTTCTTATTCACTTCGTCTGAATTAAACGTGTCCTTGCATACTTAAATACATTAGGTAATTTCTAATGACATTATTTGGAACAAAGGCTAATGGAAACAAACGAGAAAGGTGTGTTGTCTGACAGTGTTAGGACAAGTTGTTGAAGAAGGGAAAGACTCTATTCTTTGATATAAAAATAATTCACTGTTTGTTCGAGTAATTACAGTAATATGAAACGTTTCACCACCTATACACAGGGAGCATGAAATCAGGAAACGGAAGAGAGAAGAAAAAAGACACAGTATGGAGGAAAGATTATCCAAAATGAGGAAAAAACAACACGACAGTGAAATTTGGAAAAAGCAAAGGTCTTTACTACAGTATATTGGCATTGGTGTAGTCGTAGTCACTGGTGTATTTCTCTTATATAAATATTATTTCTAAAAAAAAAAAAAATATTTTGGTATTCAAAAAAGCAAAAAACAAAAAAAATCATACTATTTAGTCTGCAAAAAAATATCTAATGGATCACACTCTTGTTGGTGTTTCTCTTCACATTTGGTGATTTTTATTTTTTATGTTTAAAATCTGTTTCTATAGAACTACACCAATTGAAGGAAGTCTATCAAATGCACAATTAAATTTACACATATACCTCTCAAAGAATATCATTTGCTTTTATTATCAATAAAATTAAAATTAGGGAGGTTCGAGTCGAATTGATGATTACATGTCATGTTTGCATATTTTTATTATTATGAGATCATACCATCAAAAATTGGGGTCACCAGATTATTTTTTGAGATACAAGAGTCTAAAATATTATGGAAAATAGTCAATATTGTCATTTTTTTCACAGGTTTTCATGCAGATATTATTTAATCATATCTCAGAATTTGGCTTGATGACATGGGATGAAAAAATTGTATATTATTAATGATATTGAAATCTAATATTGTGAAATCATGCAAAAAAATTGACATATAATTAATTTAGTTCGTTTCCAGCGGCATACCAGTATCTAATTATATATCATCTCCCATAATGCATTGCATATATGCAGTAACATGCTCAGTAGTGCAGGACTTGAGTTCACCTCGTACTGACTTAAATTAAAATAGAGATTTGGCCAGTACTAGTAGCATTATAGATGCCGAGTGGAATGAAGTCTCGACTAATCAGGGAATACTGTATGTCGCTGATTGAAATAAAAATTATATGTGATTGACTCGTGAAAAGTTTTTAATGGTGATAATTCACGGTTTCTGTCTGATTTGGCAAATGGTAATATTGTACATTCTGAAGTAGTACAGGTATCACAGTGATATCTGTTCTGCAATAATTATGAATTTTAAAAGGATAAGCCATGACTGCAAAGTTATAAAGTTTATAAAAAGGGAGATATCAGTGCATTTTCAAAGGAAAAATTGTTGTAATTCAACGTTTTTATATTTGTTTAAAATGTATTTATAATATTATTCAGACTAAATGGATATTCAAATGAACATCATTCCTAGATTACTGGTATACAGTCATGTTTTTTCTGCTGTAAATTTCTTAGCTAAGAAAATTACTGATAAAGTAGTAAGAACGAGAATGTTGGTAAATAATTCCAGTTGCTATGACAGTGCTGCTAGTAATAACAGAAAAATGTCCTTTGTCGGATGATTCTGAACGTCCTAACTCGCTCCACACACGATCTCATTAGAAGCTGGAACTGAATTCAAGTACAAGTGAAATTGGGGTCTGGCAGCCTGTACACGAGTTACCGTATTTCCACAATACAAATTCATTAGAAATTATACAAGTTGTAAATCACAGACCAGATCCCCCTTGCATCTGATTTCATGTTTGGGAAGTTTGAGTACTCTGTGCTTTGAACCAGAGTAGATTTGGGACACCAGTCAGCATCTAAAAAGTCAATAACAAAAATATTACTACCTTTTAAAATTAAATTATTAAAAGATAAAGCATTTATTCATACCCCTATCCTAAATAAAATATATACTAGTATATATACATTTATTTTGTTTTTCATGGAATTCCTTCCACTTTTTGTTTTTGTTTCTCATCATGCACAACTATTGGTGCAACCTTGGTCTTTAAACCATGTACTTAATAATTACCTATTTACAATTGACCATAGTTTTATCTGATCACTCAAAATAGCTTTGAATACAGTACTATTTGTTCAAATTCCTCTTGATTATGCTTCATCATAAAGGCTTTGTCACAACAAAAACAATTTTGGAGTGTTGTTGTTTAGCCTCGGTGGAAGGCATGACCTCTGAGTGAGACAGAAATTCACGAAGTTGAGCGTCTTGAAATGCCTTCTATTTATGAAGATTGCCAGTTTCTGAACATATAGCATGAAATTAATTCATTTGAGGGTAGTTCATTAATGAACAAATGAATTTTAAATGAATTACAATTGTACACTTTATTTTTTTGAGAAAGGAGTACTAATGTCTGTGTCACTGTTTGAATCAAATCTTGTTCCATTTATATCTCGAGAACCACTCGCTGAATGAAATTAAATAAATTGGTTCACAGATAAAGATAACAAATATTGATTAGTTTTAGGTACAGATCCTCGCATATTAATTATTCTCAGAATATTTCGGTGTCATTGCAGGATCATTTGTCTACTGAGAAAAAATTTAATCGGGGTGGCAAATTAGCAAAGTTGAAAATTATTTGGGGCATTGTTCGAGCATAAAAATAACGAGCTATAATGTTTTATAATAGTACACTACCTACAAGATGGCCTTTATTTACTGTTAAATAAACTGTACTAAGGATTGAAAATCACACAGGAAGTTGCGCCCTCAGTGGTGGAGAAGGCACCAGCAGAACCATGGCGAGTGAAAATGAAGCATTTTTACTCACCAAACTCTAAAGTTAACCTTTCCAAAGTGTAAACATTGTCAGTTGTTCGATTTCAACAATGATTTTCATGCAACTTGTCATCGTGGCAAGAGATTATGCAGTTGTGGTTTTTGTGTCAACTCTGACAGAACTTCTGTAGAAGCAGAAATATTCATTGGCTTGAAGGTGTTTTTTTTTCGTGTGTCACTTGCGGCACTGCCTAATGACCTGGATCTGTTAACTATCCCAGACTAAACTGTCTGCGACTCCTGCGTCGTTCACCTTCATTCCTAAAGACTGTCCTCTTTGCTTAGAACTGCACTCTGCTATTTAGAAGTTAAATAGTCCCTTCACCCAGTAGCTCACTCTTGTCATACCGGGGCACACTGGTGTTACTACAGAGAATGGTGTCTTCAACATCAAATACTTAATATCCCATTCTTGGTAAATTTTCTGTGCTGCACAACTAAGAGGGGTAAGAAAGCACGGTTAATTGCATCAGAGTTAGCCTCACACTAGCATATCTAAGAATGATGCAGTAAAGGCTTCTTGCAGGTTTGTCGTATTCTCTGATATTGAAACTGGCAACTCCACATGGTTCCATTGCTGATTCTTCATCATCTTGCTGACTGGTCTAGGAAGATGATATTTTTACTCCCCTTGGTCTATGAAAGAAGATGCAACGAGTTTCAGATGCTATCTACAGGTGGACATGGTCACATCATGGACTAACCACCTGATCAGTGCAAGGAATTAATGGTATCAGCTACCCCCATTTATAGCTTTGGTGTGCAGTTGAACCCAACTGGGGGCCTTTGCTATGCACATGGTCAGAGTGACGTTTTCACTATCAAGGGCACTGGACCTCAAATGTTCATCTGCTATGCTGAGGGAATTCGTTACACTCCGGCCAGCTGTACTTTCATGTTGAGATGAGTTCTCAAAACCATCAGATTTGCATACCAGAACTTAAACTCTGTATGTCGCTAAAATGCATGATCTGAAGTGGCCAAGGCAACTCCATAGCATTCTGCACTAGGGTGACCTTTAACGATATGTTAGCAGCAGGGTTTTTGAAATAGCACAATGCTTTTGGTTTCTATTTGCTCAAGGATCTCACCAACTACAGTGCGGGTATACGAGACAGAGAATCACAATTGCTTTTCACACACATTGATATGGCTTGCAGGCATGTGCTCACTTCATACTTACTATGATAAGAGTGTACCTCTGTCCAGACACCCTAATAATACATATTGTCATGTTCATTGTCTTTCACGTTCTTGTAGATAGTTTGTTTAGTTGTTATACCCATGTTACTTGCAAGAATAATATTATGCATTCTAAACTGTAATTTATTTGTGGAATTTACATCGTGATTTTCGGTCATTAATATTCTAATTACTTGTACCGGTAGTTGCTAGAAAACATCTCTGCCTACAGAGTTCACAGAGTTCCTGATTAAGCAGGGGGGGGATCTCAGTTACTCAGGTTGATATAAAAGACTGCGCCTTGTATCTTGCCTGCACGTCTTCTGTACATTGGACTCTTACACATTTTGTATCCCTTTGTAATACACAACTTAATGGGGTTGTATCAAAGGCTGATATAAACTATAAAGACTATTTCTTAGTCTGCCTCTGAAACTTGCTATTACCGACCATACCATTGGGGCATGGTATATTTTTTCCCAAGGTTACCATTACTGTTATTGCATTAAAAAAGGGACTTATTTTATGACCAAGGAATCAGCTGGTACCCTCTTGACAGGGCTGCTCCATGTATTGCCATTAAGTTTTATTTTATGGTAAATAAAGCACATTTTGTGGTAGTATCTGAGACTGACTAATAAACAAATAGACTGGTGTTGGGGGCGCCACAGTCTTTAGTATCTCACTATGATTTTGGTATCAATGCGCTGGCCAGTAGATGTGTGCAAATAATGGACGAGATGTAGTCAAGTTCATTATTTATTAAAGCCAATGTCCCTGACAAGACCTGTTATGTATTATAATACCATGTACTGTCTATTATTTAAATGTCTTTTTCTCATTGGTTGATCAGTGCCACATGTAGCCTGTTAGCGACGACAATGGGGAAGTTTTAAAGTCAGTGCATGAACACAAAACTGTATGTCACTTGGGCATATTCTATTTTCCAATTTTGCATGAATCATTGACCAACAAAACAACCATGCTTTTGTTGGTGCATTCTTTCAATTGTTGGTGAGCGTTATATGGTACGAGCATCTATGACACAATTACAATTTTGTTGATTTTCTTTCTTCTCAAGATACAACTGCATTTAATTCATTTTTTCAGGGTATTGTAATTGAAATAAAGGAATCTACACTGCCCATTGTTGCATGCTAACAGGGATGTTCGACTGCAGCTTGCTCATGGTTACAAACATCCCCCGTTCTTGCTCTTTAATCTCGCATTGGGCAGTGTGTTGTCTTTTATCCCCTACATAATGTGTAGTAAATATTGCTTTAGGTAAATTATAATACCCTGGTATGTTGAAATGCTGAAAAATTTAATGCATGTGCAGTGATACCTTGAGAGGAAAAACATCAGCTTTGTTTAAAGTGGGGGAGTCGTCACCTGCGCATGCGTCAAATGGTCATAGCGTGTCATTGTTTACAAACAAGCGCCTTTGCATTTTAGCGCGTGTTATCGTCGCTGTGGACTCGATTCATGTACGTGCGCAGATGACGACCCTCCCGCTTTAACACTATTATTTCTGTTAAGTGTAGAACACTTATAAGCAAATGACATTCCCAGATGAAAATAAATTGTATAGAATAAAAAATGTGAATCAATTTTTGGTATAATTTTCAGTATTTGGAGCTGTTCATTCATTTTCTTAAGATATTCATGAATTTGACCTAAAACATTTGTTCAGGGTCATCAATATATCATAAAACAGTTTCGAATTTTTGTATCTCAACAGCAAACTAAAGTTCAATCAATTTCTGTTTTTGAAAGTTTTCTCAAACTTTTTAACATGGCGAACCAAGTTATAGAGTAGTTTGTGTGTGTGTACTTGTGGCTGTTATTTCCATAGCAACTAAAACAATTTTACCACAAATGTATCAAATTCTGAACTGTCCAGTTATACAATTTCATTGAAGTGACTTGAGTTATTGCCAATTTCCTCATGAATAGAATTCGCTATGCACATCACCTAGACAACTGACTATGCACATATACACATCACCTAGACAGCTGCCTATGCACATGTACACATCACCTAGACAGCTGACTATGCACATGTACACATCACCTAGACAGCTGCCTATGCACATGTACACATCACCTAGACAGCTGCCTATGCACATGTACACATCACCTAGACAGCTGCCTATGCACATGTACACATCACCTAGACAGCTGCCTATGCACATGTACACATCACCTAGACAGCTGACTATACACATGTACACATCACCTAGACAGCTGCCTATGCACATGTACACATCACCTAGACAGCTGCCTATGCACATGTACACATCACCTAGACAGCTGCCTATGCACATGTACACATCACCTAGACAGCTGTCTATGCACATATACACATCACCTAGACAGCTGACTGTACACATCACCTAGACTGCTGCCTGTACACATATACACATCACCTAGACAGCTGCCTATGCACATATACACATCACCTAGACAGCTGCCTATGCGCATATACACATCACCTAGACAGCTGCCTATGCACATATACACATCACCTAGACAGCTGGCTATGCGCATATACACATCACCTAGACAGCTGCCTATGCACATATACACATCACCTAGACAGCTAGATATGCACATATACACATCACCTAGACAGCTGGCTATGCACATATACACATCACCTAGACAGCTGGCTATGCACATATACACATCACCTAGACAGCTAGATATGCACATGTACACATCACCTAGACAGCTGGCTATGCACATGTACACATCACCTAGACAGCTGGCTATGCACATGTACACATCACCTAGACAGCTGGCTATGCACATGTACACATCACCTAGACAGCTGGCTATGCACATGTACACATCACCTAGACAGCTGGCTATGCACATATACACATCACCTAGACAGCTGGCTATGCACATATACACATCACCTAGACAGCTAGATATGCACATATACACATCACCTAGACAGCTGGCTGTACACATCACCTAGACTGCTGCCTGTACACATATACACATCACCTAGACAGCTGACTGTACACATCACCTAGACTGCTGCCTGTACACATATACACATCACCTAGACAGCTGCCTATGCACATATACACATCACCTAGACAGCTGCCTATGCGCATATACACATCACCTAGACAGCTGCCTATGCACATATACACATCACCTAGACAGCTAGATATGCACATATACACATCACCTAGACAGCTGGCTATGCACATATACACATCACCTAGACAGCTGGCTATGCACATGTACACATCACCTAGACAGCTGGCTATGCACATGTACACATCACCTAGACAGCTGGCTATGCACATATACACATCACCTAGACAGCTGGCTATGCACATATACACATCACCTAGACAGCTGCCTATGCACATGTACACATCACCTAGACAGCTGCCTATGCACATATACACATCACCTAGACAGCTGGCTATGCACATGTACACATCACCTAGACAGCTGGCTATGCACATGTACACATCACCTAGACAGCTGGCTATGCACATGTACACATCACCTAGACAGCTGGCTATGCACATGTACACATCACCTAGACAGCTGGCTATGCACAAGTACACATCACCTAGACAGCTGGCTATGCACACGTACACATCACCTAGACAGCTGCCTATGCACATGTACACATCACCTAGACAGCTGGCTATGCACATGTACACATCACCTAGACAGCTGCCTATGCACATGTACACATCACCTAGACAGCTGGCTATGCACATGTAAACATCAGCTAGACAGCTGGCTATACACATGTACACATCACCTAGACAGCTGCCTATACACATGTACACATCACCTAGACAGCTGGGTATGCACATGTACACATCACCTAGACAGCTGCCTATACACATGTACACATCACCTAGACAGCTGCCTATGCACATGTACACATCACCTAGACAGCTGCCTATGCACATGTACACATCACCTAGACAGCTGCCTATGCACATGTACACATCACCTAGACAGCTGCCTATGCACATGTACACATCACCTAGACAGCTGCCTATACACATGTACACATCACCTAGACAGCTGCCTATGCACATGTACACATCACCTAGACAACAAACTGACAGTTGTGAAAATACTAATTCAAATGATTGAATCTGTGAAAGAACTGTTTAGTGTTTGTCTTGAGCTGTTTTTGATACACCTCGAACGTTCCAGTCATCCATTATGGTCTCTGATGACATTGGTTTAGAAATATTTTCAACTTAACATACAGGAATATGATAGTTCATCACATATCATTGTATGTGTATATCTAAGTTATATAATACAATCCCTTGTATAGACAATGTGACCATGTTCATTTTGTAGATTATTATATGAAGTGAAATATCTATCAATACATATGGCTTATGACCTTCTATATCCTGACATAATCTTCAACTACGTCCCTCATTTGAATTTTCACCATTATTAGATACCTTATTATAAACATATATTTAATTTTAAACAATTTTGTGTTTTATGTACGTCGATAAAATGATGTGATTGTGAAGTGAAATTATCAAACACGTCTGATTAATTGTATGAATAATCCATTAATCCCAAATCTGTTATAATTTTGTCATAAAATCAACTATTTGTATCCTCCCTTTGGGTTAGGTATACTGGGTACAGGAATTATTAAATATCATTTCGGGAGTTTTTGTAGTTCATCTGTTATCAATGTTCGTATTTATATTCATGTTTGAGTATTTCTTTTTTTTTAGTGTTTCTATCATCAACAATGATATGTACGTTTTAATACAAGTGTTTTCTATGTTAAAATAAACAAATTACACAAATATTGCTGCTGTTGTGTCAATATTTGGTAAAGCTTAATTAGCTGCTCGCAAGGCAGTTTCTTCATCCTGACTTTCCTCGGAGGGCCACTAAATTTATAATCAAAGCTAGGAATTTTTTTTCAGTCTACAAAATGCAGAAGCAGAAATATTTTATGCAAAGAAATTCCACAAAAACACTTTTCTAATAAGGGAAAAGTATGTATGAGATACTGACTTTACAGCTTTTGTTTACATTTTCACAACACTTCATTACGCAATTCAGAATCGTGTATGCTTTCGTGTCTCATTATACTCTCTGCAAAAACACTTCAAATTGGTTTAAGCGTGTCCAATTTAAAGCGTGGTGGTCGTTGTGCCGCATCCTCTTCGATATGAGACTCGTAGCTACGTATACAACGCGTGTAAAATACATTGTTTATTTACATGAAATTCGAACGACCACCGCGCTTTAATGTTTTCCCAGGCCATGTGTGCTTTCAACATCTCAAGCTGATTATCATAAATAGTGCAGTGCACAAAACTCTTTATAAGAAATGATTTGACTAAAGAACAATTGAAACACGTAAAAGTCTGACAGTGTGTGCAGACTGGAACAGCACTTAAAAAGTCTATTCCATTATTTATTATTGTGATCTGTGACTCTAAATCTCTCAAAAACATTGTAAACTTGCCAGACTTTCCATCTTAATTTAGTGTTTATTATTTTTTTTCCAGTCGCTATTTGACATTTTGACTTTCCTTTTCTTCTCTGTAGGAAATTGGAAGAAAAAAAGAAACACTCTGGTTTATCATTCCCCGACTGTAAACAAAAATAATATTACATGCGATAGAATTGTAGAAGATGATCGGTTTGTCAAGCACTTTAAGTGTGTCAGTCATTCTGCTGCACTTGCTTATATCTTGTGGAAAATGCCACGTATTTAGCACATTCTTATATACATTACATGGATTTGTATAAAAAAATGATGTGGTAGGGCAACTGGTGCTTTAATGTCATATCATCACGCTCAATTTCCGTTATATTACATTTTCGTAACTAAACATAAATTCTGTGTAATGCATATAATTTTGAAAGCCTTCCAGTTACAAAATTAAGAAACCTCAGCGATGTGCAGTATCCATTGACCTTTGATCTGGCTTTGTCAATTTTTTAACCATGCACATAATAGTCTTCTATATTTGAAAGACGTCTAACATTATTGTATTCTTTTTTAAGAGAAAGTCTCAGAATATTTGAACTGCTGTCAATATCTGCTAAAGTGTGTCGTATATGAATAAACTTAAACATGTATGTTTATAATGCATCAAAATGTGCATGCTGGGCTTTATTTTAGCTGAAACTACCAACTAAAGTCATGTACATGTATATGGTGCAATCTGTACTTGGATGCACTCACTAGTGTATATGCTGCAATCAGTACTTGGATGCACTCACTAGTGTATATGCTGCAATCAGTACTCGGATGCACTCACTAGTGTATATATTGCAATCAGTACTTGGATGCACTCACTAGTGTATATGCTGCAATCAGTACTTGGATGCAGTCAGTAGTATATATGCTGCAATCAGTACTTGGATGCAGTCAGTAGTGTATATGCTGCAATCAGTACTTGGATGCAGTCAGTAGTGTATATGCTGCAATCAGTACTTGGATGCAGTCAGTAGTGTATATGCTGCAATCAGTACTTGGATGCAGTCAGTAGTGCATATGCTGCAATCAGTACTTGGATGCACTAACTAACTATTTATTTTATTTAGCGAATCTCGCTTGTCATTGTTGATTTCCTGTTTTCACAATACTTGTCTGTCGCGTGCCAACACAAATGCGCAGTTATCACCTCCATAAAAACAAGGAAAAACTGTCAAGTCTAATTAGGAAGCACCCCAGATTTTTATGTTCCGGATTACTGTATACAAATCCCCAAGCCTTGGCCATTTTGAATTTATAATAAAGTCTTTAGCGACATCTTAAATTAGCGAATCAATTCTCTCGCTAAATTCACTAAAAAGACATGCTTGCAAGAAAAAAAGTGTTTTACAGTATGCTGCAATCAGTACTTGGATGCACTCACTAGTGTATATGCTGCAATCAGTACTTGGATGCACTCACTGGTGTATATGCTGCAAACAGTACTTGGATGCAGTAAGTAGTGTATATGCTGCAATCAAATGCACTGACTAGTGTACATGCTGCAAACAGTACTTTGATGCACTCACTAGACTGAGTATATACGATGCAAACAGTATTTTGATACACTGAGTAGTATATAAGCTGCAATGAGTACTTGGATGCACTGACCAGTGTATATGCTGCAATCGGTACTAGGATGCACTCACTAGTGTATATGCTGCAATAACTGCTTGGATGCACTGACAGAAGTGTTCCAGATTTTTCTATTCGTTCTCATTTCCTGACAAATAACAGATCATAGTGTTCAAATATTTTATGTATCGGTTTTGTAGCAAACCAATTTAACTTAGATCCAGAATTGAGAAATCGATATTGTAATACCTCAATTGATTGATAGTCACACAAAAGCACACCTGCACATTCTCGTCAACCACAGCAATGGTTACTCAGTTGCTGTTAAATAAATTATCATTATTGAATCACGAGATTTGTTTATGTGACTTTAAAAGTACATATTTTATCAGTACATATGCTTTGGTAACAGACTTCAGTATTAGACTGGCATGCTTCGAGACCACCAACTTTATTTTCAGTGTACATATAGTGTTTCTAATAGAGCTTAAAATGTTGATACCTGTTTATATTTTGTGTGCCATTCATAAATGCAATGCAATTGTACACTGCATGTAGTATTTATAGTTGCCTCGTAAATACTTGAAATCGCTTTTGTCAATTTGCTGTTACTTTTAGTCTCCCTTCAGACTGGAACTTGTTCTGTTCATTTGCACCAATATCTCAGACACGCTTGGACCAATTAAAATTTGAATACACATACTGTAAATTACTGGAATTAGTTTCCCCTGAAAAGACATTTTGGCTGTTTTGTTATGAAGTTTATTTTCGCCGATTTTTGACGAGTTTAAAGTAAAATTAAAAACAAAAATCATTATTTTCGAAATTTTATTTAGTTGTACATGTACAACCAATTCAGATACACATACAAATATGGGTTAATGAGACTACCCGTAAAATCTGTATTAGAAGCCGCATCCCTAATAGAAGTCGCACCCATTCTTTTTAAACATTTGAGAAGCAAAAATTCATCATTTCTCATATGTGTAGATGCTCTTATAGAAGCCGCATCCCCTCTGTTGCATTGTACCATTTTAATAGAAGCCGCAGCTTCTAATACAGATTTTACAGTACTATTTTAGACTGAAAACAATTTTTTTATGTTCAAGTATCTTAACACGTCAAAAATCCCCCAAAATGACATTTTACTCATACTAGTTCTTAAATGATATTTTATCTATGATGCAAATGCTTATTCTATCATAATCACTTGTCGAATGACCTCGCATACTGAAAAAATCAAACACTTGAAATCACACCAACTGACATCGTCCGATTTGCATGGCCATCCCTACCTGGGGTTCCTATGACCAACAAATAGCCGACAGTTCGAGATGGCGCGATGCTCTCAATGCAAACAATCACATTTCACAGTAATAAACTCTGTTATACAATCACTATTTAAACCAATAAATATGATTCAACATCAATAAAATTAGCAATTGTGCACTACTCGTTTGTTTGGACTTTGATCCACTGGTGCTTATGTGTATATATGTGTATATACATGTATATATGTATATATATATATATATATATATATATATATATATATATATATATATATATATATATATATATATATGTGTGTGTTTTTTCCCCACCTAACTCCTGTGTACAGATAACACAACAAAATGAATATATATGAAGTGCGAAACTTCATGCCTTTCTGTCTGTATTTCAAATATATTTGTATTATGTTTTTGGGCTTGTTTTATTCCAGACTATTTGTCTCTGAGTCAGTTATCTCCAACACCAAGTGACAACAGTCTGGGCATGCTTTCTATCATATACATAACACACAGAAGTTTGTTAAAGTTTCACTGATGATGCCAGGGTGTCATCATAAAGAATTAAAATGCATTAACACATGCTTACACATTTACGCACAGTGACCTCATGAACTTCTAACACATATTAGTGTTTATCCAACAAAAAGACATAATACAAATAAATACCAGTTGCATATATTTATATGTATTGATGTTTCTTTGCACAATACAACTATATGTATATGTATAATTGTCATAAAGAGATATAGTACATAAGAAATTTTATTTTTTTGATTACCCTCAAGACGAGAAAAATGTATGAATTTGTCTCGGCAATTGAATAGTTTTATCATTTCTGGCAATAGAGGGCGCAATATAATACATGCTTTTCATCTCTATTGTATCCCTTTTTAATATGGCAGATTTTTAGATACAAAATGGTTACTTTCAATTCTGATGTGTACTAATATGTAATTTTGTTAATTCTTCACGATCAAGAATATTACGGCTACCAAACAAATAATTGCCTGCGTTGAACTTATTTTTAAAAGCAAAGTCCAGACTATTACAGCGTGATACTCCCATTAATGAAAGAGCTCCAAATGCAGGAGAATGCAATAAAGAGCTTTTCTATATCACTCTTCATTCTATAAATATTCACATTTTTATTTTGGTATACGTTATCCATGTTGTGGGTAAGATATGACAACACGTGTTGAAACAAGAAAATGGTTGCATTCTTTACTCGAGAAATACTAATATGAATTAGTTCAAATTTTCAGTATTACAGTACTCGCGTATATAATTATAATAATGGAAATCCTTTGCTTGGAGAATCAAGATGGTGGACAACACAATATTGATGAAATTTTTAATATCTCAAGAATAACAAGTGGTACAAAAAAACTGGAAATTGCCTTTTCCTGCATTTGTAAAGCTCTATAATCTAGAAGCGTTAAGTTGTCTGCCTAGACCTAAATAATTTGTATGACCTCATTAATTTAGCATAAACCTGACTCTAGTACTAACATTTACAGTTTGGTACATAAAGGTCACAGATTCTCAACACCATGCTTTTCTTGTATATTGACAGAGCCTAAACTAAGCCATGATTTTATAATGAGGGCAGCCCAGTTATTGTGGGTTGTGCAGTGTAAGTATGACTGTAGATAAGCCAGGACATGGTTTCTAAAACGATTAGTATCCATGGCCAGAATAAGCATAATCTTAACGGGCCAATGAAGCCCGGGCATTCTCTATAGTAGTCTGAGGAGCAATGAAGTATTTAGTCGCATGTGGTGGTAAAATGATAAGTAACGAAAATAAAACAAATCCTTCGGCAGTATTGGTTACTTTTATGAATCCCTAACAAATATTTTACTGAAATTTAACATAATATTCTCTGAATGCAGTTTATCAGCAGACTGTTTTCGTTCATGTTCACAAAGAAAAAGGGACTACAGTGGCGTTCACGTTAGAGATCTCGGCACGTGCTGAGACTCGGGACCGAGTCGGCACGTGCCGAAAATTGTGTGTGAACGGTCGGGACCGAGTCGGCACGTGCCGAAAAGAACTCGATCTCAGTCCCGATGGATGCTTGGGACCGAAACTCGGCACGTGTCGAGATTTGCTGCCTGAACACTCGGCACGAGCCGAAATCACGCCCTCGGTGGTAAATTTAAGAAAAACATAAGTTGATTGATACTAGCATGAAATGACGATGACAGGAAATTCGGATATACTAGTAGATGGTCGGATGCTGTAGTAATGAATGCAAACCGTCATCAGCGACGCATATTTATGTGCTGCTACAACCTCTATTTTCTTGCACTTTTTACATTGACGTGAAACAAATAATTGTGTTTCGAATCTTCTCTGCCGTTCATGTGCACGATGGCTCGTTATAAACACCATTGCAACAAATGGATATAATTTCAGTATAACAATTATTATTATCATCATATGCGTATCGTTTTCCATGTTTGGGCCAACAGATCGACGAATGAGAGCGTGATTTCGGCACGAGCCCAGTCGGTCCTAAGTGGGTCCTGAATAACGTGAACACAACTGCTGTAATCCCTCTGCAAACACAACTGATTAAAAATTTCGGCACGTGCCGAGATCCCGTAACGTGAACGTAGTATACATGTATGTAAACAAAGTTCACAGCAATATTATAGAATAATAATACTGTGATAGCGGTAAGTAGTTTACTTTGCAAATTGTAAGTTTAAAAGTTGTAATTTGAAGAGTTCCAGCATATCTAATATCAATCTAGTATAGATCTGAAAACTTGATAATTATCAGAGAATTCCCGATCTTATAAAGCTGAACTATGACCCAAGACCCAACTTGTTTCGTTTCGATCAAACACCTGATAATTATCGGGGAATTCCCGATCTCGGAAATATTGACTATAAACCAAGCCCCGCCTGTCTAATATCGATCTAAAAACTTTATAAATTATCAGAGAATTCCCGATGCCAGAAACCTTGACCATGGCCCAAGTTCCAGCCTGTTAACATCTACACAATCGATAATTATCGGAGATTTCTTGCTTGATCTCGGATATTTTGACAAGTCTCAGCCTGTTTAATATCAATTAAAAAATTCAATATAGACAATAATTATCGGAGAATTTCCGATCTTAGAATTGTGATAGGTATTTTTGATGGTTAAAAACCTTTCACTTAGGTAACCGGGATTCGGTCGTTTCCACGCTAGGCTGACAAAAGACACACACAAGCTTCGTTCATGTTCCCAAACGATTTTCTGCCAAGTCCCTGGTTTTCACCCGAGACCGCATTAAATCACTCTTTATTTCTTGTCACTCCTTAACCAATTACAATCAGTATAAGAGACTCCAAGGCCTTGCCTTCAAACAAACAACCAATCACATGAAAGTTTTACACATCATAATCAATTAATTACTCATCAAGCTGTCTAGAAAAACACTACTATATATTGTCAACACTAACTAATATTTATGAGGTAATAGTCTTGCACTAACATTCCACAAAGATACCGCCTTAGTTAGAATCGCAACCAAAATTGGTTTAGGATTACAGCTACTGTATTGTATCTTAAAAACTGCAGAGTCATAAGATGTTTTTGGTTGATTTCGACCAGCTCGCCATCTGGTCTTGTCATTAACCTTTATCAGTATATGTCATGGCAACCACTGTCAAACTGACTGAAATATAAATCATGACAGAATTGTCGATTATGACCCAACCTGACTAAAATCGATAAAAAAAACTTGACAATAACTCATAACCTTTGGAGAATTCATGATTTAGACATACTGAGCGTCTAGTAGTTCGCCTATCGGATACACCATGTGGATTTTATGTGCGTGTACCTTACTGTCCGATTAATTCACCGTCCCCTGCATACAAAGCATTGAATCAAATAAACGAATGCAGCTTTTTAGCATGTTTCTAATTTAACACTTACCCGGTATGCAGTTGTGTGATAGATAGATAAATAAAAAGAGAACTATTTTAGTAATTGAAATAGTAAAAGAAATATTGAACGTGATATTTTGTTTTGTTTTTCTAAGAAATAAAATGAAAGTTTCATTTACCGTAAAAAAAAAGTTTGTGTACATTTTACAGATAAAGCAAATTCCTAATTACATTTTACATTTTTATGATATATTTGATAATTTGTGTTTAAGAATCAAAATTGGAAATTGCATAAGAATTACGACATTTAATGTGGAAATGCTTTATACGCTTACAAAAAATAAGATCTTTGTACAAATTACGGACGAATAAAATAGCTGATTACATTTTACACCTTGCCCATGTCTACAAATTTACGTTTTTTATTTATTTAAATTACATTATTACGAAAATAAAAATAATTGCTGTGAACCTCTGTCAGAGGCGGCGACACGAAATGTTGCATGATGGGGCGAAATCTGCTCACTAACCTTGCGCCTAAGGTCCGGGCCCGGCGGTGGCACTCGTGCGGTATATGGGTGCACATGCTTGTTTCCCATTTTCAAAAAATGTCCCCTTTCTTAGATAATTTCTCATAAAATTACTAAATCTGGAAGAAATTTCAAGTAAAAAAACATATCCCTTTTTTCCAAAATCAGGGAGCTTGTATTTATTTACCTTACACTATGTGTGCACATTTTAGAAGTCATAAACAATATTTGTTTTTACATACAAACAAATCAGTAATATGAAACAAAATAAATATAAAACAGTGTTAAAATATTATGACATTTATTACCATTCTTAAAGGGCGGCAGTCGTCGCGCCGCGTCCTGTTCGATATGGGACTCATACAACGCGTGTAAAATACATTGTTAATTTACATGAAATTCGAACACGCGCTGCGCGACGACCGCCGCGCTTTAAATATAATACGAGTACTGATCATCCCCAGGTTAAAACTACCGGTACTCAAGGTTCACAGCGCCCTCACAGCGCCGTCTATATATCATCAAAGCCATAGATTCCCGGGCACTGATTTCATCACAACATTGAAACCATCTTTATAGGAACAAAGATTTGAACAACTTTACATAAATTACAATGCCCATATGAGTATACTATATATACTGTCTGTAAGGTGCATTTTAATATAGTATACTTTTATTTATTTATTTATTTATTAACACACAACATTCCCCGGAGGGGATGAAAAGGGTTACAAATCAGATATTAGTAAAAGAAAAATAACTACATAAAAAGTAAGGGAACAAAAAAAGCATTAAAAAAAGATAAAAAATTGTATACAAGGAATGTGTTACTGGCTTAGTTTATGTAGGTGCTGCTGTCTTGTATTAAAACAGTTTTTTTTTAAATATTGCGCAGCCACAGTCCCGGGATAGAGGTACTGTAGCCCTGCGTACAGTGCTGTGTGTACGGGGACGCGTTTGGTTGATAGATGTCCCCACCACAGCCCTGCGTACCTCCATAGACAAAGTCCGGGAGCGCACCGTAATTGGTGCGCAAGTTAAAAATAACTTTTAATAAGTAGTTTCCCAGCCGAAATCGGTTGAAATGGCAATAGTTATCCGTAACAAGCATTACAAAGTTATCTGAAACTGAAATGTCTTTAAATAACAACTAGTAAAGACGGACAAATTGTAAACCGGAGGAATTATCCACCAAACGCCGCCATTTTTAATTTCATTCACGCGAGAGACTGAATGCGTTTGTTCTTAGGGCAAAGTAGCCGATTTCATCCACAACAGGACTCCGAACTGGGAGTTCTAGATATATCTGGTAATCGATCATCATTTTTGGTACCTGGGCATGTTATTTCATTAAAAAAGTTATATTTTTTCAAAGTCCCGGACTTTGTCTATGGAGGTACGCAGGGCTGTGGTGGGGACATCTATCAACCGAACGTGTCCCCGTACACACAGCACTGTACGCAGGGCTAGAGGGACTGTGATACAGCTAAGTTACCCGTTTGAAAGGGTATTGACCCCATATTGTCTCCAGGGCATTCATTCTCCCGGCTTTGCATTTATAGTTTTAAATGAGCCCCCCCCCCCCTCTTTCGCGATGTGTTCACATAAACCATGGAACTATAGTTCCATGCATAAACATAGTTTTATGTTGTCCTTGCACCCGGAAACACTATTTGCTTTTCAAATCTCCAATAAATCACTAAAACCTAGACACACCGCGACCTGCACGGTCACCTTGGCCCCGGATCATGACCTCAAACCATCACGTGGTCTACTAGTGGGTCACACCTCCGCGTTGCCTATTCACTTGCCATGTCAAAATATCAATACCTTCGTTAACAAAATACTGATATCAAAATGTCAAGTAGACTGGCAATGTATTATTTACACATAAAATTGTTATTCTTATTGCTTATGTCAGAATATATTTTCAGTTAATTATTGATAAAAACGTCCGAAACAAGATAACGAACATAAAAAAAGTAGTCCGTTGCGGAAGGAAATTTAATTTATGCAAATTTAGACCGCAGTATTCCTTATCTTTGTCGCTATAACTCGTTTGACACCATTGTGGCACTCGTTCGTAGTCTGTGTCGTAACAGTCGTGTGACGGCATTTTACTTCGTCTCGTC
Source organism: Saccoglossus kowalevskii (assembly GCF_978046115.1). Classification (NCBI taxonomy): domain Eukaryota; kingdom Metazoa; phylum Hemichordata; class Enteropneusta; family Harrimaniidae; genus Saccoglossus; species Saccoglossus kowalevskii. Next base: position 24,726,895 of record NC_140646.1, read on the forward strand.
ATATATACAATCTCGCCGTAACCATGCCGTCATTAGCTGTGAATATTTTGCGGTAAGTACATCGCTTTTTTAGCGTATACTAATTGTTCAGTAGTCTCTGCATGCAGAAAACCCGGGGTCAAATGCCTACGTGTGTGCGCTAGTTCCAAGCAGAACGGCCTGTGTTTCAAGAAATTCGTACTGTATGTTCACTGAATTACTCGTGTACGAAATCTCGCAACGCTTATATGATATCGAAAAATTAAATGTAATTTTTTGCTTGCTCCGTATGGTAAAATCCTAGCAATGTGAAGGATGAACTATTCCATGTGCACCAGGCGTCCTTGATTGTCGATGGAAAATTTTAACCTCGGTTTTTTAATATTATGAACCTACACAAATAGACGCCGAATGTTACTCTATTTAATGTTTTTATCGGTTTTTGTTCAATATTTTAAGTTAATGACATTTTTGCATTTTTAGAATTATTTTCGAGCAAAAATGTTCACAAAAAATAGTTGTCTGCTAATGTGCTGTGATCGCGCCATAGGGGTCATGCATAGGTCATTAGTGAAATTGATTTCAGTGAATGTCGGGAGTCAATGTGAAGCTGAAATGGCGTTGCTATAGCTCATCTGTCGTTGGAGAGAACAGAAATTACATGTAGATTGTATAATGGCTACTTTTCTTTGAAATGAGTTATGTCTGGTCTAAATAAGTTGTTTTTTACAGCAGGTCTCAAAACGAACTAGCTCACTAATTTGCTAACTAACCGGTACTTCGGTGTTCACTAAAGCGCATGACCTACAATTCAAATATTACCCTTCATTCTATCGTCACCAAATACTAGTAGTCTCTATAAAACATTTTAAATAAGTTTGTGGTTTTACAAGACTGCGAAGTACGCAAAATTATTTCTGTTGCCAGTGTTGGTCAAATCTGCTTTGGTCAGAACAAGTTGTTGGCAAATTAGTGAGCAAGTTTGCTAACTTGCTTCCCCAATACTTCTGAGAGTTGCTGTTATTATGCAGCATACAATAAATGCAATCTTTGGCACTTGTAGAAGTTGCAGTGTATAGATTGCTTTGGTGTGTGCGTGCATGAACTGAACAAGCTTGATGACAGTGTACTTTCAAACTTAAAGCTAAGAATGTAAGAGTTGGACTGCAAAGATGACTAAATTTTTCTACTTTTTATATTCAGGCGGTCGACCGGGCTCATCAAGACAGCCTTGGCCAACAACCATAGACTTTTCAAAATGCCTGGTACTATGTGTAACTATGCCAGGGCATTTTCAGTAGTACATGGTAATCTGGACAACTTGCAACCTTCAGTCAGAAAGTTTATTGTCGATAGTGCCAACCTGTGCCAACCTGACAAAGTCCATATTTTGGATGGTTCTGTTGAAGAGAATAAAAAACTTACAAAGGAACTTGTTGAAATGGGAGTTTTAAGGCCAATACGCAAGTACGAAAATAAGTAAGTACTCTATGCATATTTTTTTCTTAAAATCCCTTTGATCTAGGATTTGCTAGTCTGCAGAAGGTTCACTTGTGTAAAGTGTAGTTATACTTTAAATGTAGCTTGGAGTACATAATTCGTGATGTGTCCTTTTGAAATGCCTTAAGATATGCAAATTTTCTTTTTCATTGCTTTATTTATGATAATTTGATTCACACGAATGAAAATAACATCAAATATCTGACACCATTTTTTTTTTTTAAGTTATCTGTGCTTGACTGATCCAAAAGATGTTGCTCGTGTGGAAAGCAAAACACTTATATCAACTCCTAGTGAGAGGGAGACGAGACCCATTACTGCACCTGGAGTGAAAGGAAAGCTTGGCCAATGGTTTTCTCCAAAAGATCTTGAAAATGCTGTTCAAGAAAGATTTCCTGGCTGCATGAAAGGCAAGTTTTCTTATATTTAACGTGTTGGTTACTGCACATGTTGTGGGTAGTATATATATATATATATATATATGCTTTGTCAGATGGCATGTACTTAAAATTCTTTCAGTTTTTGATTTTTCATGGAACCTTAATTATTTGTATGGTACAGTTGGTTTTAGTAAGTCATTCCATGCGTGTAATTTATTTCATTGCTGATTTGTATGTGAATTCATATTTTCAGCTGTTTTGAATAGTTTTCCCAGATTGAAATATTCTGGAATAAAAGGAGTTCTCATTTCTGCATTAGTCGTTGTGTGAACTGTTCCTTTGGTTTGTCCCAGAGAATAAAATTGCATGTTCCAAGGCATTGGGAAACAAATTATTTTACAACATTTGCATTCATTGCTCCTAACATGGTGGATGTGTTTTATACTTTAACAATACTTTAATGTTTGCAGGTCGTACTATGTATGTGATTCCATTCAGTATGGGACCAGTCGGATCACCTTTGTCTAAGATTGGTATTGAGATCACAGACTCTTCGTATGTTGCTGTTAATATGTATATAATGACGAGGGTTGGTGGCAAAGTATTAGATGTCCTTGGAGATGGTGAATTTGTCAAGTGTTTACATTCCGTGGGTCAACCATTACCTATGGAGAGTAAGTAAATGTACTTTGTAATATCTATAGATAGAAAATGGAACTTGTTAACAATTCATACATGTTAAATATTAAACTGCAATAAAAAGTGTTTTATTATAACCTCCTTAAGGTTGTTGAATAACTTTCAGAGATTTATGATGCGGTTTCAGAACAATAAACATTGCACGTAATTTTTTTTCCAAAACGAGACAATGATCTTATCTGTGTTTATTGCACCATTGCCTACACACCTTTATTGTAAAAACAGCCAATTGTTTTGAATTGAGGAAAACGTAAGCTTCCAGTAAAGCATTTATCTAAAACTCTATCTGTTTTTTTTCCAGAACCTGCTGTCAACAACTGGCCTTGCAATCCAGAAAAAACAATGATTGCTCATCGCCCTGCTTCAAGGGAAATTATATCATTCGGTAGTGGATATGGTGGAAATTCGCTGCTTGGCAAGAAATGCTTTGCTCTACGAATTGCTAGCTGTATTGCTAGAGATGAAGGATGGTTAGCTGAACACATGTTGGTATGTCATTGAATATGTGAAAAAGAAAAATATTTTGACTGTTTGATATGCAGCATGGTTTTCAAGTGTTTGTTTTCCCACACAGAAAAAAAAATAATTAAGGTCTGACAAGTGCTCTCGTGTGTGTCGTACTTTTAATGACTTGTATTGTCATCCTGTAGATTCTTGGTATTACCAATCCCCAAGGAGTGAAAAGATACGTCTGTGCTGCTTTCCCAAGTGCTTGTGGCAAGACAAACTTGGCTATGATGAACCCTACCATACCTGGCTATAAAGTAGAATGTGTTGGTGATGACATTGCATGGTTGAAATTTGACAAGAATGGTGTATTGCGTGCCATTAACCCAGAGAGTGGATTCTTTGGTGTGGCGCCCGGCACTTCGAATAAAACAAACCCAATGGCTATGGCAACTATTAAAAAAAATACCATCTTCACCAACATTGCCGTCACCGATGATGGTGATATCTTTTGGGAAGGCTTGGAAGATCAAACCCCAAAGGTAAAATTCATTATTGCTAATTCCCATAACTTTTGTAAACCAGTTTAATTTTGTGAGACAATTGAAAATAAACATTTCATAGAGGTCCTAGAAACGGCAAGTTGTACGACTTTTTTAGCTCCGCTGTCGACTTTGTCGAGCGTAGCTTATCATAAGAGTGATTGTCCGTGTCAATGTTTTACTTTTTCGACTTCTTCTTGAAAACTACAAGCCTGAATGCTTTGATACTTGGTGTATATGTACCTTGGGTAGACCTCTCTTAGGTTTGTTCATTTCATGTTATCTTCAATTCTCTAATTTTGGTGAATATTTTTGTCATTTTTGGTAGAAAGTGATATTTTCGACTTCTTGTTAAAAACTGTAAGTCAGATTGCTTTGATACTGTACATATTGTTCATTTTCTGATGTCTTCAGTTCTTTAATTGAAATGTGCATTTCTAACAGCGGAGCTATCTCAGCCGATAGGCTGCTTGTTTAATTGGTATATTCCTTAAACCTGAATAATGCATCATTAGATATAAATTTACCAATTAAAAGTTAAAATACTTGACATAACAGGATGCCAAGATCACTTCCTGGTTGCATCATGAAAACTGGCACAAGGATATGAAGAATGCTGAAGGCAAACCTATTGCAGCAGCTCATCCCAACTCCAGATTCTGTACACCAGCCAAACAGTGTCCCATAATTGATCCTCAGTGGGAGAGTTCTGAAGGTGTGCCCATCTCTGCATTCATATTTGGTGGGCGTAGACCACAAGGTAAGTACACATGTGCTTGAAATTGTATCATTTTGCATGAAGACAAACTATGTTCACTCATGATAATCAATATTGTAAATAGAATAATTATTAAATCTTTATAAAATTCATACATCAAATGTAACAAGCTGGTAGGTTGTTTAACAATCCACTCAGTTTTTGGCTGTTGCCATGGCAGGACGTGTACGTGAAGCTAACATCTACTTACAACTAAAACCGTATTAGAGTTTGAAAAGAGCATTCAGAAGTTACTTTATTCCTAGCACGTATTTTGTGCTATAATTATTTCCCAATAGTTATTTTCTAGATTCTTTGATTGATTGAACACAACATATACAGTTAATTCAAAGTTCAAACTTGCATTAGGACCAGTGTTGATACAGTTTACCAATAGCCAAAATAAAAAGCATGATCTTTTGAACTCTATTACAAAACTGGTATGAGGTAAAAAACGCTTTATGAATGTTTTCAGTCTCTAAAAAAATAAATTCAGTAGACTAGAGTAGCTGAGGCATATATACACGTTTACAATACAGAGCAAAGAACTTGGAATACGAATGTGTTGGATGGAAGCACTATAACCATCCTATTGTTCAAGCACATCAAATGTAGGGTTTTTGCAGGATACAAACTTGCAGTACCAGGGATGGCCCAGCATCAGACAACATTTACATTCCCATTACATGGGAAGGTAAATACTAATGTCAAATCAAAGTGGGTAGGTCATCACTCAGATTGTAGTGTTAAATGCTGCACAAGTAAAACTGTACAATGTCTTTTCTCTCTACAAATCAATGTTTTCTAGACCAGGTTGAAGGCTTTATCGCAAATTTATCATTGTTTTTATTAGGTGTTCCATTGGTATATGAAGCCCTTGACTGGAAGCATGGCGTTTACATTGGTGCATCAGTGAGGTCAGAAGCTACTGCAGCTGCAGAACATGCAGGTATATAAATTCATACATTATTTAAAACTTTTGATAGCAGAGCACCATGTTTGGCCGGTAATTATATTCTTGCTATAAGGTCATGTCTGTTGAGCAGAGCTTATCATATGAGTGATTGTCCGTCGTCGTCTGTGTCAATGTTGTACTTTTTCGACTTCTTCTTGAAAACTACAAGCCTGAATGCTTTGATACTTGTTGTACATGTACCTTGGGTAGACCTCTCTCAGATTTGTTCATTTCGTGATGATATCTTCAATTCTCTAATTTTGGTGAATATTTTTGTAATTTTTGGTAAAAAGTGATATTTTCGACTTCTTGTTGAAAACCGCAAGTCCGATTGTTTTCATTTTACATATATAGGTACATGTGGACTTCTTTCAGACTTGTTAATTTTGTGATGATATCTTCAATTCTCAAATTTTGATGAATATACTATATATTACTATACATTGTTCATTTTCTAATATCCTCTGTTCTTTAATTGAAATGTGCATTGCTAACAGCGGAGCTATCTCAGCTGACAGCCTTCCTGTCTGTACTTACAGAAGTGAAAGTTTAATATCCATCAGAATTTCTAGCAAACGGCAAAAGAATGCAACGTAAAATCGGAAATAAGACAGTTCTTTTAGATTAAAACCCACAATGAGTTTCTGGCTTTGAATCTAAATCTAGTAACTTTGATAGAAGGAGATTCACTAAACTTGCACATTCGTAAAAAGTCTGTTCGTTTAGTATTATTGCATTTAGAACTAGTCTAATTGTGAAAGTACAGGTTACTCTGTTGAATATTCATTTTCATTTAGATATTAGTCTCCAGTCATGTTATGTAACCATTTGTTTAAATTAACAAGACGACAAACCGTAACAAAATGGACTTGGATAGCTAGGCACATCTGATACATGTTGGGTCACTCATGGTGAACAATCACCTGCTTAGCTCGCTCAGTCAGTCAGTCAGTCAGTCAGTCAGTCAGTCAGTAGTATGATCACTGCACTGATCTGAAGAAAACAAAGTTCATCATGGGAGGTGTGCATGTAAATTTTAGAGTTCTTGAACTCCGGTTCTAAAGTATGGTTTTTAATACTTAAAATTTATCATTTTAGGTAAAGAAGTGATGCATGATCCATTCGCTATGAGACCATTCTTTGGTTACAACTTTGGTGACTATCTGAAACATTGGTTGAGTTTTGAAAAGAAAAAAGAACTTAAGCTACCTAAAGTTTTTCACGTCAACTGGTTCCGTAAAGATAAGAACAACAAGTTCTTGTGGCCAGGCTTTGGTGAGAATTCTCGTGTCCTGGATTGGATCATTCGTAGATGTGAAGGTGAAGACATTGCTGAGAAGAGTGCTATTGGTTACCTTCCAAAGAAAGGCTCGCTCAACTTGGATGGACTTGAATCAGAAGTGAATTACAAAGAGCTTTTTGACACCCCAAAAGATTTCTGGGAGAAAGAGGTGCAGGAAATCAGGAATTACTTCAATGAGCAAGTGAACGAAGACTTACCAAAAGAAGTTGCTGATGAACTCGCTTCTCTAGAACAACGCGTTTCTAAAATGTAAAGCTTTGGGAGCTTTACTTGTACTGTAACTGAATGAAATCTAGATTTACGAAACGAGTACAGTGTGAGTAAATTAGAATGCAATAAGTACAATGCTTTTAATTTATTAGTATATTTGTTTTGCACAACTGATTTTCAAAAAACCAGAACTTTGTGAAATTTACAATAAAGTATTTTCTTACAATAGCTTTGCCGTTTTTCAATGTTTTTGTTAGTAAATCTGTACTTCATAAAGCAAATGATGTGTATTTTTGTCAGTTTTACATCTCCATTTATCTCATTTCTGTATAAAGTGTAGTGTACATGTTGTAATTTATTAACCACTCTATCTTGTGACTAACATTGACCAATCATCCATTACAATCGAGGCACATTTTGTAATTTGAAAATCAATTGAGACATAGATTGTTATTCTACCAGAGTATATATTAGATGACATTGTGTAGTCTGTTCAGTTTTCTATTGTGAATTGACGTAGTATTGCCAACACTTGCTGAATAAAATTCCTGTTTCACCATTGTAACTCTTGTTTATTAAGTAAAGTGATTTTGGGCTCAGACTATGATTACTTGCATCTGCATGTCTATTTTCTTTTTGTTCAAATGCTTATCTGGTGGCCATTTTGGTCAGCAAAACTGCCCATAAAAATAAAATTGCATTGCAAAATTGTAACATTTTTCTAGCACGCTGTGGCTAATTTTATTCAAACTTCTGACATGACTGGTTTCTAATTTGTTTTGAGATTTGTTTCAAAAATGGCAAACTGCCATGTTGGTATCATTTGTGTTTCTGACAATTTCTCTAATGTACTGTGGCAGATTTTGTTTCAACAATATCTCTGATCCCCGTGGCCCAGTTTAGTTTTAACTAGTACTGTAAAATCTGTATTAGAAGCCGCGGCTTCTATTAAAATGGTACAATGCAATAGAGGGGATGCGGCTTCTATTAGAGCACCTACACATATGAGAAGTGATGAATTTTTAGTTCTCAATTATTCAAAAAGAATGGGTGCGACTTCTATTAGGGATGCGGCTTCTAATACAGATTTTACGGTAGTCCTTATTAGTCCCAGTTCGGACAAAGTCTGAAAACTTAGACTTATAATTCGGCGTGCGTCCGAAGTCGTGTCTCACAATCCATTGGAGCGATTCCGTTCATTCTTTGCATGTGCCTAGTACTTTATGTGGGACATGTGCACATGCAGTGGTTTAGTGATTCGATTCAAAATGGACGACTGGCAGCCATCTTGTTTTTTGAAAATGCTTTGTCAGTTGTCATTCAAACTTGGTACATAGCTTATACATGTCCATGACTATTTATTTCGCAATTGGATCAAAGATGGTCGACTGGCGGGCATCTTGGACGTGCTCTGTCAGTTTTCATTGAAATTTGGCACATACATGTACTTTATACATGTTAGGATGCATGTCCATGACAATTTGTTTCAAAATCTGGTCAAGGATGGCCGATTGACTGCCATCAGAGTTTTTGGCCTTACTACTATATTTCCACAATTTATGTACCATTTTCATTTGTATTGGCACATACATCATAAATATAAGTGTTTCATAATCAGATCAAAGATGGCTGAATAAAGGTCATTTTTATTTTTGACCATATTACTACTACACGGAACACTTGTTTTGATGTAAATAAACAATCTGTTGTATACGCCACTTGGAACTCAAGTTTCAAGGACACGCTCGCGACAACCCTTTAATGACACCGCTTTAATGACTAGCACAAAGAACTTTCAAAAATTTAACAAGGACTGTCATTTTTAGTCCCCGTTCGGACGTAGTCCGAAAACGGGGACTTATGTTTTGTCCTGTGTGTGTCCGTGATCACCTGCATCTCGAACATGCATGGACCGATTAAGTTCAAACTTCACTCGTACATCACACATTATATGAGACATATGCACATGCATTTTTTTCATGATCCGATTAACGAATAGCAGCCATTTTAAGGCCGAAAATGCATCAAAATCACACATTTTCACCATTCCAGACCCGGATCTCAGTTATGCATGGACGGATTTTGTTCAGATTTAGAACAATGTGTTGTACATATGCAGGTGCATTTCGGTCATGATCTGCTTTGAATGTACATGTCACTCAAATATGAATGGAACAGGGACGTGTCATTGACAATGACTTGTTACATGAATTTTTATGCACCAGCATTTTTACATTTCACAAAATTGTTGTGCCTATTTGGTTCTTGTGCAGAAATGAAAGCATTAATGTATGGTGTGAATACTTGTTATCAGATTCAATGTATATTTCTGCTAATATTTGAACATGCCAGTAGTACTTTTTTCGACCGTGAAAATACCAGATCCATGTGGTCTAGCAAATTGTGTCAATGGATGCATGTGTACTTTGATCATTTTAGTTCTATTGTACCTATGTAATTGTACACTTTGGATTCAAATTGGCATATACAAATTGTTACAATCTAGCAGTGTCACTTCAAAACGTACAATATGGTAGAAAACAATCGTCCGAATTGCACAGTTTCGCTAAAGCCGGCAGTCCATTCAAAACGAACCCCGTCCGTGATTGTATTAGGAAAAGCTGCATTTCACTGCAGCGAACTAAATTGAGTCATTGATTGGGTGCACATGAAGCTGGCACCACCAGAGTTGCTGTATCATCAATGTGAAGATCGGGGAGCTCATCACAGATTAAAACAATGTAGGCTTTGCGCTGATTCACATTGAGTCAAGAGTAGGTGGGTGGTCTATATTCGTAGACTAATTTCCAAAATTTCCATTTCCAACTTTGAAAATTGTGGGCAAGTGAATGAGGACGATGGAATGTCTGAATATCTGTGCAAACTAATAAAATATCAATTTGCCCGATTTGGTCTTTACAACAAACTAGTAATTTTCCTCAGATACAGCACTAAGCGCTTTCTTTTGATCAGTAAGCTCATTCAGAGAAAAAGCTAGCAACACGTTTATTTGATTCCGCCATTTTAATTTTAACAAGTAATGTGTAGTTTCGCGAGTTCTGATTGAGTGATGCAAATGAACCGAAGTGAATCTTATCGTTGCCAAGGGTTAATGTTGAGGCTTCGGCCGAATAAATGGTAGAAAACGTGCGAATGTTTGTGGATTTATGTTGGTGATCTTGCATGCCTGGACTGATCATTCAAACTTGACAAGCCTGTCTTGGGGTGCATGTCCATTTCGGACCCAACATGGCCAAATAGTGGCCATTTTAAAGCAACATTATTCAAGCTTCTGTAATCACTGACTTCACGTATGCATATGGGACTTTGATGCACATAATAAATTTATGATATCTCAAGAACCATATGTTGATATTATGTTTCGTTAAAATCTGTGCTTATTAGTCCCCATTCAGACACAGTCCGAAAACGGGGACTTATGTTTTAACCTCTGTGAGTGCGTGCGTCTGTGCGTGCGTCCGGACCTGTATCTTAGAAATGCCTGGACCAATCACAATCAAACTTCACACATACATCATACATGATATTATACATATGTACGTCAATTTGTTTTACGATCTGATTCAAGATGGCCGAATGAAGGCCATTTTTGTGCTAAAAAATCCTAAAAATCAACCATTTCTCGGCTGTTTACAGATGGATTTTGTTCCAACTTGGTATATACATTAGACATTATGGGACCTTGATGCAAATAATTTTGTTTTTCAGATAAGATTCAAAATGGCCGACTGGCGGCCATTTTGTATTAATGAATGTGGTTCTAGTGCCATATCTCTGACTTGCTTTCACTGATTATGTTCAAATTTTAAATATTCATTATACATCATGTCATAGATAGACAGATATACTGGTTTGACGATCCTATTCAAAATGGCCAAATAGTGGCCTTTTTTGTGCTAAACAATCATCAAATATCAAGCATTTCTGGCATTTATGGATGGATTTCGTTCAAACTTGGTACATATATTAGACATTACAGGTTCCTGATGCACATCATAAATTTTTCAGATCGGATTCAAAATGGCTATCTGGCGGCCATTTTGTTTTAATGAATGGGCTTCTAGACCCATATCTCCGACTTGTTTTGACTGATAATATTTTCAAATTTTAAATATTCATTATACATCATGTCATAGATATATTGGTTTGACTATCCTATTCAAAATGGCCGAATGGTGGTCATTTTTGTGCTAAAAAATCATCAAATATCAAGCATTTATGGGTGGATTTCGTTCAAACTTGGTACATACATTAGACATTACGGGTTTCTGATGCTCGTCATTTTATTTTTCAGATTGGATTCAAAATGCCTGACTGGCGGCCATTTTGTTTTAATGATTGGGCTTCTAGAGCCATATCTCTTAAATGCTTTGATTTATATTTAAATTTTATATATTCGTTATACGTTATATATATACATGTAATCAAAATGGCTGATTTTGAATGCTGTTCCAGAGCAATATCTCTCAATATGGACAAGTACTTGTTTGACGATCAGATACAAATGTCAATCATTTTAATATTAAAAAATCATATTCCTGACATGGTTATATTCCTATAAACAAAACTATATATCTTAAATTTGATAACTAACGGGGACTGTGCCATGCATGGCTTGTTACCTAATTTGTGTGATAATTCGCTGATTCCACTGATATCTAAAGAACCAGTCATTGGATTTTGATGAAACTTGGTACATGGACGCTCTGGGACAATGTGGAGACCTAATTAGTTTTGGGTTGAAATACCATGCATATTATCTTGATTAGTCAATTTTTCAGCTTGTTCACTGATATCTCAAGTACTAATCATCAAACTACAATGAAATTAGGTACATGGATGCTCTAGGATGCTTGTGCACATTAATTACTTAATTTGTATAATTAGTAAATTTTCTGCTGTTTCAAGTACTTAACATTTCGACAAGGTATATGGATGCTTCACGACTATTCACAGATCTATGCATATTAATAACCTAATTTGCATATTGTTCAGCACATTTTAGGCATTTTCATTTGTTTTTTAAGTACCATTCAATACATAGATGCCCTTGGATAATGCGCAAACCTGATTAGTTTAGGGTTGAAATCAGTGTGATATGATATAATTTTGTCTGACAAGATACATGACCAAAATATCAAATAATGGAATGTCATGCATGACTTGCTAAATATTAAAAATATATAGCTTTGTTACATTGGAGGTACGTTTGACTGGAGTGTTGTTTGTGTAGCATTATCCTACCGGGCGAGCGGAACATTACAACCTCCAGCGCCTGGGGTACATTGGAGCTCTGAAGAACTGAAATTGTAACTGTTGTAATTTAAAAAAGGATTTTTATTCATCAACAATATAATAACTAAACAGGTTTAATAAATTGACTTATCAAAAGTTGATCCAAATAACAAACTCCATGACTTTGGAATCTGCCACACTCTGGATGATGTCACATCTGATGGATCCTGAAAAATTAGCATAAAACACTAAGATATTACAGCCATTTGATTTGAAAAACTTGCATGTGCTTTTTTATCACTGCCAAGGAGTATGTCATCTTTCATTGATCCTCTAGCACCACAGTATTGTTTGTTAGACCACCTAACTTACATAAAAAAAATAACTTTTCTATTTTCCACCTAAAAGGATCAATTATTTTAAATAATAAATTTCAACCTCTCCAAAAATATATTTAAATTTACCACTTCCCCCAAAGTATTTTTTGGTGGTCCAATAAGCCATGACATTAATTTTTTAACTTGCCAAAATATACGTTGCCGATATATTTACTATAGTTACTATTCAGTTGTCTGAATGGCAAATTTACTTATCGGGGCTATAGAAATACACATCGTGTCAAGCTCTGCCTTACTAACAAAAAGGTAATTATTGCTTGTACCAATTTCCTTGACTAAAGGTCTATCCTCTGGGGCGAACATCTGGGCATCCAGTTATTTTCAACGGCTCTTCGACTGGGGTTCCACAGAAGCATGCGCAGAGCCGATAGAAATGCATGGTACAGTGGTGCGCAACTTAGCAACGTGGTAGACGTCTTGTGACGTAGCTCTGCCGGCCCACAAGGATTTTTATATCGTAATGGGATCCATATATTAAAAACACACATGACTTTTCATACATGCATTCAACTTTTTATGACAACAATATGAAGTAATCTACCAATAATTTTTATGTGACATAAGCATACATTTACCTTTGTTGGTATAACTTTCAACCAGTGATTTAAATACGTTGTTAAGGATAGTGCATCTGATATGTTGTCACCTTCTGAACAGAACACCAGTAACACTGCCATGGATATATCCTTATTACAACTGCAATGAACAAGTCAAACTGTTCCATCTCGTATATAAAATATCAAACAAATGTTTCTTAACGTTGCACTGAACCATAATAAAATCCTTAATATTTAGTCCTATCTAGGGAGTTAAGCATCCTGCACTCCCTAGTACGTTGAAGATTTTACTGACTTACCACTGGGTATAGAGCCTTTTAGCAATACCACCGCCAGGTATAAAGACACCGCTTGATATCTTTGACGTCTCATTTTTATGTTCGTTACACCACGTGGAATCTCTGTTTTCCAGCCGACACCACTTCAATTCATCTTTCATCTGATCACCAATGATTTTTTCTAGTTTAGGAGTAGCTATGTATCTGAATGAGGAGCTAAAAGAAAACAAATTTGAAAATTTACATACAGTGATTTCAGTCATTGTCAATATCATTCCAAAAAATGTTATTATTGTTTTTGACACTTTTCGTTTTTTCATGCCACAGAGTAGATCATTAGTTAATTGGGAGGGGGGGCTATTTGGGATACCGTAGTCTACAAAACAAATCTGTGGACAAAAATTTTAATTTTAAAAAAATGTACAGGAAAAACTACAGAAACAAAATTGTGTGAAAGTCCATACACAATTAATAGCAGAAAAGTAAACAGTTTTACAACAACATCTTCATGAAAAAAAATCTCAAAATTAAAAGAATAAAAAAAAACATTCTCCAATGTAGCTTTTACATAGAGATGGAATTAAAACATGTAAAAATAAAAACTTTCAAAACCAAAATGGTCTCCAATAATAACACCAATTATGTTGTAATAATTCTAACAACATCAAAAGATTAATAGAACCATTTTTAAATTCTTACTTACCGGAAGTCATTACCCTGCAACTAAACTCCCCCATGTAGGTGGAATGCATCACCAATTAAGAATACTGATTACTGTAAAAATGTTTTATCTACTTAATCATCTGATGACACCACTTACCCTTGTAGTTGTGAGTCCAATCTTTCATAGGCATGGCTACTAGTAAGCATGATAACTTTATCAAATTGAAAACTTGTTATCCAATCTATCAAACCATTGCAATAGTCTGCATGTTTTCCCTACAAATGCAATAAGATTCGTTATCATGTTTGAACTGATCAAGGTTTCTGATGAATGAATGTTTTACATGTGTATTACCGGTACATATGTGTATACATAGTATTCTGCTCAAGTCTAAGGCTGGATTTTACACAAGATGACTGTTAGTGAGAATTGTTTAATTGAGGCAGCCATGTTTATTGACATGTTAAGAAACAGCAACTACTGGAAAAGGGTCTTCTCAGATATTTCTAAGGCACCCTATTTCTAATTTCTATTTTACTGTTGTGTTTTTTTTTTTTTAGTAATTTTAAATTTTCTGTCATGAGCTGGTTCTCGAAATAAAAGCTATTATTATTATTATTACCGGTATTACTAAGTATAACCATGGCAACTAGATCCAGCCATTCTACCCTGGTACTGTCACATAACGAAAATGTATGTTGTTATTGGATACTTACTTTAACAAGGGGAGCTCTTTGCTGAACCACAACTAAATTATTTGCAGCTGAAAAATAAACTGAAAGGAGGAAATCAAGTGTTACTACTGTAAAATCTGTATTAGAAGCCGCGACTTCTATTAAAATGGTAGAATGCAACAGAGAGGATGCGGCTTGTACCATATTAGAGCATCTACACTTATGAGAAATAATGAATTTTTGATTCTCAATTATTCAAAAAGATTGGGTGCGACTTCTATTAGAGATGCGGCTTCTAATACAGATTTTACGGTACCAGTAGTTTCAATCTTGCAGGTAATACATTGTTACCCCCAGTGGTGAAGTGCAGGTTGAATTAGAGGAATTTGGCATTTTTTGTTTACAGAAGTGTCAAATTCCCCCTACAAGGGATCTAAATTAGCCTGACAAGTTGGCGTAGGTGGCGCCCTGGACTGCTGCGATCCCCACCAACGCCTGACAGAATAGTGTAGTTTTCGTCGGCAATTTCAAAACAGAAACTCCACACCCAGATCTAGATTCTGTTGTGTAGTTATGAATATTCAATGAAGTAGTCATGGTAACTCTGTTAGTCATAGATTACAACGTGCTAAATATAAACAAACGCCACTCAAGATTACGCACGATAAAGATAACAAGTCAACAATCCCGTACTTTAAACATCAGAGATATTAAAGGGGAAATAACCAATATTATCGAGCCAGAACTTTCTGAACAAATGTCGAATGCTTTTGGCGCCAGCGAATAAATCAGTGATTTCCCAAAGCCAGTTGGTAGAATAATCAACGCATCTTCACCCCGATCATGGAAGGTACGAACGTCGTGGCTCCTTCCGTTAGTACCTTCCATGCCCCGATACAGTGACGCAATTCCGAGTTTTTGTTCAGACTTCAACTGGATGTTCAATTTGCTCTCAAGTTCAACATTAGCCTGTTTGATAGAGTTGATGATTAAGTTGAACATTTAACTGGTACTTGTGTCCACGGCAATTTGACGCGTGCTGTCGGCAACCTCACACATACTTTTCAACGAGTTGGTAAATAATGGGCAGGAAGACGATCAGAAGTGATAAGTTGTTGTCTCAACAATCGCAACGCTTCGTGAATGGTTAAATTATGACGAATGTCAAAATCAATAGTTTCTGAAATCTGATTGGTGCCGACAAAAAGTTGTCGGAGATAAGAAAAAACTACACTATTCTGTCAGGCGTTGGTGGGGATCGCAGCAGTCCAGGGCGCCACCTACGCCAACTTGTCAGGCTAGATCTAAATATGTGTGTAAAGTACCCAAGGGTGGTTGTATGTGTATTTTTGGTGGGCCATTACTGCCAATTTATTAGTGGGCACTGTCAAACATACAGAAAACATCATATCATTTAAAATCGCTTTTTTAAGTTCTAATTGTCATATTGGATGGGTATTTTGGTGAGCCAATACTGCCAATTTATTAGTGGGCACTGTCAAACATACAGAAACATCATGTCATTTAAAATCGCTTTTTTAAGTCTAATTGTCATATTGGATGGGTGTTTTGGTGGGCCATTACTGCCAATTTATTAGTGGGCACCATCTAACATACAGAAACATCATGTCATTTAAAATCGCTTTTTTAAGTCTAATTGTCATATTGGATGGGTATTTTGGTGGGCCATTACTGCCAATTTATTAGTGGGCACCGTCAAACATACAGAAAACATCATGTCATTTAAAATCGCTTTTTTAAGTCTAATTGTCATATTGGATGGGTATTTTGGTGAGCCATTACTGCCAATTTATTAGTGGGCACTGTCAAACATACAGAAAACATCATATCATTTAAAATCGCTTTTTTAAGTCTAATTGTCATATTGGATGGGTATTTTGGTGGGCCATTACTGCCAATTTATTAGTGGGCACTGTCAAACATACAGAAAACATCATATCATTTAAAAATCGCTTTTTTAAGTCTAATTGTCATATTGGATGGGTATTTTGGTGAGCCAATACTGCCAATTTATTAGTGGGCACTGTCAAACATACAGAAACATCATGTCATTTAAAATCGCTTTTTTAAGTCTAATTGTCATATTGGATGGGTATTTTGGTGGGCCAATACTGCCAATTTATTAGTGGGCACCGTCTAACATACAGAAACATCATGTCATTTAAAATCGCTTTTTTAAGTCTAATTGTCATATTGGATGGGTATTTTGGTGGGCCATTACTGCCAATTTATTAGTGGGCACCATCTAACATACAGAAACATCATGTCATTTAAAATCGCTTTTTTAAGGTAGAGATGCACTTTATTTGTGAATTTCAATCAAAAATAGTTTTTTTCGTTTTTTATATAGATTTTTATCTAAAGAACATTCTGTGAAAATTTGACCAATGAATTCTTATTGGAACACCGTTAAAATTGCTGTTTATTTTCTGGTTAAAAATAAAAAACACTCACACGTGGCAATGTTTATGTCCAATTGCCTAATTTGCATGAGTAACCAAATAACAAGACCTTTGATTGACAATATGCAAATCGAGATTGTACGGGTCATAGTTCATTCAATTCACGCGCATATGCAATTATTCTCAAATCAGTTCTCGCTCGCTAGCAAACCAAACATTATATTTCCTCAGCGTTTTTTCTTAATTTTTATCATTACATTATGCGTGGTGTGAAAAGAAAGAGAGGTAGAAAGAAGATTCAGATGATTTCTATGTCGGAAGATGCAAAAGCTACACTGAAGGCATCAGCCCACCGAACGAAAAACAAATCGATGTGAGCGTCCAAACATGACTTCCCTGAAGGCATGAATCCGAGTTTCTGATTGACTGAGAGATTTTATTTTTAAATAATTGTTCTCAAAAAATAAACTGAGCATGTGAAGAATAATTTAACATTGTTTACAGTGATAACTGCTCATAGTCGAAACGAAGCTTACCCATTCACGCTAGTCACAATAAACATCATACTCTTGAATAGGCGTCAATAACTACGGTAAAACTTAGACTCTATTTTAGGCATTAGGAATGATTGAAATGACGCCAAAATACACCTTAAAAGTCCCATTTTATTTTTTTTCTAAATCCCATCCCGAATTTATGGCAGAATCTGGTCCCTCAAATAAGGGACACGTGAGCTTTGATTCTAACCGGATATATTGCACTGGATCGGGAAGATACAAACTTTTGTGTATCTTTTGTCCAATGGGTACCTGTACTTCGATCATTCGCAAGTTTTGCTCGGTGGTGCGAGACAGCTTTGTTTGCAACCGGACGAACTCCGTTTAATTCAATGAAGCAAGCAACTGACAATGCTAAAATAAATTGCAAAGGTACGCTAAAATTAATTGAAAACAACCAAATAATTTCAATGAAAAATAAATCACAGGGAGAGGTAACTTGATACATTACGGTAACAACTCTTTCGACGCGCTGACCGCTTCTCCGTGTCTGAAGTTTTGCTTTCCTTGTCATAATACTTACTGATTGATGATTTTGTTTTGATTTTTGAGTTTTTTAGCCTGCAACACGGCCACGACCTTTGCTTTTTCCGTGAAAAATTGGGAAGTTTACGTGAATTTGACGGACATTTCATTTTTTTAAACTACCGAAGCACACTGTTTAGCACTCCTGTTTTTTTCATTTGCCGATTTCTATTCAGAAAAATTCGACCGCTCGAAAATGCACCTTAATTTTGCACTCTTAAAACATGTCAGATTTCCAACACTAATTATTTAAAACCGGTCGAAATTTTAAAACTTTTACGTTAGGAGCTGGAGCTCTCTTCTTGCAGGCGACCGTCGCCGGTAGTACAACAGCATGTTTTGTACGTACATCCGTGCGCTGATTTGTCTGCGACTGTCTTAGAAAATCCCTGAATCCTTATTCAGGGATTTGCCAAAATCGGAAAAATAAAAAAATGCCTCCTTAAAAAACGAACATAATTCAAATATTTCTTTTAACAAATATGTTGCAGTGGGAAAAATGGGATTGGAAACGATGAACAAAACTTCTGTGCCTCGCGTTTCGATTCTAGGATTACGCGATTATTCATTATTGTGCGTTCGCTTCCTGGAGTTGGTTCTCAATACTACATAAAAATCATCAAGGATAAATAATTTAATATCCCACTTTGTACTCTTCACGGTAAACCATAGGCTCTGAAATACTCATAGATTTTTTATTGAAAATACATCGAAGAGAAGCCATGTTTTGATCGTGATAAAAGGTCACCTTCCTAGGACCGCCCCCTGTTTAATAATTCATGAGATGACGTCATATTTACTGGGCATTGCCACATGTTTTTACCGACCCCATCAAAACACTGGTATGAATGACGTGTTTCTGATTTATATATTCAAGAGCAGTTGTTCTGGTCCAACGATTTTACATAAAATGTCTATGTCTATACGTCAACTTTCAATTTCAATAGTCTAGAAAGTATGACAAAGTATGACAAAGCAGTAAATCCCGGTTTAACGCGCAAATATGCAAATTAGCCTTTTTCTCGTCTTCTATTTTTGGTGAATTCTTGGGTTTTAAATTAAAATAGCTGATAGACGCTTTGGCCATTTGCCTCGAAATTTTCACACATTATAGACAAGTTGTTCCCCCTTCAAAATGCGTCCGGACAGTTTATTACGGCGAGTGGACAAAAATAACAAGTCCGCAATTAACATGGATATATAAATTATGCAAAAATAGAAAAGAGTGAATTTTGAGGTCATGCTGTGCGACTTTGAAAGTCGTTAGAGAGATGAGTGGACGCATTTGAATTAGTAGTATACCAAGGTATCCAGTGATGTAATTTTACCCACAAATGGACTTGAAGTTTTTAAGCTAATTTTTTTTAAACCACTTTTGTCCAAAAAAGCATATTTTTGACCCAAAATCAAAAACGCATTCTGGATATTTAAAATAAAGACAAGTTTTACAAAGTTTGTATAATAAGCTTTCAGAAAATATATAACATGTTGGATATATAATACCATCTTCATTGTCTAATTACTCAATTAAAAAGCAAGCCAAATAAACTGCATCTCTACCTTAAGTCTAATTGTCATATTGGATAGGTATTTTGGTGGGCCAATACTGCCAATTTATTAGTGGGCACCATCTAACATACAGAAACATCATGTCATTTAAAATCGCTTTTTTAAGTCTAATTGTCATATTGGATGGGTATTTTGGTGGGCCAATACTGTCAATTTATTAGTGGGCACTGTCAAACATACAGAAACATCATGTCATTTAAAATCGCTTTTTTAAGTCTAATTGTCATATTGGATGGGTATTTTGGTGGGCCATTACTGCAAATTTATTAGTGGGCACCATCTAACATACAGAAACATCATGTCATTTAAAATCGCTTTTTTAAGTCTAATTGTCATATTGGATAGGTATTTTGGTGAGCCAATACTGCCAATTTATTAGTGGGCACCATCTAACATACAGAAACATCATGTCATTTAAAATCGCTTTTTTAAGTCTAATTGTCATATTGGATAGGTATTTTGGTGGGCCAATACTGCCAATTTATTAGTGGGCACCATCTAACATACAGAAACATCATGTCATTTAAAATCGCTTTTTTAAGTCTAATTGTCATATTGGATGGGTATTTTGGTGGGCCAATACTGCCAATTTATTAGTGGGCACCATCTAACATACAGAAACATCATGTCATTTAAAATCGCTTTTTTAAGTCTAATTGTCATATTGGATGGGTATTTTGGTGGGCCATTACTGCCAATTTATTAGTGGGCACCGTCAAACATACAGAAAACATCATGTCATTTAAAATCAATTTTTTAAGTCTAATTGTCATATTGGATGGGTATTTTGGTGGGCCAATACTGCCAATTTATTAGTGGGCACCATCTAACATACAGAAACATCATGTCATTTAAAATCGCTTTTTTAAGTCTAATTGTCATATTGGATGGGTATTTTGGTGGGCCAATACTGCCAATTTATTAGTGGGCACCATCTAACATACAGAAACATCATGTCATTTAAAATCGCCAGTTTAGGGCTAATTGTTGTAGTCACATTCCGCAAAAGTTTATGACATCTATGCATCCACTATTGAAAGAAAGAAAAAATAGTGATAATTTTATCACTTGTATTCAATAGGTCAAGTGGCTGCAAACATCAATGAAAAACTTTATCATTTCTATCATCAACTCTACTACCTTCTGTACTGGTTGCCAAGTTTCCTTCTGTTCTCTTCTTATCAGTATTAAATGGATCATTACCGCATACAGGTAAAACACATTCACTGTGTATATAACCTACTTTGACCAGTTCTAACGTAGTAACTAGTAGATCCACTGATAACTGACCAATGTTACCAACTGATACGGCCGGCTGAATAAACAAAACAAAATAAGCATAACATTAGTGAGTAATGGTTTTAAGGTTCAGAAGATTCGGCTCTGTGATTTTTATCGTTCTCCAATATAATTTCTTCATCACTGGTATGGTATTAGAATGCAAAGCACTTTATAAATATTTAATTTTGTAGATAGCAGCCCCCCTCCCCCCAATCTGCCAGATGAAGACTTGTTTCAATTGTGCACGACTATGAACAGATTTAATTTGGAATGTCGCCTTGTATAGCAGTGAAAATAAATGTTTTTATACACCTGCATACAGAGATCAAGGTCAGGGCTTGCTTTTGGCCAAATTGTTCAATACTTGATAAGACATACTACATCAACATACAACATGCATTCCAGAAAAAAAATGGAAAGTAGTCAAAATGATTGTTATAGTTTTTTTATTTACTTATTGACTCTTACACAATCCCTTGAGGGAAAGGAAATAGTAATTAAATAATTACAGCAATTCTGAGAATTAGTTGAACATTCAGTTTTCAAGATCTCTTGAAACTTTACAAAGCACTTATGTTATTGTTCAAACTAGAATTGACTTTAACAGGGGTCGCAATACTCTGGTGCACACTGCACTATGCACATGGATTATTAGCTAGTGCAAGTAAACTCAAAATATAATGTGCACGCTGTGCATGTAGAAACAACATTTTCTTATTTCGTTCACTAAGCCTAAATTAAATTCAACCAGAGGTACATTACTTGGGGTTTGCAACTTGCATAGTACTGTATGGTGACATCATGTCAAGATCCCATTCAAGTCTCTTTTCGTAGATAGCAAGACTGAGGCTACGACCTTCTGACATGACGCATATCAATGTTCAAGGTTTGTAATGAAAAAAATAAACTTTTCTTGTCACTATCATAGTGAAAAATGTAATACATCGAAAATGTACAGAAAATATAGTTCTCGTAATCCGTCATATCGTGGGCAGCTATTTTGATCCACCTGGACATCCCAGTATCCTAGTCACCTCGGGCATGCGCATTTTTTCTGAGTTGGAACGCTAATGCGAGAGCGAGGTTGTGACGGGATCTTGGTATCATGGTATCATGTCACCGTAGTTACAAACCCCAAGTAATGTACCTCTGGTTCAACCAACATTAAGACAACTTTTTTCATGATCTCATGAATCGATAACCCGTAAATTTTATTAAAACTTTAAAATTGGTGCATTTCACAACAAGTTAGTGCAGGTAAATTTCAAATTCAACATGCACACTGTGCATGCAGGGAAAAAATTCTATTTCAATCCCTCACTACCCCATGAATTGACGGTGCCCTGATATTGCCACGCACAATTTATCCAATTCATTTTAATATCATGAAAACTGAATCCATATGCATGTAATTAGTTAAATGACGCTGTCAAGTCTATAGAACCATACCACTAATAATTTATTAATTAATTAGTGGTCTGAGATAGAACATAGCAAACGAAACAAGAGTCCGAATAATTCTCAGAACCGTTATAATGTAGCATTTGGTGTGCATAATGTAATCCTTCGTGCACAGAAACAGGTATGCCCCATTTTTCAAAATTGAAATAAGATCGATAACAACACAGGGACTGAGCTAGCAAGTAATTCATCGTATTTTCGATTAGCGCCCAACCTGGGAATACTGTAATAAAAGCCTGTGAATTAATTTGTGAAGAACACTGTCCATTTTTTTTCAGTCCGTGGGGAACAGGGATTGTATGGAGATTGTGTAATAGTTTTTCTGTATTGTCGCAGGTCTTGTGTATGTGTATGTGTGTGTGCGAATAACCTGTTAACCCCCTTTTAACCAATATATATTTTGTGTTATCCTACCGACACCATAAAAAACCTTGTGAAAATAGAGGGCATTTTTGCCTGATACCTTAAAATACCATAGCCATTTTTGCACATTGTCTCTTTTGGTTTTACATCTCCTGAACTTTAGATTATGGAATATTCTTACAACTTCTTGTATGCATTATATCTATTATGATGTCCTTTATGTATTATACTACTTTTATGAAATACACGAAAGGTATTTTTCTAGTCATCACTAAAAAATCACACATGGTTTTTTTATGGATTGGGCCATATTGCTGTTGGTATGGATTTATGGTTTATTGGCGATCCGCTCCGCTAGGATTGCCCTTATAATCACTTTTGTCGTTTTGTGTGTGTGTGTGTCTGTGTGTGTACATTTCCAGTGTTCCAGTGTTCACGTAATATTTCTTCTGTGATTTTTTTGGCTTGGCCGATTTCGTTCAAACTTGGCAGGTAGGTCACACCTTAACCCTAGTTATAAGGAAAAATCTGGAAAAATTTTTTGGCCCACCGTTGCCATAGCAACAGCCAAAAAACTGATTTTTGGATAGCTTCGCTCCAAATGTATCTCCTCCTACAAATTTGGGATAAAATACTTCAAACATAGCTCATTCTACTCAGCTTGAGTGTGGGCACAAAGTTACCATTTGAATTTTTGATATCTGTTTTCATTACCGAGAAATTTGACCCCAAAGTTGGGGTAACTTTTCACCAGCAACGGCTCGGCTGGTTTTGTTCATACTTCACAGGTAGGTCGTGCCGTCACTAATTGGAAAAAAATCCTGGCCCACCATTGCCATTGCAACATCCAAAAACTGATTTTTGAATACTTTCGCCCCAAATGTATTACCTCCTACCAGTTTTGTACACAGTCAGTTGGCATCGGTGTCGCTGGGTGTATATGATAAAGGGAAGTTGTGCAACCAAATTTGCCGAGTTCGCAGTTTTTCGCCAATAAAAAAATAACTAAGGCAACAACTCACGGTTTTTCAGCATTTTTGTAATAAAGACATTATTCTCTATCAATAATCCGCCCAAAACAGGAACATTTCTACTAATTCTTGTGTTTTTTAGACGTTTTTCGAAAAACCTGCTATTAGGCTGCAAAAGTAGAACATTCCGGAGGGGGCGAAAGGGAAGAGCCAAATTTAACGCGTAAAAATAGAACGCGTATTTTGACCTCTATGCGGTCGTTGCCAAAGAGCCCTGCGTCCATCGCCTGGCGATGCTCTTCTGTTTCACCAGTTGCGTTTTTTGACTAAAATTTGGGCTGTACTGTCAGTCACGAAAATTGATGAATAAATTAATACACATAAAATATGAATCACGGGCTAATTCAATGGTCACCGAACACTCCACTACTAAACAATCTGTGGCAAGATAGTAGCGTACTGTATATTTGACCCAGATTTGACAAGCGTGGTACAGTTTTTTGCGCGTGTCCGTAATAACGCGCACAAAGGATTGTGGGACAGAGTCCTTTATTTGCTGGCATTCTTGACTTTTGACTGCAGTTCTTTTTTTATATTTTAGAGTAAATGCTTCTGATATGCTCTTAGGTTGCTTAATATCCGTCTGAAATTCTGGACTGTGGTCATATTTTTCGATTAGGAGTCGTATATTTAAATTACTCACTGTGACTAGTGTTTTGCATTATGAAGTATATTGTTATGAAGGTCAACACACTGCAATTTAGGTAAATATTTACCATTTCGTTATTTCATTATTTCGCTTTCCAGCATTTCCGGGAAACGTTTCATTCTAAAAAATGCTATCGCAAAACGGTTGGAAATAATAAATGTAACAGCAGAATACGTCCTAGCACAGTCACTCTACTAGGAGAGAGTAACTGTGGTCCTAGTACTAAACTAAGTGACTTCTAAAGACTGAATGGTGTTTGCGAACTTCGTATTAGTTATAAACCGACGTCAGCTTCACGTTTATGTCACCATGGAAACAGCCAAAAAACATGTTGCTTGTTTTTGAGCGGAGCGGATCGCCAACCAGCCTACCGGCTTGTTATGGTATCAGCTATTATGGACATTATGGTTTTTTATGATAAAATTTGTTACACTTGGATTGAATATGGTAATTTATGGCATTTTATATGATACTTGATTGTGAAATGGTATATTATGGCTTCAGATTTAAAATTTTATGGTAATATATGGTATCAGAGTTCACTAAACCATGTGTTACTATACCATCAAGGTTTCATTAAAATTTGATACACAGGTGCAAATCTGTTTAGACTAATGACATATTTTTGCTTCTATCTGTCCAGACGTTTTTGTTTATCATATTTATACTTAGTTTTTCTTTAGCCAAAATATATCCGTGGTCAAACTGTAGAAATGTTCATTTCTTTTGATAAACAAATTCTTCTAGTGCCGCTAGTCTATAAACAAATGAAAATCATTAACATTTCAAAATGACAGCTGTTTTACCCCATAAAAAGGTTACTACACGGGCAGTACATGTAAATGCTAAATCTGTTGACATTTTCAAAATCATTCAGAGTTTAACAGAATTTGATTGTCGCATTTAGGTAATTATATTTTCTCAAATAAAAACCTGAAGCCATATTTTACCATAACATGGTATTTTATGGTCCAATGATTTCCTTTCCCAAGCCATAAAAAACCATATTGTCTGGCAGAATACTTATTCCTTCTGAAACCATAAAGTACAATATTTTGTGGTCCTGAGGTTATGATAAAATAAACGTGTATTCCCCAAACCATATTTTACCATAACATGGTATTTTATGGACCAACGATTTCCTTTCCCAAGCCATAAAAACCCATATTATCTGGCTGAGTACTTATTCCTTCTGAAACCATAAAGTACCATATCTTTAATTATTACTGTAGCCATATAATGCCATAAGATAAATGCCCTACGTTCTGCACAATCTGAATGCATAAAATACCATATAATTGATTTTAGACTGGAAACACCCCAAGCCATACAAAACCATATTCTGGGGGATAACATTTTTTTGGACCCCCCAAATTCAAATTCTCAAGTAGCATAGTTACTTGATAAACAATGACTTACTCTTTTAGGCAAGTTCACTTTTATCTCTGGTTTCATGATTTATTAACAAAATTCACAGCTGTCATTTTTATCTTAATTAGCATATTTTTGTAACCCTCCTCTAATCGTACAATTTAATTTATGTGTCTGAATTTCATGAAATGAGAAGACAATATTCTATTCTAAATGGAAAACCAAGTTTAATGTCAATTTGATTACTTAAAAGGCAGTACTTGACAAAAAGTCTTGGCTAGTTAGTGTGAAATGTATGCTGGGAAAATAGGTGTCCATTTTTCACATGGTATTTTATGGCGTCGGTAAGAAGAGGGTTAATCGCGGGCGACCATGCAACTAAATCCACTTTCATCACCCTCTCCAATTACTTATGTTTCAGTGTCGAATGCTCAGTCTTATTGAACTGAAATATGAACTTACTAGAATAAGAGTACAACCTTTAAAGTCATCCGGACTTCCTGGACATCCCACATACATCTTGGTTTTGTAGTAATCAAATAAAGTCAACGAGTCTGTGAGAACCCAGTACCTCAAATTTCAAGAGCAGCACACATGACGAGTAGAATCCCTTTTAAGACGGGGTCAATATAGCGCCCCCATAGTTAGGTCAAAGGCGTGTCAAATATCCCGACGTTCAAAATGGCAGAGCTGGACATTGGAAAGCATTGCTCCGTGAAAACATGCAAACAATTAGGTATTTTTATACGCTTTTCTTCATTTATAAACAATACCTTGATATCTCAGATTGTGTAAGAATACTAGTACTTTTTTGTATTTACATTCAAACGCACAGTTCATATTGACTGATTCTAGCTTGTACCACAGTCCCGCTGAGCTTGTACCAACTAACAGCCATTATTTATACACTTCCAGAAACCGTCGTCTGCTGCCAACCATCTCGTGTTTTTGTTGAAAGTTTAGGGTTACAAATTTGGAAGGGTAGATATCCACAGTAATGGATTTGTTTCTCATACAGTTTATTTAGAAACATGGAATTGTAGTGAAATGAAAATCGTCAACTTGATAATTTCTACAAGTGTTTTTGAATTTATTCGCTGGTGAGTTTAATAATTTGAGTCTGGGCATATGCAGATAAGGCACGTTCAGGATATAAACGGAGTGGAGTTAATTTTAGAACATGTGACCAATTTACACAAAACGAAGTTGAAAATGAAATAAACTTTGTTATAAATTGCTTAGCATACGGGATACATACATAATCGCCACATTGAAACTGGCAGATATACTAATAAAGATGTGACTGACAGAAAATGCCAAATCTGTCAAAACAGTGAAATTGAAAATGAGAAACACTTTTTCCTTCAATGCAGTCATTACACAGAATTAAGGAACACATTTTTTTAAAAATTCAACATTGTTCCTGATATCTGTTCAGCAGAACAGAATTTTATCAAATTATTAAAAAGTACACATCAGGAAACCATTATTGAACTTGGTCGACTTATCTATAGTTGTCTTCAAATGAGGAAAAAAAGTTTGAATAAATAAATTTACCAGCTGTCTCATATCAGAACCATCAAGAAAAAAATAAATAAATAACACTTTATTGTAATATTACCATCTATGCAATGTACTTATTTTACTTTTGTCTCAACTGAATTTTCTGTTTTTACTTTTTTATTATCATGATTTTATTCTTTATTGTAATTTTATCTATATCTCAACAGAGATTCGATAACAATAAAGTTATTATTATTATTACATAGACTGCATTTATTTAACAAAGTTTAAATTCATATAATTGTAGAGCCAGTAGTAAGAGTGATAAATTTATTTTCATTATGAACAAAGTTCACTTAAATTCCTGTAGCTCAATTTAATATGGATTCCATAGCGATAAAATACATCGTTCGTTTACACAAAATTTGTACACTCACTGCGCAATGACATTTCAAAATTAAACCCAGTTAATATTTCTTTTTCAGATTTCCTTCCGTTCACTTGCAGTGGTTGTTCTAAAATTTTTTGGTAAGTAAATAAAAATACTAAATTTTCTATGTTGTCTTTTGCTTTAGAAAGATGATTTGATGTACATGTAAATAGTTTCATATCTTAGCTGCATGTGATCTGAATTTAATGTTTGAAACAGTACACTAAAAGTTAGCTGTGGTTTTGCTGCGTTTTGGGTCCAGGAAGTTATTTTGCTTCGTCTGTCAATTATATACAAATCGTCAGTATACCCTTACGCCACAGTGCAGCCCTATGAGCAAAATGGTAAAGTGGAGAGAGTGAACACCGGCCTGTGAAAATGGCCAGAAAACAAAATAAATACCCTGATTTCGGCCAAACAAAATATCTCCAGGCGAAGATTACATACTATTGATAAATCGACTGTGTCTTGGTCTTGTTATGTATCCGTTTTTTAATACATTTTGAGCCCTTCTCATTAAAAAACACAAACCGACGACGAGATGGCAGCCATTTTGTATTTTTGTATTTTGTACTTTGCATATACATGCTAGTTGTATCACAGCAAATTTGTGTCAGTGGCGTGTAATATATGCTTTGAGGGCACCCTGATGTAGAGATTGATGAACTGTTTGTGTTGTTCATTTGTATTGCTGCCAGGACTATATTAAAAAAAACTTGTTGTTGGTTTTCAGTTTGGAGCATCGTTCCATGGATGTTCATCAATGTTCAAAGGTGGGTGTTGAATTATTTTGTTTGACTATAAAATAAATATTGTTTGTATTTTGTATATTTTCATACTGTTTGATGATAGCTGTCAAATCTAGACATAGTGGTGGTAATATGTATAGAGAGTGTTGGTTATAGTATACGTCAGGCAGACTTTGTATCACATTTGTGTGCCTTATTAGTCCCTGCATGTTTTGTTTTTAGTCTCATTGACCATTGACCAACTGGTGACCAGTTTTGTCCCTGAAAAAAAAAAAAATATCAACAGTTGGATATGTCATCCACTGTTCCTCTGGTACGCCTTAATAGGTGGTGGTCGTCGCCTTGTGCATGTACGACATTTGTGTTGATAAACATTGATTTTCCCATAATCCAATGCGCTCTTCAAATGGAAATCACAAGTATGAAGTTTGACCTGGACGCAACTTGCCCTGATTACCGCCAGTGACTCCTTGGATACCTTCAAATCACCTAAAAAATACTTAATTAAAGCCTAGTAACATCTCAGTTTGTACCCATGTTGGTTTTATTTTCTTGCATCTTTTACCATTTTTTGGACATGCTTTGTATAGTTCAAAGTCGGTAGAAAGACATAATGGTATTCTTATACACATTTGTGCAATACATTATTTCTGGTGTATCGAATTGGTGTATCCTAGCTGTTTCAGAAAGGCAAGACATGGCTACTAAATATTGGTGGTGTGAAAATTCAGACTCAGTGTCTATGTCGTAGGCTGCTCCTCTAATATTATAATGCACTGTATTCATAATGGAGACTCGGCAAATTCATTTTAAATGGATCTTGTTTCTTCTGTGATACGATACAATCAAAGATTCACTTTATTGAGTTATACATGTATCTAAGTGTGACATCTATGTCTTCATTGTACAGTGCAATATTTCAGATGAAAAACCAGAATTCCAAGGACCAAAATCTTACAAATGCAGTTTTGAACATTGCAATGCAAAGGAATTGTTGCCAATAATTTGTGAACACTGTCAAATGCAAGTCTGTCTGAGGTAGGTCATTATTAATTGCCTCATGTAAGGTTTTGGCTTCATGAACAGTAAACTGTAAATCGCTTTGATTTTGTAAGAGACCAAATTTTGGTGTCAGCAAAAGTGGTTAAATTTTCTAGCAGTGAAAATTATTCTTGAGTCTTTTTAATAATAAAGATTTGTCTTCGAAAATGTCGTAAAATCGGGTAAATTACTGTTGGTGAAAATAAACAAATTACAGTTTATATTAACGCATGTAAATACACTAACTGGTATCTTGCAAAACACCAAATGCTATTGTGTTTTATTTTCTCTCAGTCATCGGCATCAAGTGGATCACAGATGTAGTAAATATGAAGCCCCTACCGAAAAGATGACTAAGACTTCTGAACATGTTCGTCAAATTATTGGTAAGATTAATTCTAGAGAGCTTTCCATGTTTGAAATCACAAAATTAATGGTGAAATTACAAGTGAAAAATTCATTCAAAAATAAAACATATTATAAATAATTACATGTTGAATTTTGTAAATGCTACTGAAAAAAACTGCAAGAGGGAGCACTGCAATTCAGCGGCGCCACCAAGTAGGGGAGATAGGGTTCTCCTTACCAGAGAGTTTTTGATAATTCCAAGTTAAAATGGAGCATTATATGGCTTCCTTTGGCCAAAATTACTATCAGACAGGTCACAGTTGAAGACTGTGGCCACATGTGATCCCTGGTCAATCAGAATTTTATTGTTGCCAGAGGATCTGGTCCCCAGGGTGCGCTGCGCTGCGCCTCTGTTCCCCTGTTTAAAAAAATTCCTGGCATCAAGAGCTGAAATTGGAAGCTACCCAATTATCATTGATATTTACAGACAGATTATTAGGTACCATGACAGAATTTTAGCTCCTGAATGTAATAAATTGCAATCTGTGATGCAATCTGCCTACACCTATGAAAGCAAAATTATTGGCAGCACAAATGGATAAAAAAAACTGTAAATTGCATTCTGCTATATTTGTGGAGCCCTTTCATCTGGGAGCATTAAGTTGTTTGCCTGGTCTTCCTTTTAATAATAAAATCAACATCAAATTAATAGATTCATTGTTATTAATGAACAGATTTTAATATTTAACATCCTGGACTCAAACGTAGCAGAAGTGCTATAATGCAACAGAAATAGAATCCTGTCAAAGGCTGTAATCTCATTTATTAAAATAAGGTTTTCATGAGAATAACAAAAAGTATGCATTCAATGTACCCAAGAGTTTTGGAAACAATGTATATGCTTTGGAAGGGCAAGCTTGGCCTAAGGGCATTCCCAAACGCACAGTAAATCCTTCTCAGGAATGAAAATTTTACATGTTTAGTCAACTTCCTCTTTCTTGTGGCAAAAAATTATATTTATTCTTGTAGACATCAAAACGAAAAAGCCAGAATTCATGGCATACAAAAGATATGTAAAACATTTCCTGGAGATAGAGTACTTCATTGCTGTCAGACGGAATAGGTTGACTTCTCACAATAAGAAATGGGGAAATTTTATGAAAAATGTTCTCCTGTCCACTACACAATATGTAGATTATATGCACTCAGCAATACAGGGGTCATTGCATCCTCTGCTATGCTTCAGTTGATATGACCACAGAACTGCCATTGTGCATATTTTGTGGTATTGTTACGTTTGATGGAAAGGAGGTGACATGGGTGGTTCGTGTCTGGGGCTACGTCTTACCAAATACCTTACATCAACATTGGCAACAGCCCTAAAATGTATTAATTATATAGCTTTGATGACTACTTGTACTAGATTCAAAGAAAGATAAAAGTCCTTTGAAGAAAGGTCCCAGTGGTGTCAAATCTAAAAAGACTGCTGCTAAAGTTGCTCTTATGAAAATGAAAATGCATGCTGTAGGGGACAAAGGCTTGCCTCAGGTAAGTAAGTTTATGAACACAAAGAACAAATATTATAGCTACACTATATAATATGACTAATACCGAAGTTGTTCGGATAAGCACCCAGGGTTCTGAACATGGGAAAATTGCCAA
This sequence comes from Saccoglossus kowalevskii, assembly GCF_978046115.1. NCBI lineage: Eukaryota > Metazoa > Hemichordata > Enteropneusta > Harrimaniidae > Saccoglossus > Saccoglossus kowalevskii. Next base: position 24,758,457 of record NC_140646.1, read on the forward strand.
AAAATAGGGGTGGGCGTATGCTAAGACATCCCCTGCAAAAAAACGAAAATTCGTGAAAATTGACAACACGCAGATCGAACTGCAGCAGGGAATAGAACGACAAATGAAAACATGCAACAGAAATAAATGAACAATATGCAACATTAGAAGTTTAACAAAAATAATTTATTCCTTACAATGTGACAAATAAACCAGAAATAATAAAAATCAACAGTTGTTTGTTGTATTTAAGGTTTCAATGTTTGTATATAAGATTTTACACAATGAAGCACCATCTTATCTATCAGAACTCATTACTATTCCAGTTCCAGTTAGGCAAACTCGTTCTTCGTCCACTATAATATTATAAGCAAGAGCATTACAAAAAGAGGGCATTTCCCAAAGCTCTTTGCCTTGCTCCCACTTTGTCTGCTTTCAAGTCTCAAAAAAACCCTCATCATTACCATATATCTTACCATAGTACAATGATGTGTTTTATCCAGTTTTTAATGTAATCTTATTTTTCTAAATAATTTATTTTTTATAACTATTTTTTAATGTAAAGTGCATTGAGATTATATGTTTTATGTAATGCGATATATATGAATTAAAAATAATAATAATTATAATAATCACTGCATGGCTTTAAGTGCCTTGGTTGGCTGGCTTCATCCACAGATTTTAATGAACTATGATTATGATTGTGTAGGTTGTAGTTTCCCTCTCAATTTGCATGATAATATAATCATATGTTTTACATGCCACATATATTGTAACATTTTTAGTTTGTCGCAGATTGTTTTAATTCCTCTTCAGAATTAATATATGATTTCAAATAAAATGTGGAGACTTGAATTTGATTTACATAATTTTTTTTTTCAGAATGAAAGACTATACTTTGAAATATTTTTGCCACTTGGCCACAGTGTACGTAGTCAATCCATGTTTTTCTCCAAAGTATGGACTATTGGTAAAACTATTGATAAGATAGCGGAACTAGCAAAATTGAAAAATAACAACAATATAGTTACTGCACAGGTGAGCTCAATACTACTAGTATATCGATATATACCGTAAGGCCAGACTTTTTTAGTCCCCGTTCGGACGAAGTCCAAAAACGGGGACTTATAACTCGGTCTCCGTCCGTGCGTCTGTGCGTCTGTCCAGAGTCATATCTCAGAATCCCTTGGACCGATTCCGTTTATTCTTTGCATGTGCCTAGTATTTTATGTGGGACATATGCACATGCAGTGGTTTAGCGATTCAATTCAAAATGGCCGACTGGCAGCCATCTTGTTTTTTGAAAATGTTGTATTTTGGACATGCTTTGTCAGTTTTCATTCAAACTTAGTACATAGATTATACATGTTAGGATACATGTTCATGACGATTTATTTCACAATTGGATCAAAGATGACCGACTGGCAGCCATCTTGTTTTTTGAAAATGTTGTATTTTGGACATGCTTTGTCAGTTTTCATTCAAATTTAGTACATGGATCATACATGTTAGGATACATGTCCCCGACCATCCGTGAGTTCCTGAGTCCGTCCGTGTGTCAGTCCGTCCCTGCATCACTCTGTCCAGAGTCATATTTCAGAATCCTGTGCACCGATTCTGTTCATTCTTTGCATGTGCCTAGTACCTTATGTGGGACATATGCACATGCAGTAGTTTAGGTGATTTGATTCAAAATGGCCGACTGGCAGCCATCTTGTTTTTTGAAAATGTTGTATTTTGGACACGTCAGTTGTCATTCAAACTTGGTACATAGATTATACATGTTAGGATACATGTCCATGACGATTTATTTCGCAATTGGATCAAAGATGGTTGACTGGCAGGCATCTTGTTTTTTTGTTTTTTTTATGCGGTATCTTGGACGTGCTCTGTCAGTTTTCATTCAAATTTGGCACATACATGTAATTTATACATTTTAGGATGCATGTCCATGACAATTTGTTTCAAAATCTGGTCAAGGATGGCCGATTGACAGCCATCTGACTTTTTGGCCTTACTGCTATATTTCCACAATTTATGTACCATTTTCATTCATATTTGGCACATACAATCATACATATCAGTGTGTTTCATAATCAGATTAAAGATGGCCGAATAATGGCTGTTTTTTATTTTTGACCATATTACTACTACAAGGAACACATGTTTTGATGTAAATAAACTATCTGTTGTATACGCCACTTGGAACTTCAAGTTTCAAGGACACGCTCGCGACAACCCCTCCGCTTTAATATGACAAGCACAAAGAGAACTTTTAAAAATTTAACGGGGACTGTGTCATTTTTTATTTTTTGTTTCTCAAGTTTTTATAAGGCAAATTTTTTGAGGAGGGCGAAAAAAAAAAAAAATTAATTCTTTTTTTTTCTATTAGATTTGTGTGATTCTCAAAGAATTGTGAGTGAGATCATTTATCGGAGAGAAGAAATGAAATAAAATAAAATTTTATTTCATGTATAATCTTGTTTCTCATCTGCGCAAGACTTCGGTACTTTGATTATGATACTCCCACGAAAATGCAACTTGGATTTGTTATGCAGCGGGCGAAAAAAAAATTAAGATAAAAATAATCTTTTTTTGTACTTAGAATTCGGCAGGCGTGAGAAATTACACTGAAATAAAATTTTATTTTTATTTAATTTTCGGCCCCTGTTCATTCGGCGGGTTTGCGAAACAAGGGATAATAAAAGTCTGGCCTAATGTGAATGTGGGTACATAGCGTTTTGTGTTCATTCAACACATATCATTAAGAATTCAATAGTGCAATCAATAATACATACCAAGTAACCAGAAATAGACAACACACTTGAATTGGGTGTTATAGAAGTGATTGTGGAGCAAAAAATTAAAACTTTCTTTTTCAAAATGTTTTTTTTTTAAAACTTCCATGTTCTTTGTTACTAATTTGTTTATACATTGCTGAACTATCGTAGCAGTGATTGGTAATTTCTGTATTATCACAACAATGACTTGTACCGGTAATTGTTGACATCGCTAATTACCCTTATCCATAATAAATGACGGAAGTTGCCAGCTTTGGAAACCCATTAGCAAGCTGCCGGAACCTGACAGGAAACCCCAGAGTATAAAAAAGATTACTTGCTTTACATTGCCCAACGTTCTCCAGAATGTTAGATCTCATCCAGTATACATTTTTGACTCCCATGTGCGAAGCACAAAATGGGAGTCTTTGCGGTTAGTGTGTCTGTATGTGTATGTGTATGTGTGTGTGTATGTGTGTCCGTCTGTTCCACTGATATCTCAAGAACCATACATCAGTTTTTTATGAAACTTGGTGCATAGATGCTCTGGGCTAATGCGCAGATTTGATTAGTTTTTGGTAAAATTTCATGCATATTAATTACCTAATTTGCATGATAATAAGCTAATTTTTAGCTGTTCCATGATTGTTCCATTGATATCTAAAGAACCACTTATTGGATTTTGATGAAACTTGGTACATAGATGCTCTGAACTAATGCTTGGTTTTGATTAGTTTTTGGTAAAAATTACCTACTAGTAATTACTGATTACCTAATTTGCATAATGATTCGTCAATTTTAGTACTAATCATCACATTTCAATGAAACTTGGTACATAGATGTCATAGAACACTGCACAGACCTGGTAGTTTTTAGGGTAATGTCAGTGCATATTAATTACCTAATTTGCATAAATAATTAATTTTCAGCTTTTAATGTTTCAAGTAGTAAGCATTACATTTCAATAAAACTTGGTACATAGATACTCAAGGACTATGCAGAGATTGATTGTTTTGGGATAAATATTTGTGCATATTAATTACCTAATTTGCATAATTAGTTAATTTTCAGCTTTTCCACGGATATCTCAAGTACTAATCATCACATTTCAATGAAACTTGGTAAATAGATGTCATAGGACACTGTACAGACCTGATAGTTTTTAGGGTAATGTCAGTGCATATTAATTACCTAATTTGCATAATTAATTAATTTTCAGCTTTTAATGTTTCAAGTAGTAAGCATTACATTTTAATAAAACTTGGTACATAGATACTCAAGGACTATGCAGGGATTGATTGTTTTGGGATAAATATTTGTGCATATTAATTACCTAATTTGCATAATTAGTTAATTTTCAGCTTTTCCCACAGATATCTCAAGTACTAATTATCACATTGCAATGAAACTTGGTACATAGATCCTTTAGGACTATCCAGAGACCTGATTAGCTTTAGGGTAATTAATTGTGTATATTAATTACCTAATTTGCATAATTAATTAATTTTCAGCTTTTAATGTTTCAAGTAGTAAGCATTACATTTTAATAAAACTTGGTACATAGATACTCAAGGACTATGCAGGGATTGATTGTTTTGGGATAAATATTTGTGCATATTAATTACCTAATTTGCATAATTAGTTAATTTTCAGCTTTTCCCACAGATATCTCAAGTACTAATTATCACATTGCAATGAAACTTGGTACATAGATCCTTTAGGACTATCCAGAGACCTGATTAGCTTTAGGGTAATTAATTGTGTATATTAATTACCTAATTTGCATAATTAATTAATTTTCAGCTTTCACACTGATTTCTCAAGTACTTAATCATCACATTTCAATGAAACTTTGTACATGGATGCTGTAGGACAATAGACAGACCTGGATTAAAATCTGTACATATTAATTACTAATTTACATAATTAACCATTTTTAAGCTATTACACTGATATCTAAAATACTAATTATTCCATTTCAATGAAACTTAGTGCAAAGATGCTCTAGGACAATGTACAAACCTGATTAGTTTGGGGTTAAAATCTGTTCATATTAATTCCCTAATTAGCATAATAATTTATAATTTTTTTTGGTTCCAATCACATTTCAATAAAACTTGGTACATAGATGGTCTGTTACATTGCGCAGACCTCGTTAGTTTTCCATTAAAATCTGTTCATATTAATTTTTTGATTTGCATTATTAGTTTTCGGCTTTTCCATCACTATCACTATCTCTGACAAGTAATTTTGAATTATATTTAATGTGTCTCCAATACTCTTGAGCAGCACATAGGAGTTCTTTCTAAGCTTTCTTTGATTGTACATATTTGTGGATGATAATTATAATACATTTGATTGTTTATATTTGATTTATATATCTTGTTACTTTAACATGATACACTGACCTGACCTGTTCCCAAATTAGATTACTTGTAATTACTCCAACATCTAAAATAATTAGCTTATTACAACAGGTCAACACAAAGTTGTTTTTTTCCACAAAAAAAAAATCACAATGGGTTCTATGGCCGTAAAAACAAATATATGTTCTTATCTGCTCACCAGAGGGCAGCCTGCCACTACACATTGCTCATAAATTAGTAAGTCAGAAAGAGGGGGGGGGCATAAAGTTTGTTTACCAAGATGATAGTGTGTGACAGGTTTTTTTACAGTACCTATATAATTTCAAATTACTAAGCTTCACCTAACTATTAAAGTCTATTGTTGCCCAAACCTATTATTGGTCAATGTCAATATAAAAAAAATGCAGTGTATATCACTTACAGGGATTTTTTTAAACAAGGGAACAAGGGCGCAGCGCCCTCATGCCAGGGCCATGCGCCTCCTTACCCTGGGGAGCAGATCCGCTGGCAACCATAAAATTCTGATTGACCAGGAATCACGTGTGTCCACAGTCTTCAACTGCATGTGACCTGTCTGATAGTAATTTTGGCCCCAAGGAAGCCATAGAATGCTCCATTTTAACTTAGAATTATCAAAAACTCCACACCCCAGTAGGGAGAACCCTATCTCCCCCACTTGGTGGCGCCGCCGCTAAATTGCAGTGCTCCCTCTTGCAGTTTTTTTCTAGAAAAACCCTTGTCACACACAATTGAAGTAATTGAATTGAGACCTTGAACATCATGTTTCCAAAGCCAAAAAAAAGTTTTTCATTGGTTCATCAAAGCTCACATGATTTGACCACTGCCACTGATTGACTATTTTATTTGGTGGACAAGATTATGCTGCCTGATAGATGATATTTATTTGTTTAGCGCCCTCTATAGACAGATAATGCCTGACATCAATACTTGCATGATTTGACCACGGCCTCTGATAGGCTATTTGCTAGAGGAAGATTTTAATTGAGTTGCCTGATAGCAATATTTACCTATTTATCGCCCTCTATAGATAGTTAATGGCTTACATCAATACATGTAAAGAGTTACCATTTTATAACTCACTTCAGTCTTAATAACTAGTATTCATAATATCGTCAAAATATTTACTTTCAGAAACTACGTATATTTGATGAGAACGGTTGTATTATATTACCTTTAGAGCAGTCATTGGATAGGCTGATAGAAAGTGAGGTGTTTCACAGTGGAGGCTCTGTTATAATAGAGTATGTAGATGACAGTTGTGCTAAGTTGGAAAATATTGAGAGTTATTCATCACGATAACCACACAGTTTAATATATAAGGTAAGATTAAAATCAATTATACTTATGAGAAAATTTGTGCTTATTTATCTACTTGATCAGTTTTGAGAAATCAAAAGTACTTATTATTTGAACATTGTTTATCTGCCTATCCAAACATCTTTCTATAGTTCCATTTCATTTTTCCACACGTGATGTGATCCATTTGCTGACTGCGGGCTATTCAGACAATTTTCATCCAGACCCAGGAATTTGGATTTAGTTAAACTTACCATATTGTATGTCATATTTTCTCCATGGTTATATATATTTTATTATAGCAAATGATCGATCTACTTCTAGTTTGATATTTGTAGTTATTGAGCATGCAATTGCTTCACAGGGTACATATGGTTGTAATTATTGCAGCTGGCAAATGTTTTAGAATTAAGCTCTTGAATACTGTAAACTACTGATGGATTTGGCAATCTGTCTAGAATAGAATAAAATAAAGTTAAATTGAAATAAAATGTCAGTGTTTGCTAAGAATAAAATAAACACAATGCAATTACTGGGCACAGTCCCTCTATCATACTGATAGAGAGACTGTGTACTGAGATTACGATAAACTAAATAAAATAAAACATTGATTCAATAAAATAGAAAACGATGATATTGAAAAATAAGGAAGCTTCAATAAATTCATCAGGATATTTTTAATGTATTTACTTTTATTTAATGTACAAAACTAAATGTTGGCAGCTGTTTTTCAAAGTTTATAATCGCAACAACGTTTGCTCCAGGCATTCTTTTTCCTATTTTGAATGATAGTGTTGTTGAGGTTTGACTGACAGTAGTTGTGTATGGCTTCCTCTGACTGACTTTATTAGTCTAAGTATAGAATATCCCCACCTGCAGGATATTCTCTTTAGCTTCTTTATTTAACCCTTACGTGGTCAAGTCAATGTAAAAAGTACATGTGGCTGACAAGATTAGAATTAATCTTTTTTTATACCTGCCTATAGAGTCTGTGCATGAAGAGAACTTCAATGCTCAGCTTAAATGGAATATTATATAATATTTCTTGTAGTATGCAGCACTAATTGCCTCATTACTGCTCTAGCTTTAATTTCCTGTAAACTTGGAATAATTGTCTGTTAATATATTCTGTCACACTCCATTCTGTGATATTGCAGCTGGTCACTGAATTACTGTTCAGTAATTAGTAATATGTCAAATTTAATTGGTTATATTGCTTCATATAGAATTTCATGTTCAGTATAAATTTAATTAGATTTACTGATAGTTACTGTACTCTCATGAGTATGTTGGGACGATTTTACTGCTAATTTTTGGGCCTTGACCTGGTAAAATCTTAGGTGGTAGATATTTTTTTCTGCAGCCCCATCACAGGTTGTGTGTTATCCCTCTAAAGAACTTGATTTCAAGAAAAAGGGATGACAGGGTGATTTTGTATATATATCCTGAGTCAAAATGAAATTCAAGTTCCGTCAGCTTATTGGCTGCTGGGGAGGTCGGTCTTTAAAAAAGTATGTGATTGTATACATGTATGTAACTTAAGGCACAAACAAAATTGCTTTGGTTCCTCATTTCCTTAATTTTTACACTTATTTTGTTTATAAAATGTGAATTTCATTTTACCAAATTACAAATTGTATAACTAGTAATGTTTTTCAAGAACACTATATAAAAATTTCTGTTGCATCAAGGACGTGCCAGTGAATTAGCACAACTTGTTGCGTCGTACTAATTCTTTGTGCGTCAGTGACATGTCATATCAGCTAAGAGGGTACACTGTTTCATATTCCAGTTGTTACTATAGATTCTGTTGCTAAGCAACCAAAGTCATTAGATGTAAATAAGGCTGCTGGTTTAGATGGGCTGCAGGCAAAGCTTTTAACTATTTACTAGTGTTCCAAATTAATTTATTACCTTGAAAATTTCGCTGCTTGTGGAAATATACAAGAGTTTGAGTGATCCCAGTGATTCTCGTCATGTCTGTACCAATTTTATCTATAGTATTAAACGCTATTTTCATTGTCTACTTACAAAGTAATATTTATCTTTATGGTAAATGATCTTAATCAAGTTTGTGCCTTCCTTTTGTGCCAGTCAGCTTGAATCTCAGTATGGAGAACAAGGAACTGATTGGTGTAATTTTCCTGGACTTTAAATACGAAAAACATTCAAGCTTGTAAACTATACTCACCTTACTTCCATTTGTACCCCATCACTACAAACTTTCGTGGGCTCCATGGTGGCTAATTTAGAACTGCTCACTTGGATGCTAATATTTTCCCAGGCTGTCATTTTTTTCTGGTACCTGTGGGCGATTTTCTTCAAACTGAGAATTTTTAGACAGTTAATTATGCCCCTTGAGTTTAGTTGATACTCAAATATAGAATAGTAGTAAAGCAAGCTAGTACGTGCGTGCGTGCATGCGTCCAGACCCGTATTTTAGAAATGCCTGGACCAATCACAATCAAACTTCACACATGCATCATACATGATATTATACATATGCACGTAAATTTGTTTCATGATCTGATTCAAGATGGCCGAATGGCGGCCATTTTTGTGCTAAAAATCATCAAAATCAAGCATTTCCTGGCTGTTTACAGATGGATTTTGTTCAAACCTTGTACATACGTTGGACATTATAGGACCTTGATGCACATCATTTTTTTTTACGATCTGATTCAAGATGGCCGAATGGCGGCCATTTTTGTGCTAACAAATCCTAAAATTCAAGCATTTCTTGGTTGTTTACAGATGGATTTTGTTCAAACTTGGTATGTACATTAGACATTATAGTACCTTGATGCAAATAATTTTGTTTTTCAGATAAGATTCAAATTGGCTGACTGGCGGCCATTTTGTTTTCATGAATGTGGTTCTCGTGCCATATCTCTGACTTGCTTTCACTGATTATGTTAAAATTTTAAATATTCATTATACATCATGCCATAGATAGACAGAGACATTGGTTTGACGATCCTATTCAAAATGGCCAAATGGTGGCCATTTTTGTGCTAAAAAATCATCAAATATCAAGCATTTCTGGATGAATTTCGTTCAAACTTGGTACATACATTAGACATTACAGGTTCCGGATGCACATCATTTATTTTTCAGATTGGATTCAAAATGGCTGTCTGGCGGCCATTTTGTTTTAATGAATGGGCTTCTAGACCCATATTTCCGACTTGTTTTGACTGATTATGTTCAAATTTTAAATATTCATTATACATAATGTCATAGATAAACAGATATATTGGTTTGACGATCCTATTCAAAATGACCGAATGGTGGTCATTTTTGTGCTAAAAAATCATCGAATATCAAGCATTTCTGACATTTATGGATGGATTTCGTTCAAACTTGGTACATACATTAGACATTACGGGTTCCTGATGCACGTCATTTTATTTTTCAGATTGGATTAATTCTAGAGCCATACACACATGTATCTCTTAAATGCTTTGACTGATTATATTCAAATTTTATATATTCATTATACATCATGTTATGTATTCAAAATGGCTGATTTTGACTGCTGTTCCAGAGCAATATCTCTCAATATGGACAAGTACTTGTTTGACGATCAGATACAAATGTCAATCATTTTAATGTTAAAAAATCATATTCCTGACATGGTTATATTTCAGCTATATTATTATAAACAAAACTATATATCTTAAATTTGATAACTAACGGGGACTGTGCCATGCATGGCTTGTTTCCTATATTTTACATTCAACTCGTCTAAATTCCATACAAAACACCTAAAAAGTATTTTCAGCGAAAATTAATTTCAGCTAAAATAAAGTATTTTACAGTAGCCTTTTTAACTTACTTAATTAAAATTACTGGCTCTTTCTAGTAGTATACATGTCACCTGACTAGTTATGCTCAATGCACACATACATATTAACATACTGAACGGCAATCTTCTGAAGAATTTCATTTGTACTAGCAGCTGGCAACATCACATATTGATTGTCGGAATTGTGTGCTTGCTGTACTGCTTCACCTCTGGTCAGAATTAATGCAGCTCAAAGGTGAATTTGTTTATGAACTCATGATCAATAAAATATTGTGTGATTTGATGTACATATATTATTCCATACCACTGAATCATCTAGTGTCATTGATCATCCAATACTACATATTCTTGGTGAAACAGATGGCAGATCTAGTTAGGTACATTCCACTACTATAATCCTGCATGTATTACTTATACAGATGGATTTCTAGTTAAGAAAATAATAAAATCAACCAAAAAATTTCCATCTGGGTCTAATATGTCCTAATACATTACCTTTTATTGAATTAGATAATACCATTTTATTTTTAGTCCCTGTTCGAACACAGCTTGAAAATGCGAACATGTGTCTGTCAGTCAGTCTGTCTGTCAGGACATGTATCTAAGGCCAAGGCATGGCTGATCACATTCAAACTTCACACTTGGTTCATACATTGGATATTATGAGTACCGTGGGTACAATTGATTCACATCATTTTGTTTTTTAGATCAGATTCAATATAGCCAACCAGTGGTCATTTTGTGATTCCATCCTGTAGTTCTTGCCTGATCATGTTCAAGTATATGTATCATATATGATGTCACACATACCACATTAAGATTTGACAATCAGATTCATTTTGATGTTACAAATGCATCAAAGTCAAGCATATTTGCCATTAGGGACCCAGATCTTGCTTGCCCTACTTTGTACATACATATAACTGGTTCATAATGTTTTTTTCAGGTCAGATTTGAAATCGATAGCCAATAAAAATGCTGTTCTAGCACCATGTCTCTGACATGCATTTACTGATCGCAATCAAACTTTACAACTAGACATTATATCATTTTGTTTCATATTCTGATTCAAAACGGCAGGCCCATTTTAGTTTTGTTTACTATTGAACCAACAGGGACTATGTCATCTCATGATGTAACTTGTTGCATGATACAATTGGATCATTGGGTAAAACCGATTTTCTCATTCAGATTCTAAATCCACATTATAAATAATATCAAATCACACCTGTAATGCTATACTTTTAACCCTCTGTTGGAAAACTCATTTGAACATATGAATCAGGTGTTACACAGTGCTATTTTGGAACCCTGAATTCTTTGCTAAACACTGAGATAAAAGATGTGCACAGGAGGACACCCTCTAATTACACCATGATGTCCAAAATGGCAGGGAATAAACAAACCATTGTGAACAAGTGAGAGGATAAGTCATTGGGAAAAATGAGATTCAATTTGAACAGACAGACAAATTTTTTACTCAAGTTTTTACTCAACAAATTTTGGCTATTTTTGTCCGAATCTTTTGAAGAAAAGTACAGACTATAAACATGACTACTGTATTTTGTGAATTTTCAATGAAAAGATGAAACTGGTGGTGAAAACAGTCATAAATATGCATTTCACTATTTTAATCTTTAATCTTCATATAATTAATCACATTACCTAGTATTTAGTGATGTAATTTGATACACACTCTATTAATTCTATCCAAGTGCATACTTTGCAGTATCCATACATCTTCCCTATCCAACTGTTTGATGTATGAAGTCCTGGGCATTATAGTGACAATTAATGAAAAAATGTTCATCATGCATTTCAGATAATACTACAACATTTATGGTACACTGTAAATTTTGGAGGTATTTGTATATAATCCTCTGATATTTTCTATTAGTTTTATGTCAGGTTAGAGAAGATTTTTGTTAATACGAGATAAAGGAAGGAATTGTAACAAGATTTCTGAACTAAAGAGGATACAGACAGAGTGATGTAATATATTAACTGGAATGAAACTGGCTGATACAAAAATGCAAACTATTTATTTGTATGCATGTTTTGGTTATAGTAACTGTTTTATTGCATGCAAAGCCTATGTATCGAACTATATTATTTTTGTTGCCATGCAGATATAAACCACAAACATGTATTATTATTGAGGTTGTAAACTGCACACTTGTTTTCAAATTGAGATTGTAAACATCATACCTGTATTCATGTGGAGATTGTACACATCGCACCTGTATTCACATGGAGATTGTAAACGTCACACCTGTATTCATGTGAAGATTGTAAACATCACACCTGTATTCACATGGAGATTGTAATCGTCACACCTGTATTCATGTGAAGATTGTAAACATCACACCTGCATTTGTGTGAAGATTGTAAACATCATACCTGTATTCATGTGGAGATTGTACACATCACACCTGTATTCACATTGAGATTGTAAACGTCACACCTGTATTCATATGAAGATTGTAAACATCACACCTGTATTCACATGGAGATTGTAAACATCACACCTGTATTCATGTGAAGATTGTAAACATCACACCTGCATTCATGTGAAGATTGTAAACATCACACCTGTATTCATGTGGATATTGTAAACATCGCACCTATATTCATGTGGGGACTGTAAACATCATATCTGTGTTCATGTGAAGATTGTAAACATCACACCTGTATTCATGTGAAAATTGTAAACATCACACCTGCATTCATGTGGAAATTGTGAACATCATACTTGTATTTACATGGAGATTGTAACTTGCACACTTGTATTCAAATTTAGATTGTAAATATTGCACCTGCATTGACGTGAAGATTGTAAACATCACTGTTGTATTTAAATGAACATCATACTTGTATTTATTGAGAGTGTAAACCACACACCTGTATTCATGTTAAAATTGTAAACATCACAACTGTATGCATTTGCAGATTATAACTATCATACCTGTATTTATGGGAAAATTGTAAACATCACAACTGTATTTATTTAAGTTTTTAAATATCAACTATATTCAAATACAGATTTTGAACATAAGACTTGTATTCAAATTATGTTTGTAAACATCACACCTGTATTTATGTGGAGATTGTAAACATCATACCTGTATTCATGAGAAGATTGTAAACGTCACACCTGTATTCATGTGGGGATTGTAAACATCGTATCTGTATTTATGTGGGGATTGTAAACATCATACCTGTATTCATGTGGAGATTGTAAACATCATTCTTGTATTCATGTGGAGATTGTTAACATCACACATGTATTCAAATGGAGATTTAAAAAAATCACACTTGTATCTATATGGAGATTTTGAACATCACACTTGGAGAAACAACAGAGCCTTGTAAATCTTGTGTTTTTCTGTAGATTGTCAATTTATACTTTGCAATTTGAGCAAGCCATAATCTTTGAAATTGAAGTGGCTTGAGACCACTTTCTCAACTATTGAAGAAGATGCCCATAGGCTGAGTTCAAACTCATACATTAAAGAAGTGCGGATTTGTCTGTTGATGCAATTATATACATATTTTAATGATATCATGAGCTGTCAATGCTACATTGTAGGTATTCAGTTATTAATGAGCAAAGCATACAATATTACTGCACCATACTTAATTGTGCAGTTGGATATTTTAGTTTTTTTCTTCCTAGTCTATTATTGACTGGCATTTGATATATTCTAGTCCAAAAACAGATATGCACTCATAAAACAAAGTCATTCAATGCTATATAGCACTTCAGTTATGACTACCAGTAGTTAAACTTTAAATTTATCTTCTATGATAAAGTGAAGATATCAAAACTAAATGCTTACCTTAATAAATAATAGAAATTAATGTTATGCCATTTAAGATAATAGAGTAGACCCTTCAGATTTACAGATTTTTATTATGATGGAAAATATAAATGCAGTATTTGCTCTTTTAATGTGGTAATGTATTTAAATTATTTGTATTTAAATTATTAGCATCACATCTCTAAATAGAAGTTCTCATAAACTAAAGATTGCATTTATTATATGCTGGTTCATTAATAAAAATATGACTTACTATGTATTTTGTCCTTTACATTCATGTGTTACCCCCTGATACTAATAGAACAAAAACCCACAGACTGACTGAACCACTGACTCAAGTCAGTCTTTCAAGTGCAGCAGCAGCATTTCAACTGTCTGAACTACTAGAAAACACGATAAAAACAGCCTCTTAGCATATTCATAATTGAGTATATTATTTGTTTTCAGAAAAAGAAATATTTTAAAAGCGACTCTGTTGCACGTCACACAGGATAGACAGACAGACATGAAAAACATGTTTTTAGCTCTGCTGTTGACTTTGTCGAGTGGAGCTTATCATATGAGTGGTTGTTCGTCGTCTTCGTCCGTGTCAATGTTTTACTTTTTCGACTTCTTCTTGAAAACTACAAGCCTGAATGCTTTGATACTTGGTGTATATGTACCTTGGTTAGACCGCTCTCAGATTTGTTCAATTCGTGATGATATCTTTAATTCTCTAATTTTAGTGAATATTTTTGTCATTTTTGGTAAAAAGTGATATTTTTGACTTCTTGTTAAAAACCGTAAGTCCAATTGCTTTGATATTACATATATAGGTACTAAATGTGGACCTCTCCCAGATTTGTACATTTAATAATCATATCTTCAATTCTCTAATTTTGGAGAATATTTTTGTCATTGTTGGTAAAAAATGATATTTTCGACTTCTTGTTAAAAACCGCAAGTCCAATTGCTTTGATATTGCATATATAGGTACTACATGTGGACCTCTTTCAGATTTGTTAATTCCATGGTGATATCTTCAATTATCTAATTTTAATGATTATTTTTGTCATTTTTGGTGAAAAGTGATATTTTTGAATTCTTGTTGAAAACAGCAAGTCCCATTGCTTTGATACTATACATATTGTTCATTTTCTAATGATATCTTCTGTTCTTTTATTGAAATGTGCATTGCTAACAGCGGAGCTATCTCTGCCGACAGGCTGCTTGTTAAATAGCTTGAAGCCTGGTGATTCTAAAAATGTATATTTTGATGGGTCTTTTGTAACCATTTATAGTCATAATCAGTCATTTATAGTCACAAGATGAAAACTTGTACACAAATAATACTCTTGCTATGCCTAAGGACTGACAAATAGTATGAAGTCCCAAGGAGTCTTAATGTAATACTGCCATACCTATCTATTCTAGCTGCTCAAGAAAAATACCACAGACTAAATATAAATACCCTCTAAATAAAGAATGTCAAATTTAATAAGACCTAGTTGCAGACACCAATTAACTTTCTACCTGGAAGTGTGGTACCATGCTGAGTTGTGATATCACCACATTGGGTGGGCATCCAACCACAGTGACACTTGAATCCAGGTCATCTAAAAAGTTATAATTAATTCCTAAATTAATGGTTCAAAATGTGATACATGGCAAATAATTTATTGATATTTGACAGCACAATGAACTGACAGATGCATCTTTTATGTAGTAGATATGTAAACTATATTGTGATGTCATGTCTCTCTATACTCAGTACAGGGAAAGAAAGTGAAATAAAATCAGTCATTGACTTTATGTTCTTAAAATATCTCTAAACTTATTTAACTCATCAGGAATATAATGTAGAGATGCATTCCAGTAGATATTATGCTTGATTGTAACTTCACTGCAAACCGTTTTTATTGGGAGGTGTTGCTTTTACAGGGAGGGTAATGCTGCCTATCATTCTGGAAGAATAATTTTAGTTTCATTTTACCACATGTAAAGTTATTTTGAGGATTGGTGGACCAAGGATTTTTCTGAACTCTCACAAAATTGTCATAAATCATAAATACTGTATTTTCTGTAATAAATTAGCCAGAATTTTGATAAACAAATGAAACCCTATTCAATGGCCTTGGTTGCCTGGAAAGGAGAGACAATTGGCACCACGTACCTCATCCCAACAAAAATGCTCTTCCCCATACCATAATAGTGTAGTGATCCTTGGGCAATTCTAGATGGGTCATATCTGTTTTTATCATCGTATTTTATTTCATTTTGTGCCTCTATATAATTTTCATCTGTTCCTGTCAGTTATAAATAAATATAGGTTTATACAGGTTTCACCTTAATGGGATAAATTTATCTGAAAGCTTTTTCAATGTCATATCATATTGCTTGATTGTTTATATGAATATCAATTGCCTGCTCTTGTTTGACATTACAATTTTCATATTGTGGGAATTTAATTCTTGTCTCAAGAAATCCATTGTTATATAAAATGTTGTCTCTGATCCCTGATGCCTAACAATCTTAAATATTACTATTACTGTTACCAGTAAATGTCAGCCTTTTAAGTGAACCCCTAATATTATCTGAAATATATCTCCCAAACATTGGCGGAAACTGAATGCTAAACCTCCCTAACCATATTTTTCAGGAAATCAATCAAGGAAATCAAGTTTATTTTATGCAAATGAGCAAATTCTATATATTTTCAGCTGTCCAATTAGATCGAAACTTGGTTCAGTGCTCTAGCATATTAAAAACAGTTGATTTGTGTTACAATACAATCTGAGATGGTTGACTGGCAACCATGGATCATATCGTAATTTCAAATCATATTGTATTGTAAGATAGTTATGACTGAGTCAAACACAACCCCATAAAGCATGTCTGCTCTCGCAATCTGACATAACTATCCCACAATGCACTATAATTTGGAATTGTGATATATGTTTTACATTGATATTAGAGACTCGCATATGTCAGATCGTCTGGCAGTCCAAGGAATTTGTTCAGTGTAGAACTGGTACATTCAAAAAGAAGCATATAAATGCTGACATTTCTCTTGTCATATATTAAGGTAGAAGCCTATTCATAGTTTTACAGAAAATTGGTCATAAAACCCATGACAATATTCATTGGTTTATTATGTAAAATCATGAAGCTATTGCCTCATGACACAATAAAAGCATTTTTTGTGTGTGTTGCAGTGTTGTTTTTTGAGAAACTTGGAAACTTTTCCAAATATTTTTCAAAAATCGCTACTTTTAGAACAATTCCATAGAACACAATGTTAATTGTATTTTCAACACTTTTTAAACCAGATTTTCAAAATCAGAACAACAATAAGTACTCTGAGATTACCAATATATGTAATCAGCGTTCAATTTAAAATATGGCATAATATATCTCTGCCATATGAACCTATGGTAAAAGTGTATAATAATACTGCCAAAATGGAAACAATCAACTAAAATAAGAGTATCATTTTTCTCTGAAATTAGGCTGGTCACCCTATATTTTTTTTAAGTCAATATCCTTATATTGCCCTGGAGTACAATATATTGTCAATGACTTGTTTATATTACTTCCTTCCATTGTGAATGCCTTGCACTTGTATACCTCTGTATGAATGTCATTTATCACATCTTCATACTATGATCATAACAATATCTGTCATATACATAAGCATATTTACTACTATTAGTTTAATTTTAATAATCTGATGTTCATAAATTTGTTACGCAATTGTTATTACGATAATGTTCCAGGTGTACTGTATTATGCGGCTTTCTTTTTGTATAGAAGGCAATCTGATCATATGGACTCATTGTGCATTGAACCTCACTGATTTTAGTAAATATCACCTACACATGTACACTAGTGTTCTTTCACAGACAATTCAATGAACAAAACATCCTCTGAGAAACCTTCATTTAAAAAAAAGGAATTCCATCATGTATGTATTGCATCTGTGTTCAGTCAGTGATAGTACTACCCAGTGTGTTTTATTGTGACCCTTTTGTATCAGGGCCTCATTATTTGAATAATATTAGAATCTTGAATTTATATTTCTGTGAATTCAAAGATGGTTAAAAATTATAATAAGACACTGTCAGAAAAGTTTGACCAAATATTACAAAACATAGTTTGTTGTTAGTTAAAAGAGTCTATAGTCTTTTATTTTTTATTTTTTGCACTGATTACATCAACTGTTTGTAAGCCTTCACAAGTAGGAAAAATTAATGGGAAACCAGTAGGCAGCAGGCAATGTATTAATAAATTTGTCATCAAACAGTTGTGCACTAGTGACTTGCTCAAAATCTTTGTATATGTTTAATTTGTTTATGCCTCTCGTCAGCGTTAATAGTTCTCTGCACTGAACAACATTTGTACTGAAGAACAAAGTGGTCTGGAGTTGCATCCTTACAAAGTGTGTAAATACTGTCATCAGGGGTACAACTTTGGTTTTTTATTTGTTCATATGCCAAACTGAGTCGGTGTTTGTCATTAAAAAATTATATGGGGAAGAAACTATTGCAGATGAACTTTTGATACTTTAATACCTTGACATCATTTGTACCTATCTAACTACATTTCACAAATTTAACAATGTACCAGTATCAAATGAAAATATTGTAAAGTACAACTTCTGTTTAGTTTTATCAGATTTACAGCTCTTACTATTTGATATACAGAGTTTTCAAATGGACTCTCAAACACCAACTTAAATAATTCAAAATAAATAAATGAAGCTTAAACTTCCCTATCTGTAAAGTTGCATGCCCCTCCCCCTACATAAATCTCACTTTTATAGCATGGAGCGTTTATAAATAACTTGACATACTGTAGCTGGAAACCCTATACATATGACCTCTGCATTTTACATTTTCAAAACATTTTAATAATGAAAAAATCAGAAGTAGAAATAAAAAATATGCCTCAGTCTCTTTAACGAGATCCTTCAGTTTTGCAGATTTCAATAAATACAGATGAGTGGTGTCCCCATTTTCTTAGAAGGTCATTCATATCTGCCCCATGTTTTCACTGCTATCTCCCTTTGTTTGATAATGGTTTATCCCACAGTTATGTAAACCAATAAAGCATTAGCAAGACTGTCTTGAAAGTTGATGTGTTATTTCTGGAGATTTCTGAGATGCTACACACACCACATGCCGAGTGATCCATTTAAAATCTGTGAGTGCCATTTTCTTTCACCTACTTCTCTTTTCTTTTGGGCAAACTTGTGCATTGAAGTGTTTGTATTACCTGATAGTGTGTACATGGTGTATATAAGGCTGTTAAAAGTGACTTCCATCTATGTATTAACTATGTGGTAGACTATAACTTCCTGATCATAAACACATTGTGGGTCCTATTTTTAAAAAGGCCAGGTCTTGACAGCTCAGAGACTCATTACATGACATTAATTAGATGATCAGTAAAAAGCTAAGAAAAGAACTAAGAATTGACCGTGTCATTTATCATGCTCATTTCACTTGAGTTGGTAACCTTTTATAGTTCTTTAATCCCTAGTGGTCAGTCGTGCGCTGCAGGAAATTCAATCTCTGTAGTAGGAAGCATGTAGGAATTGGTATGTATACTCATTTCTGTTTTCGACAATTTAGTATGGTTTCTACTTGGCTTTATTTTATGATTCCTGACACCAATTATTCACCAGAGATATGCAGTGCATACATTCAATTGCTGCATTAGGTTAAAATTCCTAACTTCCTCATGAAAAACTACATATGCCTGACATATACAGTGTATAGGGAATATCATAACAGCATGTTCACTATTCAGTATGTACTTCACTTTTATGAAAGCACTAGGTATTCAAAATAAAATAGTAATAATTCTAGTTAATTATTGTAACTAAATGTAATACATAGTATACCAATTTATATGATTAACTTCTTGCTTGGCCAGTGTTTGTGCAGAGATAGTATTCTAATATTCTATTGTCAATATCCAATCTTAAGATTAAGGGCTGTTCCAATGTTTTATTGGTTTCTGTGTAAATTATTTTTCCCCCTAGAATTAGTAATTAAATTATATATTTTTATACAGCCTATGGATCAAATCAATTATATACAATGAGTTTACTGATTAGAGATGAAATGGTATTGATTTTTAGAATCAAAATTGACTGGTGTGCACTCATTAAATTAAACATGTCCTTGGGAGAAAAGTTTTATTTAGACAAAAACAAGTGTCTGTTCATTAAAAAAATCAAATACTCTGCATATTGATTTTGATAGAACTACATGATGTGAGACTATAATGAAATGAAAAAAATAATACCTTTTAAAAATTATAGGTCTAAAGTATTACAAAATATGGGAAAGATATTTTGTGGAAGATTTTAATTTCACTATTTTTGAAAGTTTTACATATTTGTGTGTACCAAAATGAATCTACATATTCTGATACAAATATTTGTGAAATCCTAATATATATCATATAACATGCCAGGGGTAGAATTATGGGGTGACATTTTGGGACCATGTGGGCTTGTTTGAGAATAATTTTAGAGCCAGCCAAAAAAACAAAGAGCTTGGAAACATAACAAATATTTGGGAAGTTAATGGCAGGATAGATTAGGAGGTAAAAAATAATTCAGACAGAAATTATGAGCAGGATAAGAATATAAAATTATTGTGAAGAAAATTAAAGATATTCTTAAGCATATCTGACATGTATCAGAGCATTCAGAAAATAGTTAATTTGAATGAAGCATTTAGAGAGTCAAGTGAGCTTCTCATGGCAATATAAGCTAATAATAATAATAATATAATTTATTGTTTCTTTAGAAATACCAGTTTCTATCAGGACGTAGCAATAACATTTTATGAAAAAACAAGTACATAAATATGAAATGAAAAAAAGAGTTCAGCTTACATATTTCATTCATTGAAAGCAGTGTGAATATAGTGTGCAAGATTGGTTAATGCATAATGTATATAAATTTGTTAGTATTTTAAATAATTTGTGATTAATAGTAAATCTGGAGGTCTTGGTGTAAAATTTAGAATATTGCATCAGAAAATAAGACCCTATGAAAGATTCTAGAAGCATCCTGGGTTCCCTTAATTTAAATCCCAGTATATAAAAATGTTAGTACATTGTATAATAATATCGTGAGAAACCCTCAAAGACATTGTATTCAACCTGCAAATCCAAGTGAAAGAATAAAACTTGAATGGGTTTGCCATACTGTACTAAATGAGAGTTACCAGGGTAATGAGCCAATAGGTAGTAGTTGGAATGTCTTGGTTATGCTAGATGTCTAATGATTTCATGTGTCATTTCCCCCAGTAGCCAGCATGTCTACAATACTGCATTTTGCTCATTACCATAGTAGTTCTGTCATTCTTGTACGCTATTGACAGTGTATGCAAGTTATTGGGTATTGAAGAGTGAATATCACTCACTGAGTATTAGCAATAGAACTGTAGGTTTCACACTACAATTAGAATTCAAGGCATGAGGTCACATATGCATCTACGAATGTAATTCTCATCATTTTCGAAATGTGTTTTCACAAGGGATGGCATTTCAAATACGAGACCAGAATAACCTAATTTTCAATTAATCATTGTGATTAATCAATCAATCAAGTTTATTCCACCAAATAATAAATACAATATTAATAATAATAACAGTAGCTATAATATAATAATAATCTGGCATGGACCACAGGTGTAGTTCATTCAAACTAATCTGGTCTGTGGCCCAAAATATCACATATTGTAAGAAAAAAAATGTAAAGTATAATTATTCTTTAAATGACAAAAAAAAAAGCATTGACATAAATAATTATTTAAAGGGCGGTGGTTGTTAAGCCGTGCATGTGTGACATTTGTGTTGATAAACATTGATTTACCCACAATCCAATGAGCTCTTCTAATGGAAATCACAACTACAAGTTTTGATTTGGATGCGAGGTTCAGAAATTAACACTGTTGACTCTTTTGATACATTTCCATCACAAAGGAAATTACATAGTTAACGCTCAGTAACGTCTCAATTTGTATTCGTTGGTCTATGCAACAGTCAAAGTCACCATCTTTGTTCATATGAGTCCCACATCTTGCGCATGAGTGGCACAATGACCACCGCTCTTTAATAATTAATGTTTTACAATTTTTTTTAAATGCTTTTGTTTGTTATAGATTTGAATATGTAAGGCAGGGTGTTCCAGTGATTTGTTGTTGAATAGGCAAAGCAGTGCTGGCTTTATAGATTTGTGATGTTGAAAACTTTCAAGCAACTACATAAGATGCAAATTGAACTAGGCTGCCACAAACAACCTAAAATATCTAAGAAAAAAAGTGCAATGTTGTAGAAGATGAAATTCATTTTATTATAACCTGTGACAATTACAATATTGGGAACAAAAATGTATAGCCATTTCTCAAAACAAATTCTAAAGTTCATCAGACAGGTAGTTCACTATTTAAAAACTTCGTTTAGATATTATTATTATATACCCAGTAGTGATGATATTAGCAAAAACAACTTTTTTGAAGGTAATGCACTTGTGTAAAATAGGTGCTCTAAAATTTAGTTTCAGCAATGTTTACAGAGAGACATGTACAGTTTATGTGACAACGAGGACTACCAAATATGTGGCAGCTTTCAAGGCAAATGCATTATAAAAATTGGACATTAACAAAAATATGTATTGCAGTGAATCATTGTTGAATGTGTTTGAATGTACTGCACCTAATCATTATTACTAGAAGAAAATATGAGTGAAAAACCACTGAAGAACAGAAAACAATGGAAGAACAGAAAATTTGCATATACACAGTTTGTGACAGTGTCTTTTAAAACCTATTTTGAAAATTAAAATAAATTGTACCTTGCGGCAATATAAATATAATGATATAAAAAATAATTGGAGATCCCCATGCTATGCTAGGATTCATAATAAGTGGCATCAATTTTGTTGAATTGATAAGAAAGAACTGCCTCGTAGCCATTTGTTGTCCACAAACTGCACTTATTTTACTGCACAATTAGACAATTTATATTTAATAGTTTCCTGAATGAAAGTAGTGAGTAAAAAATTTCCTATATAGAGATATATAAATTTACATTGAACACCAAATGTGGTTAGACATCCTTTGACTATTCTCCTTCCCAGAGTTCCTTGCGGTTAGAACACCCAAAGTATCTCTGCCACCACACACTGCCATTTTGTGGTGAAACACCACCAGACTTTTACTACACGTATCATTTGTGTATTTTTGTTATTAGAGGGCTCTCGTGTTAATTTATTCCTACTGGAAAACAAGTTATAAAATATTTTATCGATAGCTGATAACGATTTTTCCGTAAATGCACTGTCAAAGGTGAAGTAGTTATAATTTACAAAAATAAATAATTTCATCCCGGAACAGTTACTAAGCAAGGTGTTACTTGGTTCATCAAAACTGACCATCCTGTCGATTGCCAGACAAAGGAATATAAAGAAACGATTGCACTTAAACGTATTGACGGCTAAATCGTCCTACTGTCTGTGTTATGGAAAGAAAGAAAAAAAGCTTCTAACTTTTAAAACAGTCAGTATATGCAAATAACAGGTACACATTTGTCGGGTTCGAAAATCAAACACTTGCATGGTAATGTTTTGGTGAGCATCTTGAAAGTAGTGCCACTGTCATGCATTGACCAATCAACGATGAGCATAAGATCGTATGGTGGCAGAGATATATTCGTAATAGAACTCTGCCTGGGAGATTGTATTATATGCTCATTTTCCCTTGTTTTTATAGTATAAAAAATGAAATATTTTGTAGACTAGAATATAAAATAAACTATTGATCAAGCAAAATAAGCTGCCAGATCATTCCATTCTGGTAATCCTTTGTTATTCAACTGTACTGTACTGTGACATATTTTTTCGAGAGTTTTTTTTTATGCACATTAGCAGATTTCATGAATGAAAAAATTGCTAATGTCTCTATTAAAAGCAGGGTACAGTTAACGAACCAACAAGTTCATCATGACAGACACTTTCCCTACCGAGGACCATGTCTTCAACCATTTGTTATGAATTCAGCAATGTGTGCAGCTTTAACAGATTTTAGTCTGTCTGTTTTTGACTCCCATATGCGAAGTCTTTGTGTGTCTGCCTGTTCCACTGATATCTCAAGAACCATATGTTTGTTTTGGAAGAAACTTGATGCATAGATGCTCTGGGCTAATGTGCAGATTAGATTAGGTGTTGGATTAAATCCATGCATATCAATTACCTAATTTTCATAATGATTAGTCAATATTCAGTGTTTCCACAGATGTCTCAAGTACTATTCATCACATTACAATGAAACATGGTACATAGATGTCATAGGACAATTCACAGACCTGATAAGTTTTGGGTTAATACATTTACATGAAAGTCTGTGCATATCAATTACCTGATTTGCATAACAATCAGTTATCAGGTTTTTCATCAATATCTTAAGTACTTAAATCTTATTTCAATGAATCTTGGTACATAAATACTCTAAGACAATGCAATGATCTAATTAGTTTTGGGTGTATATACATCCATAATAATTACCTAATTTGCATAATAACTTATATTTTGGCTTTCTCTCGAAGCTTGTGGGGGTGAGTTACATTGCATAACAAGAACTAGCATTTAATAGTTAGTCAATTATATCACTGTCAAGGAAGTAATTTCCCAATAGAAAGGTTGCAGAAGTATTTTATTTCTCGTGGGGAATTAAAAGCCTTAAATTTAGTGCAATGATATTAAACCTAGAAAACGAAAAACGACTGTGCCTGTAATTAGTTATTGATAGAAGTTGACACTTATTTTAGTCAATATAACTTTCTCTCACTATTTTTAACCTGTACAGGATTGTCTTGATAATGTAACAACAATTTTAATTTCTGCTATCTATAGTGTTTTATTTTATGTTATTATAAACACATTCTGAGTACTCATTTGACTTCAATTTCAGAGTTTATTGAGAAATTCTGGTAATTTTGTTTTTAAAGTTGTGCATTGTTCAATTATAACAATCAAGGATTGGTGGTTGTGAATGTTTGCATGTTTGCATATAGAACATGCAATGTACTGCTATCTTGCTCATTATTATCCCATCTTTCCCTTGTTATCACACAATAATAAACAGTGCATTACACTTAATTCCCTAAATATCACATACCTGAACAACCCTGTGCAGCTCTCAGAGCATCTCTGGGGAGGGGTGCTAAAATTTAACAATTCTACTTCATTCAAGTGATTTTCAACACATGAGAGACCAATTTGACAGTCTGAACCATCTACATGTATTTGGATGACTTATTGTATTACTTTAGCAAATCATTTCAACTTAGGAAATTAAAATTTTTTCAGTTCATAATCAATATATATATCAATATATAGCATTTGCTTCACATGGCCGTGATATTTATACATCCTTTTTTGGAAATATTAGGGACTAAAGAATTTTTCTCTTTCATTTGGCTGTACTCATCATCTAGCTGAACTTATTCCATGCCGACCACTATAACCATCAAAATACAAATACATGTAACAGTTAACTGTTACATGTTTTGTATTTTGATGGTTATAGTGATCGTTCAAATTTTTGCTTTGGATCTAGCTCTGGCATGAAAAGTTCAATAGAATTCAATAAAACATCGCCGACAGGTTGACATGACTTTGCTTTGTAATCTAAACCAAGGCGGCTACTTAGTGGTCATTTTAGTGGTAAAAATTAGTGAACCAGTTGATTTTATTCATACTAGGCAAATAGACCAGACATAATAGACCCACAGAACAAATCATTTCGTTGCATGGATTCAATAAAAAATGACAAACTGGTAGCCATTTCATCTCTGAAGCATGGTTACCCGGCAAACAATATATGATTGAATCTAAAATTGACGGTTTGAAACTAATAATTGACCATGAGCCTAACAATACAATACCTAAAGGAATGTTGTCAAGTGGTACTCCGTCATGGAATACATGAAACAATTAGGTGTTGGTAACTTTAAATAATTATAAATGAGGAATGTCAATGTGTTTGACTTGTTACTGCAAAACACACTCCAGTGTGTGTATGCCATAATTGTCTATATTTATTGCAACAGTATTCTTTAAATATGTATGAATGCACCGAAAAAGTAGTACCAGGTAGTCTTTTACTGTAAAATACTTTCTTTTAGCTGAAATTAAATTTTACTGAAAAAGTTTTTTGGGTGTTTTGTATGTAATTTATTTTCACTGATTTTTGACGAGTTGAATGTAAAATATAGGATAAAAAGTATAATCGGTGGAATCTATTTTCACTGAAGCATCTCTTCAGCGAAAATAACTTCCAAGCGAAATTAAAGTATTCTACAGTACATGGCTACCTAAACAGAAAAACAATTCACTTGTGCTTCTTCTTCGAATAATATAGGAAGTTATGTATGAATCAAGTCACAACTACAGAGAGCTAAACTTTGTAATTTCATTTCCAATAGCTGTGCTGCATTACTATGGCTGTGTTGCATTACTATGGCTGCATTAGGCTTAGTTATTCAAAATAAAACACCAAATACATTTTGGATGAAAATAACCTGAATTTCCTAATGTAAAAGAATTATGGTTGGTTCGCTGTTCAAAAGATCCATACAAATATGGGGAAACATTGGATAATATTGATTAATTCACACACAATTTTATTTGTCTCTTCATGCATTAACCTCAGGACTGTTCGATAACAGGGCTTCACTTAGTACGTACCCATCAAGTATAGAGAACATGCCGTTTCCGCACAACAGAACTATTAATTATGGAAACATTTAATCAGAGAGTTTGTATATTGTAGGTTCTTTGATATAATTGGGTTACATTATAAACAGCTTACTGTAAAGAGATTAATTGTTCACTGGGTTTTAATTTTGCTTATTTTGCTGACTGGAAAATACGCTAAATTAAAACCCAGTGAATATGTAAAATTTAGCATAGAACATATTATCTAAATGATAAAACCGTGAATTTAAAACCCACTGAATATGCCTGAAATGGTAAATCAGCGAAATTTAAACCCAGTGAAAATTAGTCATTTTACAGTATAAAATATCTTTGTAAAAAAAAAAAATGTTTTTCAAATTCACCACAGTGCCTTGTTGGATGAAGAGTTTATAAATCTTATGAGCCGAAGACGAGCACACCTTATTCAATACGGGATTTTCCGTACAATTGCGAGATCTCGCGAGATGCATGAAAGACGCGCGTCGAACGTCTGCCGCAAAAATCGAACGATTTGATTTTGAACTAGAATTTCTTTATTTCGCAGCTTACATTGACCGGCCGATCTTCGACAGAGGAATATTGCTTCCGAATACCCTTACTTAATCGAAATTGCCTATCATCAAATGTGGACAGCACATTATTAAGCATGGAAATGTTCCCCAAAATACTTCGCGTTTGTCGAATCCCACGCGATGTTTGACGCGACTACGACGCTATGACCTTTGTTTGTCCTGTTTTTACATTCGATTTCACGCATAACGCGTGATTCTCGCAGTGAACGGAAAATGGTCTATTGCATGGGTATAGTAATCCTCACTATTACCTCTGGTACAATTCTCTGGAGTCAAAACTATGCATGTTATAAATTCTTTATAAACCCCAAAATAATTATAAAATAAAACAACACTTAGTCATTGTTTGGTGAGGTGCCAAAACATTGACCAATAACAACACATTGTGGGCTGATTATTATGTGCTGAGCGCTTCATAGAATAGAGCGAGGTGCCTACTTTGCTAATCTAATCATCTCATTTAGTTTTGAGTGAGACTAATTTCAAATGAAAACATTGGGTTTTATTAATATTGATTTAATTCAGGCACATGATAATGTTAACAATATCTTGTGCTAAAAATATCCTAGAACAGTTATCCTTACAGTTTTCCCTGTTTGGATTTTTCTCAAAGTTTTAACTACTGTAGAATACTTTATTTTCGCTTGGAATTTATTTTCGCTATTTTCGCTGAAAGATACTTCAGTGAAAATAAAATCCAGTGAAAAAATTGTTTTTTTCCTATATTTCACATTGAACTCATCAAAATCAGTGAAAATAAATTCCCCAAAAAGCCTTTTCATCGGAAATTAATTCCAGCTAAAATAAAGTATTCTACAGTATGAGGTATGTACAGAATATAATAAATTGAAATAGCTGTATCTTGAAGAGATAGTTTCAAGTCCACTGAACTGATTACTCTCCACCACAGAATGTTTTTTTCTTCTTTTAGTATTGACTGTAATCTGTATTCCCAGTGGCCTTTATAATAGCTAAAGTTGACCATCATTTTAAAGAGACACTATATAATGATAACAAAGGTAAAAATTGCAAAAATAAATTAAGAACTTATAGAATGATAAAACATAATTTCGATTTTGAAAAATATCTGGAAGATGTTAAAAACCCATCGCACAGATCTGCTCTAACTAAGCTAAGGATCAGTGCACACACATTGCAGATTGAGGCAGGAAGATACATCAACCAAACAGTAGAAGAGAGAAAATGCCACTACTGTCACGAAAAACAAATAGAAGATGAAAGCCATTTTCTATTAAAATGTTCTCTCTATGCTGATTTAAGAAACAAGTTCCTCCATACCACAAAGGTCATTACAACAATTGACAAATCTGATATTGAAAACGCTGTAGACATTCTAAAAACAAAAGATAAACAATCACTAATTCATTTGGCAAAATATATCTTTGAGTGCTTCAATTTAAGAAATGACACTTATAAACAAAAAATACCAGCTGCTTTATAATTAATATAACTTATTAAGATACCATTCTGTTTTGTTTTTTTTCTAACCATTTCTTGTTCTCTGTTTTTATTTGATTTTATTATGTTTTCACTATGTCTTCATTTGTATTTTTCGTCTTGCCATTCTGTATGTATTTGAAACTTTATTGTATTTTAAAAATCCAGATCCTGAATAGGATATGATTTCAATAAAGGCATTACTTACTTACTTACATTGTGGGATTGTTAAAGCGACATATTTTTGTTCAAATATAATCATATAAAAATGAGCTAATCTTACTGAAATATTGTTTTAGACACAAATGCATGGGCAAAGTGACCCTACCACAGAATAATGTCACGTGACATTTGATATAAAAACTAAGGGTTGAATAGTCATCATTTCATTGAAATAGTTCATTTGATGGGAGCCGTAACAAATGTTGGTGTACGACACACACTATTATGGGAAATAGCACATAACATCTTCAATGAGAGGCTGTCAGATAGAGGCTTAACCCCTCAAGATGGCGATGTATTTGATATAAAATTGTCATCATGTATCGTTATATCTGAAGTTCGCTTGACAACTGAATTTCAACACCCTCAATGGCACCTGGACGCAACCCCACGGCCATCTTTGTTAGCTCCGCTGTCGACTTTGTCGAGCGGAGCTTATCATATGAGTGATTGTCCGCCGTCGTCGTCCGTCGTCGTCGTTCGTGTCAATGTTTTACTTTTTCGACTTCTTCTTGAAAACTACAAGCCTGAATGCTTTGATACTCGGTGTATATGTACCTTGGGTAGACCTCTCTCAGATTTGTTCATTTCATGATGATATCTTCAATTCTCTAATTTTGGTGAATATTTTTGTCATTTTTAGTAAAAAGTGATATTTTCAACTTCTTGTTAAAAACCGCAAGTGCAATTGCTTTGATATTACATATATAGGTACTACATGTGGACCTCTCTCAGATTTGTTCATTTTGTAATGATATCTTTAATTCTCTAATTTTGGTGAATATTTTTGTAATTTTTGGTAAAAAGTGATATTTTCGACTTCTTGTTGAAAACCGCAAGTCCAATTGCTTTGATATTACATATATAGGTACTACATGTGGACCTCTCTCAGATTTGTTCATTTTGTAATGATATCTTTAATTCTCTAATTTTGGTGAATATTTTTGTCATTTTTGGTAAAAAGTGATATTTTCGACTTCTTGTTGAAAACCGCAAATCCAATTGCTTTGATATTACATATATAGGTACTACATGTGGACCTCTCTCAGATTTGTTCATTTCATGATGATATCTTTAATTCTCTAATTTTGATGAATATTTTTGTAATTTTTGGTAAAAAGTGATATTTTCGACTTCTTGTTGAAAACCGCAAGTCCAATTGCTTTGATATATTATACATATAGGTACTACATGTGAACCTCTCTCAGATTTGTTCATTTTCTAATGATATCTTCTGTTCTTTAATTGCCATGTGCATTGCTAACAGCGGAGCTATCTCAGCCGACAGGCTGCTTGTTTCTACTTGCAAGTGATTTCATGTACAACGTCTGTAGGGCATATGCTGCATGTATGCGTTCAGTGTCCACATTTTGGTGATGGCCATTACAAATTGACACTGATAACAAATGTTTTATTAAAAAATAAAAATCAGAGAAAAAAACCTGATAGTTTTAATGCCGATTCTAAGATACAGCAGTGATATCTATGCATTGTCTATGAGCTCCCATTGATTAATCAGACTGAAGCTAATTTCAGTCAAACAAACCAGACATTGTGAATCATTTATACAGTGTCGTATTAAATATTTCAAGATAATTGTACTCCATGAGGATCTATATGGCAATATATTTTATAATTATAAATTAGGTTCTTACAGTGCATGGGTTATGTGATCCTTAGCTTTCTTGATATTCGGATGAGTGTTCATGAATATATGTTTATTAACCCATTGAGTGCAAAAGTCAACTGAAGGCACCATCTACAAAATATTTGTACCTGATAGTCTGCTCTTTGCCACATGTTGTGAAAATTTCTAATTTTATGATCATAAGCTTAAAGTAATGTCACATTTTTTGTTTTGTCTGTCTGTCAAAATTAAGATTAAATCCAGTGAAAAACTGTGAACAAATGTACCCAAATTTGAGCAGTAAAAAAATTGACACTCAAAGGGTTAAATGGATGCGTATATCAAACAACTTTTACATAATTCAAGGAGTATTGTTTATAAAACTGAAGGCTGGTTTATACAGATTTATCTTATCAGGTTTAATTTGATATTCAAAATTCTGAGAAATAAAGAAATAAAATACATGTATTGACATAACTACTAATGAAAAGAATACACACTAACAAATTTGCCCAGCGAGGGTGCACGAAGAAAAAGATACGAGTGGGACTGAGTGACCCCCATGAAAGGGTGGGAAGTGATGTTTAAAAAGATGATATTTTTGACGAGCCATAACTGTTCATATTCAAATTTGATATATACATCATACATGTCACACTTGTACACATGTATTCATTTGATGATAAGTTCAATATGCATGGTCAATGACATTTTAATATGTGCTTCTGTATACACATACAGTGCTTCTGTATACACATTCAGTGCTTCTGGATACACATTCAGTGCTTCTGGATACACATACAGTGCTTCTGGATACACATACAGTGCTTCTGGATACACATACAGTGCTTCTGGATATATTCAGTGTTTCTGGATACACATTCAATGCTTCTGGTTACACATACAGTGCTTCCTGTTACATTCAGTACTTCTGGGTACACATACAGTGCTTATGGATACACATACAGTGCTTCTTGGTACACATACAGTGCTTCTGGATACATTCGGTGCTTCTGGATACACATACAGTGCTTCTGGATACACATACAGTGCTTCTGGATATATTCAGTGTTTCTGGATACACATTCAATGCTTCTGGATACACATACAGTGCTTCCTGTTACATTCAGTACTTCTGGGTACACATACAGTGCTTATGGATACACATACAGTGCTTCTTGGTACACATACAGTGCTTCTGGATACATTCAGTGCTTCTGGATACATTCAGTGCTTCTGGATACACATACAGTGCTTCTGGATACACATACAGTGCTTCTGGATATATTCAGTGTTTCTGGATACACATTCAATGCTTCTGGATACACATACAGTGCTTCCTGTTACATTCAGTACTTTTGGGTACACATACAGTGCTTATGGATACACATACAGTGCTTCTTGGTACACATACAGTGCTTCTGGATACATTCAGTGCTTCTGGATACATTCAGTGCTTCTGGATACATTCGGTGCTTCTGGATACACATACAGTGCTTCTGGATACATTCAGTGCATCTGGATACACATACAGTGCTTCTGGATACACATTCAGTGCTTCTGGATACACATACAGTGCTTCCTGTTACATTCAGTACTTCTGGGTACACATACAGTGCTTATGGATACACATACAGTGCTTCTTGGTACACATACAGTGCTTCTGGATACATTCAGTGCTTCTGTATACACATACTGTGCTTCTGGATACATTCGGTGCTTCTGGATACACATACAGTGCTTATGGATACACATACAATGCTTATGGATACACATACAGTGCTTCTGGGTACACATACAGTGCTTCTGGATACATTCAGTGCTTCTGTATACACATACAGTGCTTCTGGATACATTCAGTGCTTCTGGATACACATACAGTGCTTATGGATACACATTCAGTGCTTCTGGATACACATACAGTGCTTCTGGGTACACATTCAGTGCTTCTGGATACACATACAGTGCTTCCTGTTACATTCAGAGCTTCTGGATACACAAACAGTGCTTCCTGTTACATTCAGTACTTCTGAATACACATACAGTGCTTCCTGTTACATTCAGTGCTTCTGGATACACATACAGTGCTTCTGGATACACATACAGTGCTTCTGGATACACTTATAGTGCTTCTGGATATGCATACAGTGCTTCTGGATACACATAAAATACGTCTAGATACACAAAGTGCTTCTGGATACACGAAGTGCTTCTGGATACACATACAGTGCTTCTTGATACACACATACAGTGCTTCTTGATACACACATACAGTACTTCCTGTTACATTCAGTGCTTCTTGTTACATTCAGTGCTTCTGGATACACATACAGTGCTTCTGGATACACAAAAAGTATGTCTGGATACACATTCAGTGCTTCTGGATACACATTCAGTGCTTCTGGATACACATTCAGTGCTTCTGGATACACATTCAGTGCTTCTGGATACACATTCAGTGCTTCTGGATACACATTCAGTGCTTCTGGATACACATTCAGTGCTTCTGGATACACATTCAGTGCTTCTGGATACACATTCAGTGCTTCTGGGCACATACAGTGCTTTTGGATACACATACAGTGCTTCTGGATACATATGGTGCTTCTTGTTACTTACGGTGCTTTTTGTTACATACAGTGCTTCTGGATACATACGGTGCTTCTTGTTGCATACGGTGCTTCTGGATACATTCAGAGCTTCTGGATACATACAGTGCTTCTGGTTACATATGGTTACCATTAGCTGATTGAGATGCTTGGATGATATGATGTCAGGCCAATAACATTGCAGTAATGAGATATACAAGAGGTCAATAACACTTTCGCAAGCCAATCTCAACTTTCCCTTTGATTAACAGTATTATGATGGATCATGTACTAATCAATCATAATCATTAATGTTATTTGAATAATATTGGTAATTTTTGTCGGGTTAGCAAATATGGCTCAATGCATGAATTTCGAGAATCTTAATTTAGCTAGTGTTAATCTCATTGTGGGGCAAAAAATACAAATTATATGTAGCTAAATTAGCTGAAATAACATGTTAGCTAATGTTTTACAGTAAAACTGTTTTGATTATTATTCTGTGTAAATACTTTCAATGCACTAATCCATAGAAATAATTCTCCTATAGCACGCTACATATCGTGCATATGGTGTGAATTTAATACGTAAACATACATCAGACACTCTTGTATATGAAACAGAAAGGAAATAACACAGTGGAAAATATTTCAGATATGTAGAAAATGTTTAATAATAGGTTGTAAAAACCAAACAGATATTTTATGTAGATGGAACCTATATCTATGGTTAAATGATTTGTTTTTCGCTAGTTTGACCTTTGACTGGCTTGTTACCTGCTTTGTCCCAAAAAACACCATAAATGTACATTATGACATCTCACCAACCCATTTCTCAGGCATGCATTAGCTGATTTTATGCAAACTTCTTATGGACTTTACTCATATTGTGTTTCTGGTGCACATCAATTCGTTTCTTGATTTGATTCAAAATGGCCGATTGGCTGTTGATTTGTTTTTCATTTGGATGACCTTTGACTAATTGGTGGCCATTTTATTCCCAAAAAAAACAGCATTTATGTCATTGGCCATTCTCAGACATGTCATGGTTGATTGTATTCAAAGTTGGTATGAACGTCACACATGATAGTTTACTGATGCACATAAGATTTGATTGAAAATAATCGATTGGCACAGACATGTTGGTTTTATTTTTCATTGGTTCTTAACCATTTCCAAGACATTCTTTGGATGTTCTGTTGCAAGTTGGTACTAAGAAAAAAGAGCACCAGGGGTATTCATAAACACATTAGTTTCAAGAAGTCATGAACCATTTTTTGGTGTATTTGGTTCAGTTTCAGTCAAATGTGGTGTTGCCTATTCTCATGGAGGTTACTGATTTATTTATTTTTAAGGTTTGATTTAAAATTGGTGAATATTTCTTAATTGTGATCAGATTCAGTGTCTATGTAGGTTCCTAATATTTGAATGGTCTACATTCACAACCTACATATGAAACATTTTGTATGAACGAAGCAAATTCAAAATGAATAAATCTTATTTTCTCAGTGATACATTTCACAATACAATAAAACATTATCTTTTTTATTTAGTTATTTATGATATATATGCGTTTCCTTTTCAAAGACAGAAACTGAGACACTATGTCTTATGCGTCTTAACTGATTTCAGAAACACTTTCATTTTGTTTTAATTTGGTACAAAGGCAAAACATGACAAAATGAATATTCTCTTTTATTAGCTCCGCTGTCGACTTTGTCGAGCGGAGCTTATCATATGAGTGATTGTCCGTCGTCGTCGTCCGTGTCAATGTTTTACTTTTTCGACTTCTTCTTGAAAACTACAAGCCTGAATGCTTTGATACTTGGTGTATATGTACCTTGGGTAGACCTCTCTTAGGTTTGTTCATTTCATGTTGATATCTTTAATTCTCTAATTTTGGTGAATATTTTTGTCATTTTTGGTAAAAACTGATATTTTCGACTTCTTGTTAAAAACCGCAAGTGCAATTGCTTTGATATTACATCTATAGGTACTACATGTGGACCTCTCTCAGATTTGTTAATTTTGTAATGATATCTTTAATTCTTTAATTTTGGTGAATATTTTTGTCATTTTTGGTAAAAACTGATATTTTCGACTTCTTGTTAAAAACCGCAAGTCCAATTGCTTTGATACTACATATATAGGTACTACATGTGGACCTCTCTCAGATTTGTTCATTTCGTGATGATATCTTCAATTCTCTAATTTTGGTGAATATTTTTGTCATTTTTGGTAAAAACTGATATTTTCGACTTCTTGTTAAAAACCGCAAGTGCAAATGCTTTGATATTACATATATAGGTACTACATGTGGACCTCTCTCAGATTTGTTCATTTTGTAATGATATCTTTAATTCTCTAATTTTGGTGAATATTTTTGTCATTTTTTGGTGAAAAGTGATATTTTCGACTTCTTGTTAAAAACCGCAAGTCCAATTGCTTTGATACTACATATATAGGTACTACATGTGGACCTCTCTCAGATTTGTTCATTTTGTGATGATATTTTCAATTCTCTAATTTTGGTAAATATTTTTGTCATTTTTGGTAAAAAGTGATATTTTTGACTTTTTGTTAAAAACCGCAAGTCCCATTGCTTTGATATTACATATATAGGTACTACATGTGGACCTCTCTCAGATTTGTTCGTTTTGTGATGATATCTTCAATTCTCTAATTAATTTATTTTGGTGAATATTTTTGTAATTTTTGGTAAAAAGTGATATTTTCGACCTCTTGTTAAAAACTGTAAGTCCGATTGCTTTGATACTATTCATATTGTTCATTTTCTAATGATGTCTTCACTTCTTTAATTGAAATGTGCATTGCTAACAGCGGAGCTATCTCAGCCGATAGGCTGCTTGTTTATTTACCTATTTATCTATTTATTTATTTATTTATTTGTTTGTTTATTTGTTTATTTATTTATTTGTTTATTTATTCATTCATTCATTCATTCATTCATTCATTCAATACACAGTTCAACTGGCAAACACATTAACAGAACTGGAAAAAATAAAGAAAACACAAATTAGTCTAGAAGGTGTCATTTTGACTGAACAAAATATGGTGGATTTGAAATAATAGTATCAGTTTGTTGTTGACATGCTGAATACTTCCCGCAGGAGGTTAACTGTGATCTATCTACATCTTTAGCTCCGCTGTCGACTTTGTCGTTGTCCATCGGCGTCAACTTTTTATTTTTGAAAACTACAAGCCTGAATGCTTTGATACTTGGTGTATATGTACCCTGGGTAGGCCCCTCTCAGATTTGTTCATTTTGTGATGATATCTTCAACTCTCTAATTTTGGTGAATATTTTTGTAATTTTTGGTAAAAAGTGATATTGCTTGTTTTTTGTGTACACAGTCACTCTACTAGGAGAGTGACTGTGTAATGTATAACTGAGTCATAAATAAAATTTATTTGTTGATATTGTAAGAATTGGAATTTTGAGATTATTTTAACATTGACAAATATCATAAAAATATATGTTGATGGATGAAATTACAGTTTATTGAGGTTTAATGGTTTGTCTTTTATGTTGTGTTATTAACTTTACATTATATTCCTCATTATCTGTAATACAGCATGTGCCTACTTTAACTGTGAGATTTATTTTGCTTTTAAGGATTGTACATTCTGAATAACATTAGATCTACTTAAGTGCATCATAATTCCTAGTAAATGCCAAAATCATTGAATATAAAATATTGCATCTTTAAAACTAGAAAAAAAAAATGTTGTTAATTTCAGTGTTTTTTAAACAAATAATGTCATCCTTTCTGCAAACAATTTTTGATGAATGAGTTTTTCCTTCTTATGGGTTTCCTTATGTACATGTATGCTATAGGTTTCATTACTTTGTTGCAGGTTTATTGCATCAATGTGAAAGTTATTTAATAAATGCAATTCTCAATTCTAAAATTCACTAATAATCTGAAACTGAGAAATATAATTAGGAAAATTAATATTAAAATGTTTAAAAATAAAATTATTTGGCAAAGAAGGAGCACACACAAAAGCAATTCTTTAAATTATTAAAGCCATAAAAGGCTGAAAGATTGCTTAAACACAGAGAGCCTCCAAATCAGTGAAAAACTAGCTGCAAAAAAAAATATAAACTTAGAGAAGCATTATAAGCTGGAAACATGTTTGTTTGCACCAAAAACTGGGGCTACCAGAAGTTACTATGAAAAAGCAGATGTGCAACTGACAGCGGAGGCTATAGCACACCATCTCAATTTAATTCAAACAATGTATAGAGGAATGAAAATTAGGAATAAAATTCTTTTTGGTCATGCTAGATTGAACTGGATGGGCTGCAGCCAAAATCCCATCAAGATGGTAGTGTCGTCCACAATATCAATGGCAAAACAATATGGATAAATCGACATAATAATATAATTAACACTTAAGAAAGATACTTTCAGGATGGTGCCAGAACAAAATCTAGTTATCATCGGTAATATGCAAATAATCATGTGAAAACATATGAAACTACAAGATTTAATATTAAACATTAAAAACAAGAAAATATTTCCTATTACTTGCTCTCCTTTCCAAGTTATGAATTTTAGTAACACTTTAAGCAATTCACAGAGAGCCCAGAAACATTTTAAATTGGCAATTATCCCTTAATTTGTTTTTAAGGAGCCCACAGTCAATCATTCAGGTGTGATTGTTGAAGAAATTAAATTTGATGTCCCACAATTAGAGATAATATGAGCTGGTTATAATATCAGTGCATCCATTATTACCGTTATACTGAGGTTTAATACCATTACCTCAAATTTATGTTCTGTTGTCATCACCATAACTATACAATATGAGTTTCAATAAGGAATGACTTGTGCATGATTATTCTTAATGGTACTTGTATGTACATCTATTTCTTTGCTGTCATCATCATTTCCATTGTGGGTGTACTTAATCGGTTACTTTCATCAGATTAGTTTCAATCTTTTGTTTGTCATGAAGCCTCATAAAAGCTTGTGGTTGGGTGATTTAATATAATTAGCAAATCACAAAACGTATGTCTAGGGGTGATGAATATCTTGATTACTAGACTAACTCTACAAATTAACAATATGCAATCCTGCTATGTGGTGCGTATAACAAAGTCAGTAGAAATAAATTGAAATAAGGTTTAGATAATCAACATAGGTGCAGTGGTGCAGAGTTGTTATTATGCTTCATTGAATGTAATCATAACTCCAAGTATTACACTGCTAATTATTATGTATGACTATTTTAAGTGGATGGCAAAAGTAATATTACATCATCAAGCATGTATTTCCTAAAAACATTTGGCAGTCGCCAGTGGTGAATTACCTCTAGATTTGGCTTAAAATAAATTACCCTATTTGTTCTATTAGTAGCACATGTGCCAATACGCAAAATTACAGAGGTGTTTCTTTGATCAAAATAAGCGATATTTTGATAATTCAGTATAAAAGAAATGTGTGTTTTATTGATATGATCAGCTATTGGAAATGCGCTTGGAATACGGTATGTCATAAATACAGTATGTGACTTATGAATTTATATTTTGAGAAATTGGTCATCATTTACAAAAAAACATGCTACCTCCAGGAAACACCATGCTACCCACAGAAAACATCATGCTACCCACAGAAAACACTGTGCTACCACAGAAAACACTACAGTATGCTACCCACAGAAAACACCATGCTACTCACAAAAAACACCATGCTACTCACAAAAAACACCATGCTACTCACAAAAAACACCATGCTACCCACAGAAAACGCCTTGATACCCACAGAAAACACTGTGCTACCACAGAAAACACTATGCTACCCACAGAAAACACTATGCTACCCACAGAAAACACCGTGCTACCACAGAAAACACTACAGTATGCTACCACCAGAAAACACTATGCTATCGCCAGAAAACACTATGCTACCACGAGAAAACACTATGCTACCCACAGAAAACACTATGCTACCGCCAGAAAACACTATGCTACCACGAGAAAACACTATGCTACCACAAGAAAACACTATGCTCCCCACAGAAAACACTATGCTACCGCCAGAAAACACTATGCTACCACGAGAAAACACTATGTTCCCCACAGAAAACACTGTGCAACCACAGAAAACACCATGCTACCCACAGAAAACACCATGCTACCCACAGAAAACACCATGCTACCCACAGAAAACACCATGCTACCCACAGAAAACACCATGCTACCCACAGACAACACCATGCTACCCACAGACAACACCATGCTACCCACAGAAAACACCATGCTACCCACAGAAAACACCATGTTACCCACAGAAAACATCATGCTACCCACAGAAAACACTATGCTACCCACAGAAAACACCATGTTAATGCTAAGAAACGACACTAGAGACCAAGTCTTGGCTGAGAGAGAAGGGGTGTGAGCCACGGTCAAGTGTCGTCGCCAAAATCTGCTCCGTGATGTGAGTCGCAGAGCGTGTTAATCGAGTTGTGCCCGCATGCACTGCGATGACACCCCCCCTTAACTTTATTGAAACAATGTTGAAATGTAATACAGGTTGATGCAGGAGTTGAATGCTTAAATTATGAGGTAGTGGGTGGGTGGGATAGCTTGGAGACGGGTTTAGGTCGCTTGCTATGCTAAGGCAAAGCAGGATACAGGAAAGCATGACGATTGCATGGCAAGTAGGATTAGGCAAATGACCGTCACAAGAGTATGAGCTTAGAATATGCGTGTGAATGGAAATAGCACGGGCGAGGCGTGCACATGTTGATGTCATGTGCAGGGGATTACGACTGGCGTGCATTGCGTAAGTCGTGTGCTAGGGTTTAAAACTGAGGCGTCGTTGCTGAGCATTAACACAGACTATGCTGACGCATAAGCATACTACCACTTGCAGAAAAGACTATGTGACCTACAAAAAACACTATGCCATCCACAGCCACAGCAAACTAAATTCAATATCAGGTTAACATATTCTCAACATGAATCTGAACAATTTTGTGGTAGATGATTCGTTATCTTATCTCTGTTTGCAAATTTTTTAAACAAGTTGGCAGTACTATAAGATACATTTTGTATATCTATCCTTTTTAACTTGCCTATTTAGGGGCCCAAGCCTGTAGGGCGTGGCCCCTATTCTTATTGTTCGTTTTTTTAGCTCCGCTGTCGACTTTGTCGAGCGGAGCTTATCATATGAGTGATTGTCCGTCGTCGTCGTCCGTCGTCCGTCGTCGTCGTCCGTGTCAATGTTTTACTTTTTCGACTTCTTCTTGAAAACTACAAGCCTGAATGCTTTGATACTTGGTGTTTATGTACCTTGGGTAGACCTCTCTCAGATTTGTTCATTTCATGATGATATCTTCAATTCTCTAATTTTGGTGAATTTTTTTGTCATTTTTAGTAAAAAGTGATATTTTCGACTTCTTGTTGAAAACCGC
Organism: Saccoglossus kowalevskii; assembly: GCF_978046115.1. NCBI lineage: Eukaryota > Metazoa > Hemichordata > Enteropneusta > Harrimaniidae > Saccoglossus > Saccoglossus kowalevskii. Next base: position 24,799,200 of record NC_140646.1, read on the forward strand.
AAGTGCAATTGCTTTGATATTACATATATAGGTACTACATTTGGACCTCTCTCAGATTTGTTCATTTTGTAATGATATCTTTAATTCTCTAATTTTGGTGAATATTTTTGTCATTTTTGGTAAAAAGTGATATTTTCGACTTCTTGTTGAAAACCGCAAGTCCAATTGCTTTGATATTTACATATATAGGTACTACATGTCGACCTCTCTCAGATTTGTTCATTTTGTAATGATATCTTCAATTCTCTAATTTTGGTGAATATTTTTGTAATTTTTGGTAAAAAGTGATATTTTCGACCTCTTGTTGAAAACCGCAAGTCCAATTGCTTTGATATTACATATATAGGTACTACATGTGGACCTCTCTCAGATTTGTTCATTTTGTAATGATATCTTTAATTCTCTAATTTTGGTGAATATTTTTGTAATTTTTGGTAAAAAGTGATATTTTCGACTTCTTGTTGAAAACCGCAAGTCCAATTGCTTTGATATTACATATACATGTATAGGTACTACATGTGGACCTCTCTCAGATTTGTTCATTTTGTAATGATATCTTTAATTCTCTAATTTCGGTGAATATTTTTGTAATTTTTGGTAAAAAGTGATATTTTCGACTTCTTGTTGAAAACCGCAAGTCCAATTGCTTTGATATTACATATATAGGTACTACATGTGGACCTCTCTCAGATTTGTTCATTTCATGATGATATCTTTAATTCTCTAATTTTGATGAATATTTTTGTAATTTTTGGTAAAAAGTGATATTTTCGACTTCTTGTTGAAAACCGCAAGTCCAATTGCTTTGATATATTATACATATACAGTCAAACCTCGTTAGTGCGAATATCAAGGCCCCAGGTGAATATATTCGTTATAACCGGTGTTCGTAATAACCGATCACCACTAGAGGGCGCTTTACAGAGACAAACTAATTACCATAAGTCAGGGTAAACAAACTATGGCGCCATTTTAAACACTAGACCAAACATTAAAAACACACAAATAGTATTGAAATAAACATTGTCATGTTTATTAAAATAATATTAAAATGGAAAATACAAATGTACTGTTCATTATTCAAAGTACATGTATAAATAAATGAATAAAGAAATTCTCAGTACGTCCATGCTGGATCGACTGAATTTGTCACGTATGCATACACAAACACACATGTACTCATTGTATTCGTTTCATGATTTCTCAGTCATAAAAAATAAAATTCACATTGCATTCATTACATTTGTAATACGGTAAACAAATCTGTAATGTAAAATGTTCGCTATTAACACGAATGGCTATTTTAAAAAGTCGGTAATTTTGGTTTGACGACGACCAGAACAAATCGATGTGAACAGCATGTCCTCGATAGTTGAAAGTTGTGAAAAAATCATAGTTTCAACATTTTCACGGGACTGAAGATAAGTGCGTAATTTTACTATGCAATCCATAGCTTCCGACGATGAAGGCAGTTCGATGTCAACAGGAATGTCTGGGCTGACATTTTCGATGTCGTCTTCATCGGCCTCAGCGTTTTGTTCCAAAATGGACGCTATGATCACAGGGAGCCCAGGAACTATGATCAACTGTACGCACTCCCCCCCCCCCCCCCGCTCATAGGGAGTGCGTACAGTCACAGTCCCTCAACAGGGACTGTGGTACAGTTGATCATAGTTCCTGGGCTCCCTGTGGTAAAAACACTTGAAATTTCTAATCACGCCCTGGTCCATCGGTTGCAGCTTCGAAGTTGTATTAGGCGGGAGAAAGACGAGTTTGATGGCTTTGAGGTTTTTGACAGCTGGATGGGCGGGACAGTTGTCGACGAACATGAGAATTTTTCTTTTCTGGCGTTTGTACTTCTTGTCCAGTTTGTGTAGCCATTCGATGAACAAATCGCTGACCATCCACGCTTTTTTGTTTGCCTTGTAATCGACGGGTAGGGATTTTACGTTTTTGAAACACCTAGGGTTTTTTGATTTTCCGATGACCAGTGGCTTGAGTTTTTCAGATCCATCCATATTTGCGCAAAGCATCACAGTCAATCTTTCTTTACTTGTCTTTCCCCCAGAGCATACGTCATTCTTGAATGATAATGTCTTATTGGGCATCAGGCGGAAAAATAACCCAGTTTCGTCGGCATTAAAAATATCTCTGGGAGCGTAGCCATCGATGAGTCCAGGTAATGTTAACATTACCCAGTCATCAACCATGTCATCGCTGACAGAAGCAGCTTCGCCGCACACGGATTTGAACGTGATACCGTGTCGGGATTTGAATCTCTCCAGCCAGCCATTACTGGCTTTGAATTCGGAATGATTCATTCTCTGTCCTAAATCTTCGGCCTTTGCCTGGAGAATAGGGCCGCTGATTGGGACATTCATAGAACGGGCACTGGTAAACCATTTCAGCAATGCCTGCTCAACGTCGTCGACTGCTGAAAACCGCATTCGCTTCCGGCACGGCTCAATTTTGTTGTGTTCGAACATCTTCAAAACATCAGTTTTTTTCTTTAAAATCGTTGACAGTGTACTGGGTTTAACATCAAATTTTCGACAGACATCGCCGTGATGAATGCCCGACTCAATCGCTTTGATCATTTGGACTTTACAGTCCAACGACAAGGCACGCCGTTTGACACGAGTTGACATTTTGAAGTCAGGACGGAAACTGGCATCTCACTCGTAGTCGCCGTAATTTATCTAAAATTTACAGCGTCCATGCTTCACACTTTTTTATTGTGAATCGTAAAATTAAAAACTTGAGCAGCAAGGGCGTCGAAAGTGACTAGACACTGGAAGTCACGTACACAAAAGATTTTCACGCCCAGTGAATGGCTACATTGTTTTTATTTTACGCTGCACAGCTCAAGCCCACTGCCAACAGCGGAAGCGTAACACCGTGTATTTGGCGATTCGTTTTAGGATTTCGCAGCTGTTTGAGTGAATGAAATGTTCGCTATAGGTGTTACAGACCATTGTTTTTCAGAGAAAATCCTTTCGTACTAAGCGTGTTTTCGTAATAAACGAGTTCGTTCTAAGCGTTGTCAATTACCATAGGGATAATGGATTTTCAAACGGGACTTCGGTGTTCGTTCGTTGTAACCGGTATTTCGTTGTAACCGAGTTCGTACTAACGAGTTTTGACTGTAGGTACTACATGTGGACCTCTCTCAAATTTGTTCATTTTCTAATGATATCTTCTGTTCTTTAATTGCCATGTGCATTGCTAACAGCGGAGCTATCTCAGCCGACAGGTTGCTTGTTCTTCTTTCTTTCTTCTTTCTTTCTTCTTTCTTCCGTAACTTTTTTCGTCAAGCCGTTTGAGAAAACCGCTGAACGGAATAGTCTAATAATGCTCTATACTGATAGTCCCTAATGTGAACTGGTGCAACATGCTTTCAGAATTTTGATTGGCCAATTAGTTTGGCAGCCATATTGGATTGAAATAAAACCGGAAGTGACCACTTTCTGAGGGTCTAGGCGTCTAGATTTTTTTATGGTATATAGTACAACTCATATGTAATAAATATCAGAAATAAAAACTTTAGCGGTCATGTGACTTTTCCCGCCATTTTGTTTTTCCTAAAAACGGCAAAAAACACTTAAAAATCTTCTTCTTCAGAACCGCCAAGTAAAATGTTCTCATATTCAGTACTTAGCTTCTACATATGGAGCAGATTTAGATTTGAGAAATTCATTATGATTGGTCACGTGGTTTGGCCGCCATTTTGGGTTTGTTCTCAACAGGAAGTAGTTTTTTACTCATGCCGCACTTGAGCGATTATCTCAAATATTGCGTCATGGCATGTCTCCAACTAACCCTTTCAGAAACCTAAAAAAAATTTCAGATCAGTCACATGGTTTGGCCGCCATCTTGGATTTTAAGCAAAATTGATTAAAAGTTTGGGCATTTGTTTCTCAGAGGTGAGTCAACGAATCTATGAGATGTTTTTATATTTACCATGCCTTGCCTTAGCTCCATACGAGAAAAATAATATTATTTTGATCAGTCACGTGGTTTGGCCGCCATCTTGCATTTTGTGAAAATTGAAATTATGCAACTACATGTTTTGTATAAATAGTCCGATTGGAATAAAATTTTGTATGTGTATTCTACTCTTTAGATACATTCTTTCCCCTGAATGGCATATAGCTAGGTCATGTGGCTACACGCCCATGGGGTGGGGGCTTCTAACCTCATTAATATGCATAGCTGCTATATCTCAAGCACTGTTGCAGTTAGGAAGATGATTCCTGTGTTATCATGACAACAGTGAACAAGCAATTTCATTAAAATAACAGATTACCATATATGGTCATGTGAACTCATTAATATGCATAACTGTTATATCTCAAGCACTGTTGCAGGTAGGAAGATGATTCCTGTGTTATGACAACAGTGAACCTTAGATTTGATTAAAATAACATATGACCATATATGGTCATGTGAACTCATTAATATGCATAACTGTTATATCTCAAGCACTGTTGCAGGTAGGAAGATGAAACCTGTGTTATTATGATGATGTTAAACAAGAGATTTGAATAAAATAACAGATGACCATATATGGTCATGTGAGCTCATTAATATGCATAATCGTTGTATCTCAAACACTGTTGCAGTTAGGAAGATGAATCCTGTGTTATCATGACTATGTTGAACAAGAGATTTGATTAAAATAACAGATGACCATATATTAATAACCTCTATATCTCGAATAAATATATGGAACCAACTGCATTTCGACCTCATGGTACTAATCATTCAAACTAATTGTGTATCATGTGTATCATTTGACATTATTTATGGCATGTATACTTGGGCCCCTGTGATGCTGCTTGCAGCTTTAATTAGTTATTATTATTATTATTATTATTTAGTTATATTATTTTGTAGTCGTCTTTGTTAATAATTTTGTTGTGCTGTGTTTAGTAATGAGTGTATTGTACATTGCAATTTGTGCGCTCTGCTCTTGGCTTGATATTGAGAGTGAGAATTTCTGTGCCTAATTAAACTTGATAAAATTAAAAAGATGTGAACAAAATTAATCCACTTGAAACTCCACAATAGTTTTTGCTTTGGTGTATCCATTTCAAAACATATGTTTAAACAAAGCATATCATACCAAATAGTGAAGTCATGCATTCAACAGATAAGATTGTAAAGAAATTACCGGGCAAGGTTCTCACAGTTTAACTACATTTCAGCTTAATATGATTCAGTCTTTCATAAAACTACTTTGCTTACATGTACCATTCTTATAATATATTTTCATGATTTCACCTTATGAATGAAGTACAGAGATTATTGAGAGTCTATTCCATTATAAGTTGATATAGAATAAATGATTACCTGTCTGTAATGTGAAATGTAGGTAAGCTGCATAAAGATGGTTAAAAATACTGAACATTTATCAAAAGATTTACACTGCTTCCTTTATATGGTTATCATGTATTCTTGCAATAGTTATTGGCATAGAATTCACACATGCACATGTTCTCTATAATAGATGAGGTCCTATACAATACAAAAGATAACCCTGCTCGGCATGCATAGTATCTTTAGCAATTATGACTGTGTTAAAATCACCATAATGGATTTCTCAAATGTACCTGTTGCATTGGAACATGCAATTACCATAATTTGCGTAAAAACCAAATAAATGTATTTGTAGAATGTTTACAGTTATTGCTTACAGTACGTAGCAGGAAGGCTTATTTCCTATTGTCTTTGAGGTAAAGAAATGCACAATGGAAATGTGACAAGTGGTTTTGTGTGTGTGTACATCCATGACATGTACAATGTACATTGTAGTTGGATTGAGGCGTGACTTATCAAAAGAAGATTTTTCACGCAAGGCTATTACTTCAGGCTTTTCTCTTGGTTCAGATTATACACGCTCATAACAAGGAGGATTTGATAAGAGACTAATTTGTATGTGTATTCAAGATGTCAAAATTTAGGAGCAATTATAGTCACTTTTACCAGCTCACTGTAAAGAAGAATCAAGATTATCTGAAGTATGTGTTTGAATAGAGTTGATAAAAAGTCTGTAGTTATGGGGAGAGAATACAGATGTTATTCCAATCAAAACTATAACCTGCATCTTTCAGTCGAAAACATGTCATGATAGCACATAAAAGGATCCCCAGTCTGTTTGAATAAAAAACTTGGGGATTCTTTTTTGAGTACACACAAGTCTTAAACTTTATATTTACATTAAAAACCCACAAGGCAGCAAACTTGTATGGTTAAGATTTCTAGCCATTTTTTCTTGATGCTTTATTAGTTTCTGGGATGTACCATTACATTGTAGGTAGGTCTGAGTAATAAGAGGGTGTTATCTTAAATATTAATTGTTTCTGTGTGGTATCTTCTCTGGCTGTGTGATTAACTTGTTTTATGTGGCTTGGTATTTCAATATGCAAGTATTGTTTTCTTGTCCACACTTAAATCTATGTGGTTGCACTCTAATTTTGTAAACAGCTGGCTAGAAAAACTTATCTTGTACGCTGAAGTAACCACACCCATACTAGCATCTGGTAACAAAGTGGTTGTTATTTCATTCACTTTTCATTTAAAGGTGGGTTTGCTTTCTTTTATATATTTTCATCTTTCAAAATTTAATGATAATCTGTCTGACTTTCTGTAGCAAATCTTTGTTTTCGATTATTTGGATACAAAATACTTAAACTTACGTACAGTTTGATTATAGATTTCTGATATTTCTTTGCTTTCACTCCTTGATAGCGTTTGTAATTTTTACAGCTGTTACAGATGGCAATAAGATTTTCTTTTATTCTTAGAAAGTAAGAATATATCCAACATTCAATTTCAAAATGCAAACTATATTGAATCTGGCATACACTATACATAAGAAACTTGGAATAATAAACAATAAGATTCTCTGTGAAAACAAAAAAAGGATGACAGCTGTTGTGATTGCATGGGCTTGTTGTGATTGATAAAAATAGTCATCGGCAAGACTGATTGAAAATCTAGTTTCTATAAGCTAATACAGTGAATGCATATGTATTAGCTGATTAATGAATGCAAATTAATAAATACTACCATGGACTCTCGCTTCTGTGTATTGTCTGGTAACATTTGACAGAATTTACTAATAATGAAAATAGCATCCAAGATCAGATTAAGTACTGTGTTGATTTTAATGAATGTGCTTCTTTTCTGTATAATTGATAACTAAGGAATTGTACTAAAAGTTAACTTTATTAGTATGCTGATCATCTATTGAGGAAATGACAAAGCGGACCAACATGTAGACTTTTTAAACATAAGTGACAAACTTGTGACAGTGTATACAGATGAAGTATTGGTTGAAATTAAAAAATGGTATGTGGAGGGGGGCTATGAATTTGAATACAGTCAGGCCTGTGTATAGTGACCACCCAAAGCTCTGATAAAAAAAAAAGTTTTTATATGGCTGTTGATCAATTATTTTTTGTGGCAATAATTTCTCAGCTTCGCTTACTGACACTTTTTGCCCTATTCATTTCTGAGTCATCCTTAGAGGTCACTTTAACATGTAAATCACATTGGGACTGCCATATATGGTCTCTACGGTAAGGTGGTCTTTATTATAAAGGTGGTTACTGTATAAACACGTGTTGTGACTGTATGATTATGAGCTAAATTAATGGGAAGTGGGTATAAATATAAGCTGCGATATATCACATACAGTAAACTTGATCTACATGTGCACTGACTTTACTTCCTGATCTGTTCCACTTCTAATATATGTGATGACCTAATGACGAACACTCAGAATTTGTAAATTATGCAAATATGCAAATTTTGAATACATCACTCACAGTGTTTGGTTGCAATCTAGTTCTGAAAGTGAAAGTGATGTTTTGACCAACCTTTTCTTTCCAGCATCTTATTAACAAAATACCGAGATTTAGGTTCTTGTACATTGTACACTTTGGTATACACTCTAATGATAACTTGCTTTGTGTTTTTATTGATGAGATGGAGAGGTCATGGGTCAATAACAACAATTATTGTAGCACTCAGCGCCATAGGTTACAGAGCTAGGCGTATAATAATAATAGTTATGTTAATAAAAGAAATGCCCAGTCAGATTGAAGTGTCTTACAATATAAACCACACTTCTTTCCATATTTCCAATGTTTTATGGTTGCAGCACACTCTCGCAGTTACAGATAATATACAGTTTCACATAACACTTATTCCCTATGGATTTCAAAGTACATTTCTCTGCAGGGAATAACTGAAAATTGCATCTGTCATTTCAGCATTTAGACAACCTTTAATACTTCCTTTTATAGACCCAGTTTTATTTTCTATACAGGTATTAACACTGCCCACAGTCACTCTGCTAGGAGAGTGACTGTGCACTGCCTGAGGAAATAGAAACAGACAAATGTTTTATTATATGTGTATATGTTTCCCATCACATATACTTTCTATTTCTGTTTCATTGTTGAGAAAATGTAAATAAAGTTATTACAGCTATAGGAGGTTATTACGAGGATACCTCAAAGTATGCACAAAGACAGTACAGCTGGAGTATTGACCGACGTACGTGGAGGTTGATGCGCTGCGTACTGTCTGAGTGCATACTTTGAGGTATCTTTGTCATAATGTTATTATTATACATCTTTTCCTTCCAAGGATACACCATAGGAATGCAGAAATCCAAAATGTTTAGAACAGAATCAGTGAACTTCTTTGTGTGGAGTCCGGTCAAACTCTGGTGGCAGCCATGTTTGTTTTTATTATTAGAAGACGCTTATGCGCGTAATCATTCCATATTTGGAATTTGCTTTTGCTTGAAAATGCCCCGTAAAATACCGCAAAAGTACGGTACGCTGTAACTTATGATGTTCCGGTGACATGTATAATACTGGGTAATACTGTTTATTTCTTAAATAGTTCAAATTCCCTGTTTCCATCTCGACAATGTATTTCTTTATGGATGTTGATTTAAATAAATAACATGACTCAAATCAGGTATTAACTATGTGGGTACATATGGTGTGTACACTTGGAGAAAGCAAGATTAAACATGATGTTTTTTTGTTCTTCCTATGAGAAAGGTATTTTAATTGAAATCTAATACCCAATTCATTGGTTATGTGAGGAATTAGTGTACAATCATATTAATGAATAAATTATATAGTCCATTGTCAGAACAGCTTTCTTTATAGTCTTTGGGTTGAGTGGAGTTTTTGAGCTGGTCATTGAACTTACCGTTAAGTTGTATTTCTGAGACTTTAAAATAGCCTCTTCATTAACTACTGGTTTGTCTGCTTTCAAGATAACTGCTCCTACTATGGATATTTTTCATCGATCTCTTATCCTTCTGGATGGATATTTTTCATTAGAAATGCATTTTTTGTTTGTGTCTTTCAAACAATTAATTGTGTACATGTACCCAAATTTGTAGATTATATAGAATTATTTGAATTTTGCATTAACATGCATGTTTATCCTGCAAGAAACTTATCTTAAAGTATTTCGCCACAGCTTATCAAACTGTTATATGGACATATTAACAAATACACAGTTTAATTCTCAAATATCCTACACCAGAATTATAATAGCGAGAAGTATAGCAAGGTCATATTCATTGGAATGAATTCACAAGTACTGCAAACCGCGACATCAGTGTCATAGATAATGTGCTTATTTTTACCTCAACCACATTTAATTTATTTTCTTGTATTCTAGATTTCAATTTAGAAGCAAAAAATGAGTCAAACCCTTTTTCACCCACATGTAACTTAAATATTATATCACATTCAGATCATAATTATTCATATTTTTATTGGGATATTAAAAGAAAGGCTAAAAAATTTAAAGTATACATTTGAACTGATATTTCTCACTTAACATGGCGATATGCATGTAAAACGTCGTCAGTCTGTGCGCTTGAACAGTACACAGAGAAAACCAAATCGTGTGACAGGACCATTTTTATCTGTGCAATACGAGAATTTCAGACTCAATAAGAACAATTACTTGTGTGGTGGAATGACAATTACTCGTGATAATGATGACTAAAAGTTTATTAGCTCTGCAGTCATTGAAGATGAGAGAGCAATCGAGCAATGTCCATAGTCATCCGTCAACGATTCTTATTTTTACTTCTTGTAAACTACCAGCTCAATTGCTTTTATACTAAGTATGCAGGTACCTTTGGAAGACCCCTGTCAGATTTGTTTATTTTGTGATGAAATTTTCTATTAATTTATTTGAAACTGCTAGCCCAGTGTTTTTGATATTTAATAGGTAGCATACATTGTAATTGGGTGGACCTTTATCAGATTGTCCATTTTCTGATGGTATCATTAATTCTCTATTTGTTTCTCTATATTTTTGTCATTTTTTTTATAACAAAATATTTTGAACTTCTTAAACACTACTACCTGATGACTTTTATAGCTAAGGTGTACATAATTTGGGTTTCGGAAGAGGAGGGGGCATATAGTATATTTGTTTGATAATGTACGGAGAGCATGTTCTCAACAGCCATAGAACAAAACTATTTTCTTGTGGATGAACTGTAATTTGTCTTGTGGGTTGGCATTAATTGACTTAGCTACCACAATGTCCTTAGCAGAGTTTTTTTTGATTGTCAGTTTGCTTGATCATATGTCCCCTTTAATTTACATGATTGCAATTACCTGAGTAGTCGTATCTTCACAAATTTTATTCACTTATGTCCAGTACATCAAATCTAATATATATAACTTATCAATATGGGATTATTACTACAAAGTATCCCCAATGAGTCATCTTTTTTTGAGGCACCACCAATCGTATAAATTACATGCACAATTACCAGAAGTGATGATTCCCCATGTGTTTGTTAGTCACAATTAAACCATATGATTTGAATGATGGATATATAACCCAGTCCACAAGGTAATGTTTTTTTTAAGGACATTGTACATTATGTGCATCAAATTTTAATAAATTACAACTATTAGTGTCATGATATAACTTTTACTCAAAGCGTGGTGGTCGAAAATCACAAGTATGAGGTTTGACCTGGGCGCGACTTAAATGCACTGATTACCACCGTTGACCCCTTCGATAACTTCCAATCACCTAAAAATTACCTAATTAAAGCTTGGAAACGTCTCAGGTTGTACTCGTTGATCTGCTCAACAGTCAAAGTCTCCATCTTTGTTTATATGAGACCCATATATATCTCGCGTTTGCGTGGCACGACGACTACCGCCATTTAAACTTTTATTTGGCATAGTACATTACCAGTACACCTCCCATGAGGTTATAGTTATAACTACCGTAAAATCTGTATTAGAAGCCGCATCCCTAATAGAAGTCGCACCCATTTTTTTCGAATAATTGAGAACCAAAAATTCATCATTTCTCATATGTGTAGATGCTCTATTAGAAGCCGCATTCCCTCTGTTGCATTGTACTATTTTAATAGAAGCCGCGGTTTCTAATACAGATTTTACAGTAATAGTATTTGATATACTAGTAAAATAGATACTGATGTCTTTGATAAAGTACCAATACCAATGTATTTGTTTTGACTTGTGATTAAAATGAGTAAGAAGTGGCTTGACAGTAAAACTCAATTAATCAGTCAACCAATCAATGACATTTTATAAGATTTGGATTATTTCAAGGGAAATCAATTTTCAGTAAGCAAAACACTAATTCAGTGCACTCTATGAAAAGTTATTTTCATGGTTTTATACAATATTTTCGCTCTACAAGATCACACCACATTTACAGATATTTTTAAAATTCAATAAAAACCAATATTCAGGACATAATTGGTATTTTCAATCGAATTTTCAATGTCAATTTCTTCTGACAATTACAGTGTATACATAATTTTATTAATTTTTTTGAATTCTTGTGACATAATACATTACTCATGTAAATATGAAAAAACTGCTTTTCAGTAATATATCATATGAGATACACATGCAATTTCGATATTATTAAACTGATTTTGTAAATACATTTTGTGAATACATAAGTTTTATATATAGATACATAAGTGTTTTATACATCTTTAAAAAGGTTTACCTGTATATTTAGTTGTCATTGTGCTCCACATATGTGACAAAATGAATGAATGTAGTGTCAGACTAATCTATATAAATACATTGAAATATATCTGTTACATTTAGCTGCATGATATTAAAGCGGAAGTCAGTGTAGGTGATTGCATTCTGAAATATAATTGGAGAATCTATTGTAAAATGATAACCAATTAGTGTCATTCACAGTACAGTGTGATTCTTATTATATTATTGTATTCAAGGTAGCATCTGCCGTCAGACTAAATCAGATCTTCTGTCCCATTCATAAATGAGAATATGAGGTTATTACGAGAATACCTCAAAGCATGCACAAAGACAGTACAACGGGAGCAGAGGTTGATGCGACAATGTACTGTCTGAATGCATACTTTGCAGTATCCTCGTAATAACCTTATTATTATACATCTTTTCCTTCCAAGGATACATCATGGGAATGCCAAAATCCAAAATGTTTGGAACAGAATCAGTGAACTTCTTTATGTAGAGTCTGGTCTAACCTTGGTGGCAGCCATGATTGTTTTTATTATTATTAGAGGACGCTTACGTGTGTAATCATTCCATATTTGGAATTCGCATTTCTTAATATGGTAGGATGAAAATACCCAGTGCAATACCGCAAAATTACGGCAACTGTAACTTTTGACGTTACAGTGACAGATGGTGACGTAAATGGCCTAAATGTTTTGAGACTTTGAGGTTCTGCAGAAAAAATAAGTATTCACATCATATGCAAATGTTACCACAGCTATGTGTTAATCATATGCGCTAACATATCATGTACATCACTGTCTGCTTTGAAACAACATATTAATTTGAATAGACCTGTGATTGACAGTCACCTGGAAGAGTTGCATGGTTGTTTAAAACATATCTTCTTGTTAACTTTTAGACTCAAATTCTGCTTAAATCAAGCCTTACTAGTAAACTAAAACTAACATTGTATCCTAAGAATATTCATGATTGTATACAACAAAAAAATAAAGTACTTCTTATTTTCAAAAACAGCCTTTTTGCAGAGCACTCCGACCTGATAAATCACTATACTGAAGTGTGATTTGTTTACTGAAATTAGCCATCTTTATTTTACAGTTTAAAACAATATTAGTAGATTTATCAACATAACATAATTTTGTTATGGCCACAAGTTGTTCACATTAATTTATCTCTTCAATGAAACTCATCTTATTGTGTTTTTGACATATTTTTTACCTTGACCGTATCATCAAAGATGGGAAAAATGTCTGTAATCGTCATTGGCGCCATTGTTGTTAATAATTGTTGTGTACATAATAACTTTACTAATTCTATTCCAAACTGTATCAAACTTTGTCACTTAATTCATCAGTATAAAATCTGCCCTTAGTGCGAACGACAGATGTCCTGTGTGAAAATATGATTCAAAAAATGAGAAAGTAGTAGTCTGATAAAAAATCGTGAATGTTTCTACTTGTCTGATTATTGGTGATACACATTCAAATGTCGCTAGTTGGCTTCTTCTTGAAATAGAACACTCTGAATTCATATTTATTAAACTGGTCACCATCAGTTTATTTGATATTTTTCTGATTCACTTTTCAGCTAGCTAGCTCATTCTCTTTTATTACATTTATTCTACAGTGATTAGAACAATGTGAAATCCTTTTTTAAAGGGTATAGTTGTGACGAACTGTTATTTTGTTGTTGATAAAAAATAGTTTTACCCATAATTCAATATGATTCTCCTCTCTGTTTTAAATTTATTCAGAGTAAATCGAATCAGTAATTCATTAATTAATACTATTCAAAGTAATTCAAAATTTTAGTATAAAAACAAATCCCTCATCTCAGAAAAAATAATGCTGCATTTAGACACAAACAGAATCATGAAACATGCAAGATAACAGAAAATCTTAGCTGGTATTTTTTACAGGTATCTCTGTCAAAAATTAATGATTTACTGAGACAAATATAAACTACCTCATTATATTCATTGTGTGATGTCTGTATTATTTGAAGAGTAAAAAGCGCCCTCAAGGGATAACTATCATGTTGCAAGCTCTGCTTTGTATGCAAATCATCTTCAGACTTGAAGTATGTACTTTGTATCTAAAAATAGTTAGTTGGTGTCTAGTGGAGAAAGAAGTCAACAGTACTGTTGTCTCATGAGAATCTACATCTTTGCAGTGTTTTTTCTGTGTATTTTTATAATCCTTACTTTAATAGCAGTGTTCAGCCGAGCCTTCAGTCAGCTCATAGTAAGAGATAGATGACATACATGTACCGAATTCTGTCGTAAATTGGCCCATCCAAAAAATCGCTCTTGGCGATTTCATGGCTGGTGGGCCCTAATTTGGAGTTCAAAATTTCAAATAATGATCATCAAACATTTTTTGGAAAAATCCACCTACGCCGACTTTCAACGCTGGCAGTTGGACCGCTCAAGACAAAAGAAACTGTTGTAAAAGCTAATCTAAAATTTGATACATTTTTTTCTTGTTGCTACAGTTAATGTTCTATGCACAGCAAGGGTTCCCAGATAAAGAAGATGCTGAATTAAAAAGTAGACCGCTGGTACAAATACAATTTTTTTATTTTTTATTTTATTGGTAACAAAAGTATATTCTAAAAGAAGTTTCAAATAAATATAAACACGACTGCATTGCTTAGTAGCAAATCATCACGGTAGTGCAATTCAGTCATGCTGCATTTCACAATTGTTGATTAATACTTAGTAGTGATTATATTAACGGACAAAAAATAAATTTATTGAAGCGAATGATTCCGGTTGCATATAATGCTCGATGCAGTAGGATATCTGCCATGTTTTTGCTCTTAATCGAGTTGACCTGGGGAGGTATTCTTTGACCTGATAGGTGAAATCCTTAATTAACCAATCAAAATGATGGATGATGCCAACTCATTTAAATATGTTAATGAGTTATACCCCCTCACATATATTCTGTTCCCAATATGTGCTATGAATGATTAAAACAATGCATACAACTACAATTTTTCGTCCTGTTCAGCCAACTAGAAATTACAATCAGGGTTTTATGATAGACTGCTTTCCCACTGCTGTTTCAATCTTAAAATTTGTTTGTATTCAAAATTAATTATGATACAAACTATGAAAAAAGAAATAATGTTATATAACAAAGGACAAAGTCACCAGAGTTCAACTATGTTTTTGTTTTTTAATTCGATTTTTTAGGTAAAAAGAATATTCCATCATAATATGCTAGTTTTTTCTCTATGTAATAATAATAACCTTTATTATAACCGTAAAAAAGTTACAATTTTTTCGATTTGTAAATAATAAAAAAAATTTTTTTTTTGATATAGTGCATATAAACACCAACTCAACTACAAGTTAGTGCTAGTCTATTAGTAAAAGCATTGTTTAAGTATCTGATAACATGTCTATTAAAGTAGAGATGGCTCTGTCGTGTTAAAAATCATTTTGAATTTGTCTATGTAATTCTGTGTTGAGAAATTATTGTTTATTCTGTTAAATTGTTCATAAAGTTCTTGTCTTTCATTTGTATATATTATTATTTGACAGTGTATTATGAAATGTATTTTGTCTATATGTGAAAGTCAATTTATTCAGGTTTATTATGCTGCTTAAATCAATGAGAAAATAGTACTAATTTTGTATTTTAAAAACATACACTAGACAATTAACTGAAACTAAATCATTTTATTGATATATTGTTCATCTAATGTACATGTACAGCTTTATTTAGTACATTTTCTACACTTTGTTTGTACACAAGATTTTCCATTAATTTTTTTATCTTGAGAAGTCAACATTTGAACTATACTTACTGATATGAAAAATGGAAATTGAATCATTCATCAATTATGGTTTAAAAGACTTGATTTGATATTAAAAAATATAAACCATTCTTATCTTTTAAATGAAACAAATATTATCTCATTATCAAAACTAAAAACAATTGATGAGAAATTAAAAGAAGAGTTTACAACTGAGTGGAAAAATGAAATAAATAATGACAATAGGAAAAAATCAAATTCTAAAAATAAACTAAGAACCTACAAACTTTTTAAAACCAAAATTGAACAAGAAAACTACTTAACAATTATGAAAAACAATGAACTTCGCAAATCCTTAACAAAATTTAGACTTGGCAACCACTGTCTGAAAATTGAAACAGGCCAGCATATAGGTTTGGATTTTGAAGACAGAGTCTGCAATATGTGCGACAATGACCATGTTGAAGATGAACAACATTTTGTCATAAATTGTCCTCATTACAACGAAATAAGATCAAAACTTTACATTGTTGCTAATAAATGTATACCAAATTTTGACAAATTTAGTAATGAAAATAAATTCATATCATTACTAAGTAACGAGAAAATGTCAATTCCTTTAGTGCAATATTTAAAAAACTGTTTTAATACAAGACAGCAGCACCTACATAAACTAAGCCAGTAACACATTCCTTGTATACAAATTTGCCTTTTTTTTTTTTTTTTTAATGCTTTTTTGTTCCCTTACTTTTTATGTAGTTATTTTTCTTTTACTAATATTTGATTTGTAACCCTTTTCATCCCCTCCGGGGGATGTTGTGTGTTAATAAATAAATAAATATAAATAAATAAATTAGGATTGCAAATTTCATTTCATACGAATTCTTCTTTTTTTCATTTTCCATGTACCGGTAATTTGATTTGATGATATCCACCACTAGATTTGGTATGTAATTTAATTATATTTCAATATGTTTGTGACTATATTGCTCAGTATGAGATACTTTTTATCAGTGTGTGCACTTACAACATTAAATGTGAAAGCATTATGAGTGATCCATTTATCCCTTACCTATGCCCATTCAAATACATGGAAAATACACACCAATTCAAATACATAGGGGACCTATATGCTCATTCGGGAATCCATACCTATTCAAATACACATGTGGGAACACATTCTAATAGAACAATTTTAGATTAAATATATACATGTATGTTTCTTGGTTAATAAAACAGCTTTTAAATTCATAATAAGAACAATATTGTCACAGCAGATTGCAAGCTAGTGCAGATCCATGTGTAACATTTGTTTTCATGTTGGATAAATAATTGTCAAAAATGTAAACAATGATGTCACAGTGCGCTGGCCTGTGGTGAATGTTGAATACCATCCTGGATTCCAGGGTTGAATATTGTATTGCCCCAATCAGGCATGGTTGCTAGATCTGTGCTTCAGGGCTCAATTATTTTGACTTCTGTGTGACAACTGACGATAAGGCAGGTATTTCTCATGGTCGTATGTTCTGCTATGGAAGCTGATTAGTTTAGATAAAATAAGTAATCAATATACCTGGGTACATGATACAAATGTGCTCACCTCGCATCAGGGAGCAATAATTGATTCAGTTATAACTAACTTCCCATTCAGTATAAAATAAGTTAAAGAACTTTTTAGCAAAGACCTCCAAAACTTGTGTGGTGGCTGGTTTCAATGGGTGCTACAGTGTTTTATGTGTATACATCACATGAGACCCTAATCAAACACAAAGATGCAATTACGTTCTGGATGCATATACACTCACTTCTCTTTGATTCATCAAACTCATACATGATTCAACATACTTAAGCAATCAATCAGTCATGCATCATTTCTTCACTATCACAAACCTTGAATTTTTGAAGGAAATGGTGGCCACTGATGAGATGCTGAATTGTTCGAGTAACAGAAATCAAGTTACGAAAACATTGAGTTACAAAAACGACCCTGCCCATATTTCAGAAACCACTTTTGCAAAACCATGTCTACATTTTGTAGCTCAAACTTTAATTAACAGTTAACTGTATGTTGCCTAGTAACTCAAATTTCTGTTAATTGGTGATCTTGCCACTGATCGGTGTTCTCAGAAAATGTTGGTTTATACTTCTCTTTGTCTTGCATCTTCCTCTTTTAAGTATTCATAATTGTTTGGTGGTAATTGTCATTTTATGTTAAAATCATGTGAATTGGTGTACCGGGTACCTCTTGAAATTTGGATTTCACCTGCAAGGTTTGGCTGGAACAACCTACCTATGTTTACCAGGTGAACATTTCGTTCATTAAACTTGATCAATACGATAATTGTGTTTTAGGAATTTGCTGATACAGTGAATTTCCTGAAGGTATGATTATCAGTTTTTAGCTCCGCTGTCGACTTTGTCGAGCGGAGCTTATCATATGAGTGATTGTCCGTCGTCGTCGTCGTCGTCCGTCGTCGTCGTCCGTGTCAATGTTTTACTTTTTCGGCTTCTTCTTGAAAACTACAAGCCTGAATGCTTTGATACTTGGTGTATATGTACCTTGGGTAGACCTCTCTCAGATTTGTTCATTTCATGATGATATCTTCAATTCTCTAATTTTGGTGAATATTGTTGTCATTTTTAGTAAAAAGTGATATTTTCGACTTCTTGTTGAAAACTGCAAGTGCAATTGCTTTGATATTACATATATAGGTACTACATGTGGACCTCTCTCAGATTTGTTCATTTTGTAATGATATCTTTAATTCTCTAATTTTGGTGAATATTTTTGTCATTTTTGGTAAAAAGTGATATTTTCGACTTCTTGTTGAAAACCGCAAGTCCAATTGCTTTGATATTACATATATAGGTACTACATGTCGACCTCTCTCAGATTTGTTCATTTTGTAATGATATCTTCAATTCTCTAATTTTGGTGAATATTTTTGTAATTTTTGGTAAAAAGTGATATTTTCGACTTCTTGTTAAAAACCGCAAGTCCAATTGCTTTGATATTACATATATAGGTACTACATGTGGACCTCTCTCAGATTTGTTCATTTTGTAATGATATCTTTAATTCTCTAATTTCGGTGAATATTTTTGTAATTTTTGGTAAAAAGTGATATTTTCGACTTCTTGTTGAAAACCGCAAGTCCAATTGCTTTGATATTACATATATAGGTACTACATGTGGACCTCTCTCAGATTTGTTCATTTCATAATGATATCTTTAATTCTCTAATTTTGATGAATATTTTTGTAATTTTTGGTAAAAAGTGATATTTTCGACTTCTTGTTGAAAACCGCAAGTCCAATTGCTTTGATATATTATACATATAGGTACTACATGTGGACCTCTCTCAGATTTGTTCATTTTCTAATGATATCTTCTGTTCTTTAATTGCCATGTGCATTGCTAACAGCGGAGCTATCTCAGCCGACAGGCTGCTTGTTTATACGTAAAATATTTATAAATAACGGTTACAAACAGCTTGACCAATCGCAACACATATACTGTTATCGTCATATGTTTTTAGACACTCAAATGGCAACATTGCCAGTTATAAGTTGTTGGTCGGTTTGCTTTCATGTGTCTTGAGGTCGTTTCGTGATTTGAACAAGTTAAGAATGTTGAACTACAATACTAAGGGACATATTGGATATCAGTAGAAGATAAAATATTGCCATATAATATATGGTATTTAGTTACATTGTATCCTAAATGTATTTCACATGTCAGGATGTCTAATTCATTGCATAACACTAGTAAATAGAGTTGTTATCAATCCAAGCATTACCAATACGTTTCTATATTTAATGTAGCATATTATTATGGCAGATTTTTTAAGCGGTTGTCAGGTCAGGTCATTCCTTGCACGTTTCAAACCTACAGAAACAGTCATGTTTCCAAACAAGTTACTAGTATACTGTATGCATTTAGCTTCGTCTCACCCTCATAACAGTGATTTAATCAAATCTATTTGAAGCATAGCAAACCAGGCAGTACCGGATGCTAGTAAATCGACCAATGATTGATAGAAATCTGCAAATACTTACTGGTAAATTGGTGTTACCAAATGGTTTCTATATAGTCAATGAAAGAGTACACTTAGGACATGAATGAAGCCTGATGGGCTGTATGTTTTATAAATATTTATGATTTTCCATAAAGCCATTCATGTTGTCATGAAATTCACTATATTTGTGAAAAGATTGGTCATAGTTGTTATAAAAAAAAAAAATGTAATAGACCAAATATATGAAAATTATGAAATTTTTACATTATAAAACGGGAGGTAACAGGCTTTGAAATTATATAGTGCCTTCAGAATCCTAAGCTGAAACCCAATTTTAGTTATATTTTCAGTATACTTATTAATTTCTCTTTAACTTCCCACACAATTTATGTCACAGATTCATTTTATCTCCACACCAGACCAATCAAATTCACTCATACATAATAAAATCAATTGACTGAATTTGGCTGTCGGTAAATCCATTAGAAATGTCTATTGATGTATTGAGTGTTATAAATGCAGTGATTTTAATTGAAGGTTTATGCTAAGATTGACAGCGGAATTACACACCTATTATCCACAAAGCCAGTAAATAATGAAGTTATAAATCATGCAGACAATAATGGATGTGCAACCACTAAATTCGTCACATTCTGATTTTATCGCCAGGAGGGCAAAAGGAGAATGTACAATGTTAATAGATTTTTCTATTTCTTCAATAAGATGCTCTGGGTATATAAATAAAATGATTGTAGGTACAAATTTGTGAGCAAATTTAGTGAAACCTGATTTAATCATTAGAATAATTTTGCAATTCCAGTGAGTCTTTAATCATAATTTATGTGTATTAAATGCATATTTTATTTGGATATTATGAAAACTTAAAAGTATGCACGCATTTTTTTTTCAACACATGTATGATAGAAGTGACAAAATCTGTCTTGGCTACACAACCTACCATCTAAGTTTCTAGCTAATAGTGCAATACATAGCATAATTATTTGTTGCCATTTCCTGGTTTGTAAAAAACTCAAATGTCAAATCACATGCATTTTCTAGAAATGCATGTGTTGACCAGCTAATAGAAACTATATTCTGAGATTTTGTGCTTAATACTAATCGACAAACAATTGTATGAGGCAGAATGCAGTCAGATACGACAGGGAAGACCAGGTCTTGTATTTAAGGATACATTGAAATCTCTGAAATATTTACAACCTTATGCCTTGACTGAAAATTAGAGAAAAAAAGTACAATTCTCAAGCTGGTTGATCTCTGTTTTTTTTTAATATTCAAAATAGAAAATAATCAAGTTTGACTTGTATGCTATGGGGAGGTTTTGTCACCATGGAAACAAACACAGGTACCCTCAATATTCCTACAGACGGGATGTTATCTTATCAGCATTGGATAGTAATTATCATACTACCATAGTACCAAGTCAATTATTCAGTTAAAGATAAAAAACGTACATGATATCTAATTTTCTTTGGATAAATATGAATGAAGAACAACAAATGTGCTGACATTTGAAGTGATAATCATGTTTTTAAAATAAATTGGTTTCCCAAGGGATGATAAAGTGAGAATAATGAATGAACCAAATTTGTTTTTTGATCATTCCTACTACCTCCCTCGGGAAAACCAAATTTTCTGTTGAGATACAAGCATTTATTTCTCCCCGGATGAGTTGGACAGTTACTAACACGTAAAGCACAGCTACAGAAATGCTAACAGTAGATAATGTCCTGTCTTGTGGTCAAGGTTCAAGTAAAACTTTGAGGTCCAGAGGACTGAGGACATTTCATTAGAACTGAGACAGACCCTAAACAAGCTGTTGCCGTTATCAGCCTGTTTTGGGCAAAGGACGTTCATCTACATGTAGAATCAAGACCCAAAACAGGCCTCACTATCGTTAACATCCTAGTTGCTCTACTTCAATGAAGTGATACTGATAATTAACTAGTTTTAGGTGTTTTTTTCTGAAGCCCTGTTGTGTGTTGTCACTGTACAGAAGGACAATTGACCAATGAACTGAAGAAATCGCACCTGAATCATGTACATATAGTAACTTAATATATTGCATTCAAGTACAAATTACCTGCTTAGCTCATTTAGTTGAGTGACCATGCATCCATACAGCTCGATCTAGAAATCATTGGTTCAAATGCAGGGTGATGCTGCCCAAAAAATCGCCTATTTTTAAATAGTGAAGGGGATAAGATCGATGTTGTACTCTTCATTATAATAATTGGGTCATTCGAAAACAACCTCATACTGAAAAACAGTAGTTTTCTGGTAAATGGTCTTTGGTGAACAGGTATTGGTGAAATGGTAACAAAGAAACTACATTGTAATAGACTGGTACTTTCCTAGTAAATGCTGAATGAAAACTGTCCATTATCAAATGTTAGCAGACCATAAGAACAATAGATACAAGCCAAAAAATAGTATTTAACATTAGCATCCAAGTTACCATACTTTAACAAACTAATACTTCAAATTTGGCATGTTTTAGATTGTTTTTCTGCAGCACAGGTTGTACCAAAAAGTAGTTATTATAAAAATATTTTTTTTAAATAATTTAAAGTCAAAAGGAACTATTCATATTACTGAGTGTTCATTGTTTGTTATCCATTATACATTGGCTTTGATCTTTTCCAAGAAGGTATCATGGATTTTGTTCATTTTGTGATGAAAACTCTTAATTTTAGTGAATATTTTTGTCATTTTGAGTAAAAAATGATAATTTATACATGTATGTAGGTACGTTTGGTGTACTTCTTTCAGATTCTGTGATTATATTGTAGATCCGATTGCTTTCAGACTATATGCATTATCAACAGGGGAGCTATCCTGGGGGCTTTTTTCCCCCAGAAATATTAAATTAAATGTCAACTAGGCAATATTACACAGATGGAATGTCAAAATATAATTGTTTTTGTTGTTCAATACTCCATACTTGTGGATGTGGGAAATTGGTTTTTGAGTATAGCCACTCTATACTGTTTTTATATTATTGGGGGACTTATAATTCGATCTCCGTCCGTCCGGAGTCATATTCCTGAACCTTATGGACCAAATCCATTCATTGTTTGCATGTGCCTAGTACTTTATCTGGAACATGTGCACATGCAGTGGTTAACTGATTTAATTCAAGATGGCTGACCGGCAGTCATTTTGTTTTTTGAAAATGTGGTATCTTATGCATGCTTTGTGAGTTTTTGTTCAAATTTGGTACATAAATTGTACATATTAGATTACGATATATGTGCATGACAATTTGTTTTACAATCGAATCAAAGATGGCCAACTGGTGGTCATCTTGCTTTTTGACCATACTACTATAATATCTCCAAGGCTTACGGATCTTTTTCATTCATATTTGGCATATACATCATAAATATTCGAATACATGTCCATGTCAGTTTGTTTCATAATCAGATAAAAGATGGCCAACTAGCGACCATCTTACTTTTTGTGAAATGTGGTACTAGTATCTTGGACTGGATTTGTCAGTTTTCATTCAAATTTGATACAAACTTTATACATGTTGAGATACATGTCCGCGATTGGTTTCATGTTCGCATCCAAAATGACCAACTGGCAGCCATCTTGTTTTTTCAAAATGTATCATTGACATGGGTTTTTCACTTCAAATTATATATGTTAGGATACATGTCTGATGACAATTACATGTAGTTTCACATTTGGATCAAAGATGGTTGACTGCTTACAATCTTGCTTTTTGACTTTACTACTATATCTCTGTACATGAGCATGAACAAAGGAAATTCAGTTTTGATACAAAAAATGCATAAACAACATATTCTATTTAATTTCTGACCATATATTTTGATTTTGAAAGAGTAATTTAATATATTTTTTAAGTTTCTGTTGATACTAGACCAGCAAATTATTCACTCTCAATTACTAACTATGCTTTTGGTCCATGTTACTTTGTCTTTGGCGCTGATTTTGTCTACAGTATTGAGTATTGAACAATCAATATTAAAAAATGATGTTTTCATCCATATTGCATCTTTAAAATGTATTTTTTTCAGTGAACTACAACTGTCTTTATGACCTTCATGTTATACGAATGGTATATTTATATCTTTATATATTTCAAAATACAAAAAAACCTCAGATCTATATTTTTCACACACTTTGTTTTGTACTGAGTCATACATTTACATGTCTGACGATAGGTTAAATGAGTCAGGTATCATTTTAATAGTTGTTTTTGAATGAAACAGTAAACAACATCTTCACAGTACTTTAATGTCTCTGGACAACTGAAGCCGGATCCATGACACTGTTGTTATTACCGGTAATATTAAAATATTTGACCCAGCTGCATCCGAACATATATACTGACAGTGTGGTCTCTAACAGGACTGATTTGTAGAAATCAAAATGAGTCAAAATGAAATCCCCAAAATCAAGTTGACTTAGTTTGTTGACTGCTGGGAAGCTCAATCTTAGAAAGAAAAAAAAATTGTATGTGACATATTACAAATTTCATGACTATAATAAGAGATTTTTCAAGATCGCCAAAGCAATGTATGATTTTCCGTTGCGTCAACGATGCGCCAGTGAATTAGCACAATTAGTACTGTAAAGTACTATTTTCGCTGGAATTAATTTTCACTGAAAAGGCTTTTTGAGTGTTTTGTATGGAATTTATTTTCACTGATTTTTGACGAGTTGATTGTGAAATATAGGAAAAAAGGTATATTCGCAGGATTTTATTTATCACTGAATCAGCCCTTCGCGAAAATAAATTCCAAGCGAAAATAAAGTATTTTACAGTAGCATCACATGCAGGAAGTCTGTGTGCTTCAGTGATTTGTTATATTGGCTTAGAAGACACACTGCTCACTGTATACAGTAATATAGTGTCCAAGCCGATTGGTTTTCAGTCAAATCATATTTGAAAATCTCAGATTTGTTGCAATGCTCCCCTAAGTAGATCACCATTGGTGGACCATTAACAGAATTGAATCCCACTGTGCCTAAGTTAATTATAAACTATTGCTTGCAACACTTTTTAGCTCTGCTGTTGACGTAGATTTTATAGCTATTTGTCTGGTATTTATTTAGGAATTGAAATTTCATGCCTATCCAATTATCTTAGGGTTGGGGGTTAACAATGTCATATGGCACAAACACCAATGTTTTGGTTGATTAAATGTTCACAATATTATTCAGGTCAACTACAATGACATTATTCGTATTTCTAAAGCATATTAATAATAAAAGTTTGTATCCAGTTTTCTCAGTATGTGAGCAAATCATGCCATTGAACCATTCATCTGTTATACCTGTTGTGAATTGAATCTGTGAATATCTGTAATTAAACTTGTTTCATCCAGTAAAAGTAAACAAACTGCGTATATTCTCTGACACAAACATTGTCAAATAATTAAAAACGTTCACAAACTGTGAATGCCTGTCTTTTTAATTTGTGTTCAATCAGAATACTCACTAGATGTTTTTTTAGTTTGAACTGCTCAGTAGATGTCAACTTATTGGTGGCATGTACCCATCCATAGTTAACAGTTGGAGGAACAAAGTGAGCTCTCCTAATAAAACAATGTCTTTCTTCAGGTATATTAATAAGATTGTTTCTACCATTGATAGTGAGTATGCGTGGATGAATATGCATTATATATCCATTTATATGTGCTAGAGGGACACACAGCTGCAGTTAATGAATACTTTTATTAAATAAAAACAGTCATTTCAAAGCCAAAATGACCTTGTTTGTACTAAATTATGCATGTTTCATTCATTAACTTTGACACATTAATTGTAGTAATTATGGTGTCATGTGACATATAGAACACATGTATAATATGTCGTTTGTTTACACTACCCTTCAATCTGTGGTGGTGAAATTCACTCTGCAGTATTTCTTTATGCTCGAATGTCGGAATAATTATCTACTTGTATACTATTAATCATTTGCAATCGTCAAGTTTTCTTGTAATCAACCTTTTTCGGTAGGTGTTATTTTATAGTTATATTTTGTATAAGCATATCTGTATAATTACGATAGGTTTGGTGGTGACATACACATAAATCCTTGCTGTTTGTCTGGCTGGACAAGAGAAAGGTGTCAGTTTACAACATGATTATCACTTCCTAGAAACCACTGGACCATATTATTGTTAATATCATACTTTTCTTTCTTGGAACTGATTTATTTGAAACTGTACCATTTAAAATGTATCATCTTTTATTTTAATAATTTAAAAAAACAAATATCTGTGTGATAAATTGTAACTTGCTAGTTGGTTAGACCATTTTTTGTCTACTCCTGATATTGTACATACATGCCTGCATATGAATGGAATAAATAATTACTGGTTGCCTCTATTTAATAGCAATTTATTTTGTTTTGAGAAAAGACATGTGAATATTTTTTTTAGTCCCCGTTCGGACGAAGTCCGAAAACGGGGACTTATAATTCAGTCTCCGTCCGTCCGTGTGTCCGTGCGTCCGTCCGGAGTCATATCTCAGAATCCCTTGGACCGATTCCGTTCATTCTTTGCATGTGCCTAGTACTTTATGTGGGACATATGCACATGCAGTGGTTTAGTGAATCGATTCAAAATGGCCGACTGGCAGCCATCTTGTTTTTTGAAAATGTTGTATTTTGGACATGCTTTGTCAGTTTTCATTCAAACTTGGTACATAGATTATACATGTTAGGATACATGTTCATGATGATTTATTTCACAATTGGATCAAAGATGGCCGACTGGCAGCCATCTTGTTTTTTGAAAATGTTGTATTTTGGACATGCTTTGTCAGTTTTCATTCAAATTTAGTACATAGATCATACATGTTTATAGGATACATGTCCCCGACCGTCTGTGAGTTCCTGAGTCTGTCTGTCCGTGTGTCCGTCTGTCCGTGCATCAGTCTATCCAACGTCATATTTCAGAATCCTGTGGACCGATTCCGTTCATTCTTTGCATGTGCCTAGTACCTTATGTGGGACATATGCACATGCAGTGGTTTAGCGATTCGATTCAAAATGGCCGACTGGCAGCCATCTTGTTTTTTGAAAATGTTGTATTTTGGACATGCTTTGTCAGTTGTCATTCAAACTTGGTACATAGATTATACATGTTAGAATACATGTCCATGACGATTTATTTCGCAATTGGATCAAAGATGGTCGACTGGCAGGCATCTTGTTTTTGTTTTTTTATGCAGTACTTTATACATCTTACAATGCATGTCCATGACAATTTGTTTCAAAGAATGGCCGATTGACAGCCATCTGACTTTTTGGCCTTACTACTATATTTCCACAATTTATGTACCATTTCCATTCGTATTTGGCACATACATCAATCATACATATCAGTGTGTTTCATAATCAGATCAAAGATGGCTGAATAACGGCTGTTTATATTTTGGCCATATTACTATGACACGAAACACGTGTTTTGATGTAAATAAACAATCTGTTGTATACGCCACTTGGAACTCAAGTTTCAAGGACACGCTCGCGACAGCCCCTCCGCTTTAATATGACGGGGACTGTGTTATTTTCAATGACTTGTTATAGTATTGATACTGGTGAACTCTGCGGTGGAACTCTTCTTGTTTCTTTGTGTATTGAATACTTTTTGGACAAGACAATGTGCATTAAAACTTACATAAAAAATGATTTTACGCAACTAGATGTTTAGCCAACATTGATTTATTGTTTGAAAGAAAATTACTTCCCTTTATGTAGATAAATGAAATAGTCTCTTTGGTCATTGTGATGTTAACTATAATAACCATTTTCCCCTTAACATTGATTAATGCACTAGGTCAACATGTCTGTTCAGATATTGTTGTTGATTATTTTGTCATTAATCTTCCTAAGATTTCCCTAATGTGGTTGTAGTAACTGGAGTGATTTTATCTACTCAATGAACACAGTTTTTGGAGGTTAAAATGAATGTCCACCGTTCCCAGACAGGCAATTTTACTTGGACAGCAAATTGCAGAAATTGCTCGTCCCTGTGGAATACAGATTTAACTTTTTACTCACTTGCCAAATGTTGCAAGTTGCAATTGCAGATAACAAAATGTTGCTTTTAGCGATTTAAAAAAAAATCTCATCTCCTGGTTTTAAAGTGGGATATTGACCTGTTTGGTATGAAATATGATTAAATACTTAAATTGTCTCATATTTACAATTTTTATTGATTGGCAACATTTATAGTTAGATATACATGTATAAGAAAGAGTAACAATGTATTTATTTCTGAAAGCAATGCTGCTGTATTTATTACTTGTATTGATTGAAATGTGTCTGCTGATAGGGAAAAACAATAACTTGTTTGAATGCAAGTCTCAGGTGGTGAAAATAGGATACTCTTATGACAATTTATGACATAAAAAAGACCCATCCCCCATTCCACCCATTATGATAATGAAGGCTTCTTGCCCATCTAACATCAAATTAGGGGATGTTTGGGTTTTACTGCAGTGAATTTGAGCTCAGCTGTGTGGGAATTTCCATGTTTAATACGCTTGATCAGAATAACAAATCATTGATGCATGGGGTATCTATAAAATTTCACTCTACTGAGAAAAATCAACCTTTCCATTCAGGTATCTAAACCTCTTTTTGGATGATTATAGTTCACTTCCTGCTACAGGTTGTAATTCATGGGTAATCCATCTACTTCATGTGGTATAATCGCAATCCATTTAATCTATTTAATTATTACACTGCACATGTGGCTTCTGAACTACATTATGCGTCTCATTTAATCTTTTTGTTCCTTACTTGAATACTGAACGTGATTCAGCAGTATGAGGTCAATTACTACTAACAAAAGTATTGTAGGCTGATTTGATTAATATGTAATTCCCTGTTTCTCTTAATCAGATGACTACCATTCTGGGATTGTGACTGTTATGCCAACCTCCTGAGACATTCAAAATGAATTTGGAATATGGACGCTCTCAAAATAATGACCTCACCTTGGACTCGGTGGAAATTGAGGAAATATTCCAGGATCAAGAAAATGCTGCAGATCAAACTCACTGGTCGCTCAGTGAACTTAAGGAGAAGTTTAGAAAGATGGAAATGGAAGAATTATATAAAAAATATCGTGTTCAACAAAGACATTCTCTGTTAATAACTTTGATAGTAATTGGCCTGGCTATTGGACTTAGCATAATAACATTGATGCTGCTCCTTCACAAGGTATTGTTTTCATTATATCGTACTTCAACATTTCCACTTATTTTATCTGTGCAGATTGTGTCAACAGACATTCATAGCTGAAACTAATGTTTTATTTCCGTTTCGATAATATTGCTATTATTAAATTGAAATTTATTATGACTGTATTAAATGAAGGCTATCAACACTATGTTTCCACATTAATTTAATACTCCCATTCTACTAGTCTTTTCCCAACTTTTGTGTGTTGAGATTTTGTAGGAAATTAAATTCTTGAATTTAAAAAAATAATGTTGCAGTGAGTAAAATACATCTGCAAATATTTTCTGAACATAAAAATATTTATTATAATTGATCATATCTTAAATTGACTCAAAATAGATATGTTGGCGTAATGTGCTTGTGCGGGAATGTATTGTGATATTAGTCTTGTGTGGGGTTACTTAGCCCATGCAATTGCGTAAAACAATATCTTGGTGTGATTTGATCAGCTTTATGTGGTTATATTTAAAGCGAGAGGGTCGTCGTCTGCGCTCGCGTGGGAAATGAGTCCCAAGCGACGATAATAATACATGCTAAAAACGCAAAGGCTCATGGGCAGAAGCTTGTTTGTAAACAATATAGCGCTATGGCCATCTAACGCATGCGCAGGTGACGACTCTCTCGCTTTAAACAAAAAAAATGTGCAAAATCATAGCTATTATTGCTTTAAGATTGTCATATGCACACTAAAATTTAAACTGCATTGCAGCGTGCACTTTACCATAATTGATTTTGTTTGTGCACCAGTAAAAATAAAGAATGTGGGTGTTCTTGTTAAGCGGCTTAAATTTAATTAATGAAAAGGCCACAATTGCTCAGTGCGCAGGTGTTGCAGGTTCAAATTGTAAACAACCGTGGATTGAAACAGGAAATTAACACAGAAGTCATGTCCCAAATATGATGATGTAGAGACCCATTAGTTTGCTTTAAGGCTTGTGACTGAAGACTGTACTGTCATATTTTTTTATTACCGGTAATTAACGACTGGTCATATTTAGTTACAAACATTTGTTATTTTTGGTACAATTATTATCATAAAGTAATCTATACTGCAGTTGCCCTAAGATATTCATATATACAGCATGTCCAAGCAATAATGAGTTCTCTGTTACATAAAAATTAATTGGCACAAAGACTAAAGAAATAATTGCAGGGAGTCCAATTGTATTTTCTCTGCAAGATGATTAATAAACAACAGGCGACATAAGAAATTAACCAGCTCTAGATATTCTGCATAGATATCAAACTGTATCAGTATAACTCGTTTGAACAATCTTCTTTGCATGTTTTATTATGAAAGTAGAAAGGGCAAATGCATATCCAATCAAAATTTATCGTCACATTTGACATTACAAGTCAAAAAAAGTTTTTGCTCAAGTCTGTCTCAATTTTGTAGGAATATTAAAAATGATTTATGTAGCTATTACACAATGTAAATTATATTATATAAGAAGATTGGATTGCAATTAGATTTTCTGTTTCATAGTATGAAATTAGTATAAGTATAAAAATAACTCAGGTAGGTAATTATGGTTGTTTTACTTTACATAATTAATTAAAAGCTTGTCCAATTCTAATTTAATTTTTCAGCTGAGCAGTCTGCCAATAAAGGTAGTAATTTTATTATAATTAAGATTTTATTGCCTGTAGTGTTCATCAAAATATGCTTTCAAATATGAATTATTAATGAACATATAACAAAGCATTCAATAGACCCAACTTGTATCATAAAGATGAAGATACAGGTACGATCAGTTGAACTAATCAGTGAAACATGTGGATTGATTATCCTATTATCGATTATCTTGGTCATGATTTTTTAATATGGGAGATGATCACATATCCATGGTTGATCACCTTGGGGTGTTTGGACCCTATATAGCAATAATTTTTCTTTTCATTGCTCAAAGTGATTGGAGTGTTTTAAAACCCAGAATGATATAGTTTACAGTTGTTGATTGCAGAGTTAATTAGCTCATTTTGTGTTAGTTTAATATTCATAGATCTCATGGATTGGATAGTTTACTACTGTATTGTGATGCTTTGAAACATTGAAGATGTCAGATCACAAAGAAGCACACTGTCACAAGGACCATGTGCTTCAACAATTTAACAAGACTGCCCAATCCAAGCCTATTTTATCACATCTGAAGCACAGTGATGAAAGCCTATGATCACGACTGTTTGGATTGTGCATGCAGATGTACACGATTTATCTAGTTGACTGGCCAAGTGTCTGAACAGGCAGTTTTGGCAGCAGATAATGCCATGTGCTTTTATAGTCGTTGATCCTTGAGTTAGAATCTGAATTCATCACACCTACTTGGTTTCTTTGAAATGGTTTCCCCAAGGCCAAAGTTCCTGTGAGTGACCCAGTGCAGCTGGAACCAAGTTCCCATCCAGATGCAGTCTATTGTTCCACAAGTGAATTTGGCCAACTGTCTACTGATTGAGCCTCTAATGACATATTGCACAGTGTTTTTGCAGCCCTTGCCCAACAATGTTGCTCCCCCTTGAGATGAGGCCAAGTCAGTCAGTTTAAATTTACTCAAGTGATAATTAGATGAGATTGTCGCATTAAGACAGTAAGAGGGCAATAGCAGATTCTAATTAAAACCAATGGACCAAATATACATGTTTGTTGCCCTTCTATTCAGGTTGACAACCTTTGTAAAACAGGTTCTTCCCAAACATGAAATGAAACTGCATAAATAATTTGGCTTTTGATTGAATCATACGTGTATTATCTTTTAGTGTTGACCACGTCCCATCACTGTATTAGTGGGTGTGGTGCACGTCCAAATAACGTAGAACGTTCTGTGACATAGATCCATCCCCAGAAATATAAAAAAATTATGACTGCATGGGCAAATAAAAAATTAGATACCGGTAATTAATCCAAATGTTCGAGCTGTTGTATAAATCAGTTCAACTGTAAGTTTAGCCATCTTATATTCTATCAGTATTAAAAGTATTATTCAAGTTTCATAATTTCTATTGATAAAAATATCTATGCTCTTAAACCTCAACAGCTGTTTCAATACTTCATAATTTCACCTGTTGTGGTTGTACTTTTGAACTAATCTGTAAAAACGTATTTTACAAGATCAAGATCTACCCACAACACTGAAGTTAAAATATTGAAAAGATTTAGAGATGACTATAAGCTTCAATGACTTAACTATGTTTCAAGGATAGGGGGCTTAACAGTTTGAGTCAATTCAATTACAGTCCTCAATACACATACAGAAGATGCAGCTAAAAGCAGTGATTGCACATTCCATTTTTGAACAGTTGAATTACTATATGGTTATAAATAATAAATCATTCCTAGCTGCAACAGTGAGTATATTCACTTATGCCTCAGGTAGTACAGGATATTATTTGACAGTATTACTGTTACAAAAAATAATTTATTATACATCTGGCAGGTAAAACAATGTAATTTAGCCAACCGTGTTTAAATGTGTTTCGGACATCACATTTGGAAAATCATATGTCAGTCACATTTACCTACTAATTACATAAATTATCAGCTTTTTTGTTCTCTATTATATCAATACAAGAAAAAAAATGATTTTTAATATAAATAAAAAACCTTTTACCAGAATAATTTTTTATTGGGAAGAGTCCTTATATTACATGTAGTTTTGAATTAATCCACTCAATTAACACACAGTTTTAAATTCGGTACATGTCTGGTTTATTTTAATTTAAAATTTTTTTTTTTATTTTGATTCTTTGTAAAAATCAAAATTATTTTTTTTTCAACTGACACTCCTATGATTGACTATTTCAAGTTGGGTGAGAACTGAGAACTGTGAAATTGTTGTTAAAAATCAAATCAGTCTAAAATGACATTTACTGTGATGAGTGTATGAAATTGCAAAAAAAAAAAAATGCTCTAAAGCACAAGACTATAAACATGGTGGTCACACTCGAACAAAATGTGTAAGTAATTTCAGTTTCCTGTCCAACAGGAACTTTATAAGAACAGATTATGATTTAATGGTGTGTAATACTTATCTGAACTCTCGATAGGATTATAAAATACTTGATTGTGACATACATCATTGAGACCTATAGTTCGTAACCCTCTTGTGTATGCTATACTGTGAACACATGATTCTATAGAATATTTTATAACCCTCGATGATGCCCCTTATGAATAAATAAGGAGAATTTGTACAACCTGATTTCACTTTCTTTTCATCATGCACATGTTGCCTTGTACCATATGGCATTCTTTTTTTAAAGTTTAGGATTAAATCATACAACTCAAAAATGACAACCATGTTTAGTTCTCGTTCAAACGAAGTTCGAAACAGGGACTTATAATTCGGTCTCCTTCCGACCGGAGTCATATTTCAGAACCCTGTGGACCAAATGTGTTCATTCTTTGTATGTGCCTAGTACTTTATCTAGGACATATGCACATGCAGTGGTATACTGATTCAATCTAAAATGGCTGACAGGCAGTCATTTTGTTTTTTGAAAATGTGGTATCTTACATGTATGCATGCTTTGTCAGTTTTTATTAGCTCTGCTGTCGACTTTGTCGAGCGGAGCTTATCATATGAGTGATTGTTCGTCCGTCGTCGTCGTCCGTCGTCGTCCGTGTCAATGTTTTACTTTTTCGACTTCTTCTTGAAAACTACAAGCCTGAATGCTTTGATACTTGGTGTATATGTACCTTGGGTAGACCTCTCTTAGGTTTGTTCATTTCATGTTGATATCTTCAATTCTCTAATTTTGGTGAATATTTTTGTCATTTTTGGTAAAAAGTGATATTTTCGACTTCTTGTTAAAAACCGCAAGTGCAATTGCTTTGATATTACATATATAGGTACTACATGTGGACCTCTCTCAGATTTGTTCATTTTGTAATGATATCTTTAATTCTCTAATTTTGGTGAATATTTTTGTAATTTTTGGTAAAAAGTGATATTTTCGACTTCTTGTTAAAAACCAATTAATCAATTGCTTTGATATTACATATATAGATACTACATGTAGACCTTTCGCAGATTTGTTCATTTTGTGATGATATCTTTAATTCTCTAATTTTGGTAAATAGTTTTGTCATTTTTGGTAAAAAGTGATATTTTCGAATTCTTGTTAAAAACCGCAAGTCCGATTGCTTTGATATTAAATATATAGGTACTACATGTGGACCTCTCTCAGATTTGTTCATTTTGTGATGATGTTTTCAATTCTCTAATTTTAGTGAATATTTTTGTAATTTTTGGTAAAAAGTGATATTTTCGACTTCTTGTTAAAAACCAATAGTTCAATTGCTTTGATATTACATATTTAGATACTACATGTAGACCTTTCTCAGATTTGTTCATTTTGTGATAGTATCTTCAATTCTCTAATTTTGGTGAATATTTTTGTAATTTTTGGTAAAAAGTGATATTTTCGACTTCTTGTTAAAAACCAAAAGTTCAATTGCTTTGATATTACATATATAGATACTACATGTAGACCTTTCTTAGATTTGTTCATTTCGTGATGATATCTTCAATTCTCTAATTTTGGTGAATATTTTGGTCATTTTTGGTAGAAAGTGATATTTTCGACTTCTTGTTAAAAACTGTAAGTCAGATTGCTTTGATACTATACATATTGTTTATTTTCTAATGATGTCTTCAGTTCTTTAATTGAAATGTGCATTGCTAACAGCGGAGCTATCTCAGCCGATAGGCTGCTTGTTTTTTCATCATGCACATGTTGCCTTGTACCATATGGCATTCTTTTTTTAAAGTTTAGGATTAAATCATACAACTCAAAAATGACAACCATGTTTAGTTCTCGTTCAAACGAAGTTCGAAACAGGGACTTATAATTCGGTCTCCTTCCGACCGGAGTCATATTTCAGAACCCTGTGGACCAAATATGTTCATTCTTTGTATGTGCCTAGTACTTTATCTGGGACATATGCACATGCAGTGGTATACTGATTCAATCTAAAATGGCTGACAGGCAGTCATTTTGTTTTTGACTCCCGTGTGCGAAGCACAAAAGGGAGTCTTTGCAGTTACCCTGTCTGTATGTCTGTATGTCTGTATGTATGTACATTGTATGTATGTCACTTTTTTTGTTCCACCGTTATCTCAAGAACCACTAATCAAATTTTGGTGAAACTTGGTAAATAGATACTCTGGGATAATGCGCAGAGTTGATTAGGTTTTGGTAAAAATTTATGAATATTAATTACCTAATTTGCATGATAATTAGCTGATTTTTACATTGTAGCTGTTTCAAGACTGTTCCACTGATATCTGAAGAACCATTAATTGGATTTTGATGAAATTTGGCACATGGATGCTCTGAACTAGTGCGCAGATTTGATTAGTTTTGGGTAAAAATCTATGAATATTAATTACCTAATTTGCATGATAATTAACTGATTTTAAGCTGTTCTATGACTGTTCCACTGATTTTTGAAGAACCACTCATTGGATTTCAATGAAACTTGGCACATGGATGCTCTGAACTAATGCGCAGATTTGATTAGTTTTGGGTAAAAATCTGTTAATATTATTAATTACCTAATTTACATAATGATTAATCAATTTTCGGTTTTTCCAGTGATATCTCAAGTACTAATCATAACATTTCAATAAAACTTGGTACATAGGTGTCATATGACACTGCACAGACCTGATAGTTTTTAGGGTAATATCAGTACATATTAATTACCTAATTTGCATAATTAATTAATTTTCAGTTTTTGATATTTCGAGTAGTAATGATCACGTTTCAATGAAACTTGGTACATAGTTACTTGAGGACTGTGCAGAGACCTAATTAGTTTTTGGGTAAAATATTTGTGCATATTAATCACCTTATTAGCATAATTAGTTAATTTTCAGCTTTTCACCTGATATCTCAAGTACTAATCATCACATTTCAATGAGAATTGCGACATTTTTTCTAGGACTATGCAGAGACCTGATTAATTTTGGGATAAATAATGTGTGTCTATTAATTACCTAATTTGCATAATTAGTTAATTTTTTGCTGTTCTATGGCTGTTGCACTGATGTCTAAAAACCACTCATTGGATTTCATTGAAACTTTTAAAGAGTACCCATCACATTTCAATGAACCTCAGACTATGCACCATATTAGTTTTTGGTAAATATTTATGCTTCTTAATCACCTAATTAACATAAATAATTAATACTGATATCTCAAGTATTGATCATCACATTTGAATAAAACTTGGTACATAAATGCTCTAGGACAATAGACAGCCTGATTAATTTTGGGTTAAAATCTGTTCATATTAATTCTCTAATTAGCATAATAATTAATATTTTTTTGGTTCTAATCACATTTCAATGAAACTTGGTACATTGTGCAGACCTTTAGTTTTACACTTAAATCTGTTCATATTAGTTACCTTATTTGCATAATTAGTTTTCAGCTATTCCATCAATATCTCAAGTATAAGTAATTTTGAATTAATTTTTAATGTGTCTCCAAAACTCTCAGCACACGGGAGTTCTTTTTAAGCTTTCTTTGATTTGAAAATGTGGTATCTTATGCATGCTTTGTCAGTTTTTATTCAAATTGGTACATACATTATACATGTTAGGATACAGGTCTATGACTATTTGTTTCTGGAATCGGATCAAAGATGGCCGACTGGCATCCATTTTGTTTGTTTGAAAATGTGGTATCTTATTGCATGCTTTGTGGGGTTTTGTTCAAATTTGGTACATACATTGTACACTTTAGATTACAATTTTTTTACAATCAGATCAAAGATGGCTGACTGGTGGCTATCTTGCTTTTTGACCATACTACAATATCTCCAAGGCTTAAGGACCATTTTCATTCATATTTGGCTCATACATCATACATATAGGAATACATGTTCATGTCAGTTTGTTCCATAATCAGATCAAAAATGGCCGACTGGCATGCATCTTGTTTTTTTGCAAATGTGCTATCTTGGATAGGGTTTGTCGGTTTTCAAATTTGATACAAACATTATATATGTTGAGATACATGTCCATAATGATTTGTTTCCTGTTTTGAATCTCTGTACTTGAGCCTGGACAAATGAAATTCAACATGGATACAATAAATGCATAAATAGCATATCCTGTTTAATTTCTGACCATATATTTTAATCTTGGAAGAGTCATTTAATACATCGGATTTCTGTTGATACTAGACCAGCCAATTATTCATGCTAAATCATTAACTATGCTTTTGGATCATAATACTACATTTTTGGCATGAACAACATTTACCCTAATTCCAACGGGGACTATGTCATTAACAATGATTTGTTGTTTATTTATTTAGAAACACTTACTTAACTTGTTTCAGTTCAGTGCATGTTTTGACAAGTAGCTCACAACCGCACACACACCCCACCCTCCAAAAAGTTTTGTTTTGTTATTTTTAATTTGAAACTGTTGATACCAATCAAGAGATAGCAGCCATTTTTGAGGGACATTCCTGTAGGAGAGTTACAGCAGGAATTCAGATATAAGCTCGTACAAGGTCACTATGTCCATACACTCCCTTGGACTACAGCTACAAATGTGTACAAAAATTTAGATGTCAATAAGAATGTATTTACCAGATATTCTCTTAGTGCAACCATCAATCTTATTATCTACGTCACTGCATCAGCCTCATTCAATGTACACTGTAAATTGCCCAAATTTTGAGAGATTTTTTTTAAATTTCAGAAGTCAATGGAAATTTTGAAAATGTTTTCTGTCCTGCAACACAGCGACCTTTGCAAAATGTTTCTTTTTATAGGCAGATATATTGTCTCAGTGCAGTGACTTAGTTCTTGAATTCAAACAACCTCAAATTACCAAATCGTCCCTCAATTAACAAGGGACTTTGATCTGACAAATTTCCGGTAGTGAAAATGGATTACTAAATCACTCAAGAGAGTTGAGTGGAAAGTGAGCAGAATATAATTATCCAAATGACTTCTTCATCAGCCATGTATGACTAGAAGACAAAAGTGCTAATATTGATACATGAATAGGGAAAGTCACATTGACAGACTAAATTCAAAACAAATTCAAAAACAGCTGTTTTTACATTTGAATGGAAATTCCAACTTTACATATGGTTCTAGGTATTTATGCATAATGTGTTTTTCACAACAGTTATTTAAAACATTACGACGCTATGACCTTTGTTTGTCCTGTTTTTACGTTCGATTTCACGCATAATGCGTGATTCTCGCAGTGAACGGAAAATGGTCTATTGGATATGTGTGGTAAACCAATATGATGTTTTCATTGTGTAG
The DNA here is from genome assembly GCF_978046115.1 of Saccoglossus kowalevskii. NCBI lineage: Eukaryota > Metazoa > Hemichordata > Enteropneusta > Harrimaniidae > Saccoglossus > Saccoglossus kowalevskii. Next base: position 24,837,597 of record NC_140646.1, read on the forward strand.
TATAAGTCATCAAGAGGAACAGTACAGTGTACTTTCTCGCCAAATCTGTATTATTATTTGGGAAATTTTGTACAATTCCTGTTATATTATTCTTTAAGTACTGTAAAATACTATATTTTAGTTGGAATTAATTTTTGCTGAAAAGACTTTTTGGGTGTTTTGTATTGAATTTATTTTCACTGATTTTTGACAAGTTGAAAGTAAAATATAGGAAAGAAGGTATATTCGCTGGATTTTATATTCACTGAATCATCCCTTCAGCGAAAATAAATTCTACGCAAAAATATTTCACAGTACATTGAGATTAATACATCACATGTATTGATTGAGGAATAGACTGACTAGTATTTTTCTTGCAAAATTTTGTTTAGCATGTTGCTGTACTATGTTGGAATTCATGTTGGAACATTCTATAAGGTACATTGAGATTAATACAGTAAATGTAATATTATTTGAGGAACATGTCTTGAATATTGATTTTATGTAATTATTATAACTTGATTATCCTTGCCAACTTTGTGGTCAATATTATTCCAACCTAAATGTTTAAATTATATTATTGGAGAACTTTCATACTCACTTTTGTCATGCAAAAAAGATCATGCATTGTTAGTTTGTATTGATCCACCATTTGTTAGATTCTTAATGGGCAAGGTTGTAATAGCTATGTCCATAGGGTTGGGAGAATATTTTGAAAGTCTTTGTATTTTTTGAGGTCTGGACAGTCTTTGAGTTGTCTTTAAATTACAGCAAAAATAAAAAAGTCTTTGAAAAGTCTTTAAATTCTTCATAGTTATTACTTCATTTTAGAAAGGCCTGTTTTCTCCAGGGAACTACCATATCCTCAGAACTTTGATTAGCTTTGGTAATGATGTTGGTCTGAATTAAGGGTCAAAATGTTTGGGAAAAGGTCTGGAAAAGTCTTAGAAATCATTTGGCTCTTTCTGCTATGGAACCTGTATATGATAAGCATGGTTCAGATTTATTAAAGTGCAGTGGGGCAATTTATTTTAATTATTTACTATAATTATTATTCTTTTTAATTATATTTTGACGTTACAATTATTTTCCTGCCAAAATGGTTTTGTTTGTGAAAGCCACCGAGAAATAATAATTATAGTAAATAATTACAATAAATAATAATTATAGTAATTATATAAAAAAAAAAATTAAGCCAACCAGGATCTTATTTTAATCAGATTGATTTGGAGGCATATTTTCAAAATTCCATCTCTGGAAAAACATTGAGAATAAATATTTCTGGTTAATTGCAACAAATAATGGATCATATGCAAAGTCATGGAATATTCATGTGCAAAAGTAAACCTTATTGTGAAATTTGCAGTGATTTATTTTTAGTCTGCAATCTGTATTTAAGTCTCACTTTCCACACTCCATTGTTGACTCCCGTGTGCGAAGCACAAAAGGGAGTCTTTGCAGTTACCCTGTCTGTATGTCTGTATGTCTGTATGTATGTATGTATGTCACTTTTTTTGTTCCACCGTTATCTCAAGAACCACTAATCAAATTTTGATGAAACTTGGTACATAGATGCTCTGGGATAATGCGCAGAGTTGATTAGGTTTTGGTAAAAATCTATGAATATTAATTACCTAATTTGCATGATAATTAGCTGATTTTTAGCTGTCCCGAGACTGTTCCACTGATATCTGAAGAACCACTCATTGGATTTTGATGAAATTTGGCACATGGATGCTCTGAACTAGTGCGCAGATTTGATTAGTTTTGGGTAAAAATCTATGAATATTAATTACCTAATTTGCATGATAATTAGCTGATTTTAAGCTGTTCTATGACTTTTCCACTGATTTTTGAAGAACCACTCATTGGATTTCAATGAAACTTGGCACATGGATGCTCTGAAATAATGCACAGATTTGATTAGTTTTGGGTAAAAATCTGTGAATATTATTAATTACCTAATTTACATAATGATTAATCAATTTTCAGCTTTTCCACTGATATCTCAAGTACTAATCATAACATTTCAATAAAACTTGGTACATAGATGTCCTATGACACTGCACAGACCTGATGGTTTTTAGGGTAATATCAGTACATATTAATTACCTAATTTGCATAATTAATTAACTTTCAGCTTTTGATATTTCGAGTAGTAATGATCACGTTTCAATGAAACTTGGTACATAGTTACTTGAGGACTGTGCAGAGACCTAATTAGTTTTTTTGGTAAATATTTGTGCATATTAATCACCTTATTAGCATAATTAGTTAATTTTCAGCTTTTCACCTGATATCTCAAGTACTAATCATCACATTTCAATGAGACTTGCGACATAGATATTCTAGGACTATGCAGAGACCTGATTAATTTTGAGATAAAAAATTGTGCCTATTAATTACCTAATTTGCATAATTAGTTAATTTTTTGCTGTTCTATGGCTGTTGCACTGATGTCTAAAAACCACTCATTGGATTTCAATGAAACTTTTAAATAGTACCCATCACATTTCAATGAACCTAAGACTATGCACCATATTAGTTTTTGGTAAATATTTATGCTTCTTAATCACCTAATTAACATAATTAATTAATACTAATATCTCAAGTATTGATCATCACATTTGAATAAAACTTGGTACATAAATGCTCTAGGACAATAGACAGCCTGATTAATTTTGGGTTAAAATCTGTTCATATTAATTCTCTAATTAGCATAATAATTAATATTTTTTTGGTTCTAATCACATTCCAATGAAACTTGGTACATTGTGCAGACCTTATTAGTTTTACACCTAAATCTGTTCATATTAGTTACCTTATTTGCATAATTAGTTTTCAGCTATTCCATCAATATCTCAAGTATAAGTAATTTTGAATTAATTTTTAATGTGTCTCCAAAACTCTCAGCACACGGGAGTTCTTTCTAAGCTTTCTTTGATTTTCTTTAGTAATGGAAACATGTCAGCAATTAAACAATCATGTCTACTGATGCCAGACTTAGCCTTTTTACCACCATTCACAAAATAGTCCCGTTTATAGTCTGCATTTTCTTTCCGAAGTTTGGGACAAAAATGGCAACATTTTTTTAGTAAGAACTGAAAATTGTCTGAAATTATGTCTGTTGGCTCCAAAATTAGGGTTAGTTTCCAGAAATATAGAAGTATATAAGAAAAAAGAATAAATTTGAAATAGTTTGGGCGAGAAAGTCTGGTGGTGAAAAGGTTAAAAGAAAATATCTTGAGATCTTGAATATGAAACAAAATGATACATATGTTTTATATGACAACATTTATCACTGAAACTGGCTTTGTTATTTCAAACTCTTTTGACCAAAATAGCATCATCTGTTAACTTCCTGACAGTTGATTTAAAAGGTATTCATATCATCCATTCTCAGAAGGATTACCTGCGAAAATGTCATTATTCATTTTATTCTAGTGATTCTCTTGAAGCTTGTTAAAGTCGGTATTATGTTCAGGAGTTAATTTAATATTTTGCTTTCATTCATCTTTATTAGCAGTTTAGTACAATGACACATGTGCTTGCTATGTTAAATAATTTGAGACGCCAAAAAAAGATAAATTACTCGTTAAATTTTAAGATGGTTGTTTATTTATGCTATATATTTCTTTTTTCCATTTATAACTTAGCTTTGTAAATATACATATACCATATTTGCTATTAGAAGCGCAAACATAAAACCAAACATTTTGTTCATTGTATGCTGGATCATTAAAATATTACTTAATAGTTTGACTGTACATACATCGCTCTGTTATTTACATTAGTGCATGCACTACTAATAGAGCAAATATAATACCCGTTTTCTATTAAATTCCATGAGGCATAATATATTTTTAACTATGAATTTCAGTACTGTATTTGCTCTAATAGATCACGTCTCTACTAGAAGTACATAAATTACATGCACTTCAGACAGAGAATCGAGCTATGCATTTTTAAAGGAATTCAGGAATTTTTAGCATCATCTTCCTCGTTCATTGAAAATAAAATTTTGATATGTTGTGAGCTACTTATTGTATCGATTGTTAAAGGGGAACCGCTCAATCCCAAGGATTGCACCAAAGCATCATGGGACACTATTGTTTATGTTGTTTACAAAGTTAATCTATCTTTTGTTATCCATTGTAATTTTAATCCAGAAAGTAAGTTTGTTGTGAGATTAGGCTTAACTGGAAGTGTCCCTTTAATGTAATATAAGGCAATTGTTTTGTTGTTTTTATGATGTACATGTTTTATTTCAACTATAGTCACATTGTCTTGTGAGCTCTGCATGATTACCAACACTTTAAAAAAACTTCTAGCAAATAGATAATAAATTAAAATGAAAAGAAATATAAGAGAAATAAATAATTCCACACAAAAAATAAAGCTCTTGTTTTACTCAAATTGATGTGAACTCAAAAAACATTATCACTCTGTGATCATAACAGGTGTATATCATCACTTACTTATTTTAGTACGGATATTTATTGATTTACTCATTGTAGAAAATATTTATAGTTTTTCAGCTGAACGGTTTAGTCAATAATTCAATAATGGATGTATGTGTAAACTAGATTTTGAGTCCCCTTGTCACTGTGAGCTCTAAGACTTGTGGTTTCATTTTGCCACTTGTGAGACATCCATGTGACTGTAGAGGGCAGCATACCACTATTGGAAAGTAATAATTCATTGTAGTACTGGGGTAGTTGTAGCATAACTGAATCTTCTAATCTTTGTATTTTTTGTGTATAATATTAATCATTATAATAGTAAATCTGGTATCAAATAGTCTGGTCAATGTTTATTTGCTGTTTAAAAATGATTCATTTATATTATATGAAAAAAACAAACATATAAACATAAGATATGTTTGCTCTATTAGAACCACATCTTCACTTATATATAATGTATAAATCTCATTTTATCATTAACATGTTGTTTATTTTCTGTAAGCACTATAATTGAAGTTATCTGCAAGTTATGTTTATTTTAGTATAAAAACTTGCTTTTGTTTATTCTGTTCCAAAAATGTAAAATTTTTGATTTTTCACCTACAAGAATTAAAGTTTCATATGAAGTTAGTACTGGATATCAAAATCAGCACTTTTGTGAATTTTGAAAAATACTGTCTGAGACTATTTTTTGTCTTTGTTTTCAGTAATAATTACTCAAAGTATTGATTTCAAAGAAGCATGTGTAATAATTTCAGACAAATTGGTTTAGGCAATACTGACCTTTATTATTTTCAATTTTCTTAATTAATATCGTATTAATCTGATACCCTGCCCTGGGCGATGTTTTGAAGGACATATTTTTGAATGAGCACGTACTGGCTCCAAAACGCCCACCTGATGATACATGCCCATGGGCAGTGTTTTGGATGGGTAGATAAATACAGTAGATCAGAAAGCAGAAAGATCAATTTACATAATCAGCCTGCCACTCATGAGATATTGTGTTTTTGACAATAGAATTAATTAATGTTCTAGTAAATGTGAAGACTGATGTGGGGTATTCCAAAATATATGTTTACATTCGTTGAATCGTGTCATTAAATACATAGAGCATTATGAATACTGTGAAATACTTTATTTTTGCTTGGAATTAATTTTCGCTATTTTCGCTGAAGGAATGAATCAGTGAAAATAGATTCCAGCGAATATACTTTTTTTCCTTTCTTTTACATTCAACTCGCCAAAAATCAGTGAAAATAAAGTATTTTACAGTAGTTCAAGTTTTGAGAGGAGAATTAGTATATGTATGCATGGAAAAAAAAAAAGTGGAAATGGATGTGTTGAATAGATGTATTATATAATTGCAGAAAAGAACAAAAGATAAAGATAATACATTGATGCCAAGTCCATCCAAAACCTCTATATAGAGGCCACCTGCTTATAGTGACCACTTTCGGTAGTCCAACGGTATAATGTATGAACAACCTGTGTATAAAAACCACCTGTCTTATGTGACATCATCTTCAGTCCAAAATAATAGCATTCTGTTTACGAATAATTTTTAATTCCTTCCAGTCAATTTTTTTTATTTTCAACAGTACCATCTCATTATTTTTTGTACAAACATGGCGATTGGCAATTTGGCAATCCATGAAAAATTAATCCAACATCAATATAAAGAGACCTCCTGTCTATAAAAAGCATTTTAAAGTTCCTTGAGTGTTCACTATACCCAGATTTGACTTAGACAAATACAATGTTAAATATATCAAGCTATAACACCCAAACTTTAGACTCAATAATATGTGCACAACCATATTGAGCACTCATTTCATTTAGTCTTTAGTAAAAGTTGAGTTAATTTAGTTTTTAAGTAAGATTAATGACATTTTTTTTTCTCTCTTTTTCAGAGTTTTTACCGTGATCTGCCATCAATAGTTACAATCATAGTATCCAGTTTCATCTACGTTTGTCTTCTGATTTTCCTCTACTTTGATTTTGTCATCAAGAACTTCATGAAACCAATCTCCATTATCGTCTGGTTTTTGTTGGTTTCGACTGCTTACTTACTAATCGCTTTTAGAACTATCCACCTACCCACCGAATTTATTGGATTTATTGCCTTTATTCTCTTGGTGACTTATACTCTACTACCACTGTCTGTGAGAGATGCTTTTATTGTTGCCATAGTAACATGTCTGCCACATGTTATTGTAGTTGCTGTCCTGTCCATTGGTTCCTTGCAAGATAAAGTTTTACAGGTAGGTGGTAATTTAATATTAGGAAATTAGTTGATTAAATGCAAGAATATTGTAAACACTTATTTTTCATGACTGCTTTCATGATATGATATGATATGATATGATATGATATGATATGATATGATATGATATGATATGTTGAGGACATTTGTGGAGACTTTAGTCACTGAGACTTAAAATCCTGTCTTAAATGAATTGAAATGTTCTTTGTTGCAAAATGTTGTGGTTTTAAAATTTGTTTTTTGAAAAAAAAGCAGTTCACAGTGTTTTAAACACTCTGTCACAGTGTATGGTGTGAGTTCTGTGGGTGGCCCTCTCAATTGCAATAAGCAGGCCTTACACTGTTTTCACAAAACCATTAGGTATCAATTTTATTATGAGATTCAAACATAATGTCTGTTTAAATCAAGCTGTTACACATGTGAGCCATATTGAAGGGTTTAAATCTACCTATAACATGTATTTTTTCGGATCAGTGGCGACATGTGTCTCTATGCTGTAGTCTCTGGTGAATATGAATGCTATATTTCAAAAGTCTGAGAGATAATTTATATTATGAAGCCGATAATATTTACTTTTGAAATAGGTTCATTGAAATTAATTATGATGCAGCTGATTAGGCATACCGGTAATTAATATTATTATACATCTGTTACCTTAACACCATAAGTTACAGCATGGCGTAATTTTGCGGTGTTTTACGGGGTATTTTCATTCTACCATATTAGGAAATGCAAATTCAAAATATGGAATAATTACGCACGTAAGCGTCCTCTAATAATAAAAACAAACATGGCTGCCACCAGGGTTTGACCGAACTCCACACAAAGAAGTTCGCTGATTCTGTTCTAAACATTTTGGATTTCGGCATTCCCATGATGTATCCTTAGAAGGAAAAGATGTATAATAATAAGGTTATAACGAAGATACCTCAAAGTATGCACTCAGACAGTACACTGTTACATTGACCTTCGCTGCTTGTCTCAGTGCATAACTTTGATGTGTAATAATAAGGTTATTACGAGGATACAGCAAAGTATGCGCTCAGACAATACGCATCGCGCTTATACTCACACTGTACTGTCTTCGTGCATACTTTGCAGTATCCTCATAGTAACCTCATAATATATTAAGTTTATGGCATCATTTTCATTACTTTACTATTGTTTAAGTTAGATATAAGGTCTTCCAGCCAGTTGACCCCCAAAGTTATAAATAATGGTATCACCCACCAGGTGCTTTGATATTACCGGGGGTATGGTTAATACCTGTAGAATATTTAGTTTCTCACTTTTGTTTGATGTGATTAGAGATGCGCAAGAGCAGAAACATTCATTTTTTAATTTTGTGTAGCACATTTGAAGAGCACAAACCTATCATTGTTGTTTTTTGGACAAAGTGTCAACTCGAACCCACTCATTATAAGACATTTATTTCTCAATTCTTTCAACTTTTATATCTAAAGATGAGGCATATGTATGTCAGTTATGTTTTTGATTTGATTAGAGATGACTGGTTTGATTTCAATTGAACTTGGTATGATGACAAAACATACTGGGTTACATGTTTTTCAAGATCAAATTCAAGACGACACTGGTGGCCATTTTTTTTTTTCAAAATGTTTGTTTTTGTGGTATGCTATGACCAGCTACATGTATGTCAAAACTTTATACACAGAACACTATATCACAAGTTTCATATGTGTAAGCAACTAATTTTGTTTTTAAATCTGATTAAATATGGCTGACTGATGGCCATTTTAATAATAAAATTATTAAATCCTCATGTTTGAAAACAGGCAGTTTTCAGAGATAACTTCAAACAGGATATGATGACAATACATATTAGGTTGCAGGTGCATGTTTTTCCTTTTCAAAATGGTCAACTGGTGGCCATTTTTTTCACTGCTGTGTGTCACCTGCAATCACCCAAATTTTCTTTGGATTCACTCACAACCTGCATAAAATCTCCTGCATTAGTGGAAATATTTTTGTACATTTTGGAAGTAAACAGTATTTTTAGTGATACATGTACCACACAGAAATTAATTCAGTCTGTGAGAGGCTTGGGCATAATAGTAAAAATAAAACTGACATTAGATCCCAGCATATCTGTATAGATATAATTGGTGGATCCGTGATATATATATAGACATTTTCAAATATAGCACCAGTTCAAATCAGAAGAAGACTTCCTATAGCTACAAGCCAAAAGCTGCTGATCTAGGTGCATTACTCAAATTCTTTGCTTTGTTTTAGTTGAGAGAAATTTGTTAAAATATTTTTATTTGTATTATGCAATTTATATTAAAACAAATTTTAATTCCATGCAAATTATCATTTGTTTGTATTCATGGTTGTTTTTTCAAAAGTTGTGAAAAGTTGGCATTATGGGTAGCGTATATGGCTACATTGTACCCAAATGTTAATTAAGCAGCTTGCAATCAAGAGACTACGAGTATATTGTATAATACTGTACTGTAAAATGACTAATTAGTCCCCGTTCGGACGCAGTCCGAAAACGGGGACTTATGTTTTGACCTCCGTGTGTGCGTGCGTGTGTCTGTGTGTGGATCCGGACCTGTATCTTAGAAATGCATGGACTAATCACAATCAAACTTCACACATACATTATACATGATATCATACATATGCATGTCAATTTGTTGCATGATCTGATTCAAGATGGCCGAATGGCGGCCATTTTTGTGCTAACAATCATCAAAATCGAGCATTTTCTGGTTGTTTACAGATGGATTTTGCTCAAACTTGGTATATACATTAGACATTATGGGACCTTGATGCAAATAATTTTGTTTTTCAGATAACATTCAAAATGGCCGACTGGCGGCCATTTTGTATTAATCAATGTGGTTCTCATGCTATATCTCCAACTTGTTTTGATTGATTATGTTCAAATTTTAAATATTCATTATACATCATGTCATAGATATATTGGTTTGACGATCCTATTCAAAATGGCCGAATGGTTGTCATTTTTGTACTAAAAAATCATCAAATATCAAGCATTTCTGGCATTTATGGATGGATTTCGTTCAAACTTGGTACATACATTAGACATTACGGGTTCCTGATGCACGTCATTTTATTTTTCAGATCAGATTCAAAATGGCTGTCTGGCGTCCATTTTGTTTTAATGAATGGGTTTCCAGACCCATATGTCTGACTTGTTTTGTCTGATTATGTTCAAATTTTATATATTCATTATACATCATGTCACAGATATACGGATATATTGGTTTGATGATCTTTTTCAAAGTGTGCTATTTTTGTGCTGAAAAAATTCTCGAATATCAAGCATTTCTTGCATTTATGGATGGATTTTGTTCAAACTTATAACACACGTTAGACATTACAGGTTCCTGATGCATGTCATTTTATTTTTCAGATTGGATTCAAAATAGCTGACTGGCGGTCATTTTGTTTTAATGATTGGGCTTCTAGAGCCATATCTCTTAAATGCTTTGACTGATTATATTCAAATTTTATATATTCGTTATACATCATGTTATATATATATATATATATATACACATGTATTCAAAATGGCTGATTTTGAATGCTGTTCCAGAGCAATATCTCTCAATATGGACAAGTACTTGTTTGACGATCAGATACAAATGTCAATCATTTTAATGTTAAAAAAATCATATTCCTGACATGGTTACATTCCAGCTATTTCTATAAAGATAACTATATATCTTAAATTTGCTAACTAACAGGGACTGTGCCATGCATGGCTTGTTTTCGCTGGGTTTAAACTTCGCTGATTTACCATTTCAGGCATATGCAGTGGATTTTAAATTCACGGTTTTATCATTTAGATAATGTTTTCTATGCTAAATTTGACATATTCACTGGGTATAAATTTCGCTGATTTACCATTTCAGGCAGTGGGTTTTAAATTCACGGTTTTATCATTTAGATAATGTGTTCTATGCTCAATTTTACATATTCGCTGGGTTTTAATTTAGCGCATTTTCCAGTCAGTGAAATAAGCAAAATTAAAAACCAGTGAATAATTAACTCCTTTACAGTATTTGTTTGTTTAGTTACATGTAAGTAGTACATGCGCTAATAAATGTGTGAGTCAGATTTTAATAATTCAGTATTCAATAAATAGTTTTTGGTTTATGTGTCCTGACATCTTAGAAATGCACCTACAATAGAACAAATACAGTATGTGTTATTATTGGATGGACAGTTATATGCAAAGCTATATTAACAGCAAGTTGAATCAATAACCATATATAAATGGTTTGCTTAAATGAAAACCAACAGTCTGTCTGCTCACTCTGGGAATAGATAAGAGTTTAAATTACGTCTCAGGAATGCTACCACATAAATATACTATAATTTGTCTGTATCTATTTTTATAATGATTGTGTTAGAAGATTAGCACCAGGTGCAACTATGTTATTTTAATAAAATGTGTACTACTGGTAGTTTGTTTATTATAAGTTCCTTGCTTGATATGGCACATGTGCATAACACTATAATGTTATCCCCATATCACATGCTGGATTACATGCAACCTTGTAGATAATGCTGTTCACATACTCCACGAGGATAAACCAGCTCTATCAAATTTATGAATGGCAAGGTCTACATTAATTAGACCCGCCCCAGACAGGAAGATTTAAGCTATGATAGGTAATTACAGAAATTGATCATTCCTGTAATCTGGGGAATACAGATTTGAGATAGAATCTAGGGAAAATCTCACAATAGATTGATCTTTAATTAAATCAGTCTATATCGGTTACTCAACCTGTACATATGGCAATGTACTGTAAATCGCTTAATTTTCTCTGCTTGAAATTTTTGTAATTTGATGATTTTATGGCATTTATGAAGACGAAATTTCATGAAAGTTGCTGACACTCCATGTTGTAGGACCCCAGAAAAATTACCTACCTGCTACCTTCTTAACTTTCATGATTCGATTCTCACTGATTCGCAAAATTTGTGTAAATTTGTCTCTTATTGTCTCTCAAGCGGTTTAAATTATATATATCTCCTGAACGTTTGACATTAGAAGAAAACAATGGATGTACAGTAACCAGTTAAGCCTAATCACACAACAAATTTACTTTGTGGATTAAAATTACAATAGATAACAAAAAATAGATTAACTTTGTAAACAACATAAACAATAGTGTCCCATGACTCTTTGGTGCAATCCCTGGGCTTGGAAGGTTCCCCTTTAACAGGTTATGTAAAGGGGTTAATTATTCACTGGGTTTTAATTTGGCTTATTTCGCTGACTGGGAAATGCGCTAAATTAAAACCCAGTGAATATGTAAAATTTAGCATAGAACACATTGTCTAAATGATAAAACCGTGAATTTAAAACCCACTGTATATGCCTGAAATGGTAAATCAGTGAAATTTAAACTATTACACTTGTGTAGGTTGTGTTAATTTGTGATTTGATAAGATTTTTTTTAATTGAAGAGCATTTTATCTAAAATCCTAAAACGATAAATGTGTTACAAAATCATTTTTCATAGATGAATAGGTCTTAACAGGTATATAAGGATCATGCATGCTGCATTATGAGTGCTGTAAAGCAATATACAATAACCATGGAGTTAAAAGACAGACTGTCTTTTACCTCCATGCAATAACAAACCCATAGACTCTTAAGTGAATAAAAGAAGATGCAAGTGTTTTGAAAGCTGGAGACTTTAATGTCTCATATGAGATGGTGATTTACCCAAACACACATGATGCTTTGCTAGTATTTCTCCAAATTTACAATTAGCAAAGTAGGTTTATCATTTTAATATGCTGTGACGCTGGCATACCCCTTTTTATTAGCTCCGCTGTCGACTTTGTCGAGCGGAGCTTATCATATGAGTGATTGTCCGTCGTCGGCGTCCGGCGTCCGTCGTCCGTGTCAATGTTTTACTTTTTCGACTTCTTCTTGAAAACTACAAGCCTGAATGCTTTGATACTTGGTGTATATGTACCTTGAGTAGACCTCTCTTAGGTTTGTTCATTTCATGTTGATATCTTCAATTCCTTAATTTTGGTGAATATTTTTGGTAAAAAGTGATATTTTCGACTTCTTGTTAAAAACCGCAAGTGCAAATGTTTTGATATTAAATATATAGGTACTACATGTGGACCTCTCTCAGATTTGTTCATTTTGTAATGATATCTTTAATTCTCTAATTTTGGTGAATATTTTTGTTATTTTTGGTGAAAAGTGATATTTTCGACTTCTTGTTAAAAACCGCAAGTCCAATTGCTTTGATACTACATATATAGGTACTACATGTGGACCTCTCTCAGATTTGTTCATTTCGTGATGATATCTTCAATTCTCTATTTTTGGTGAATATTTTTGTCATTTTTGGTAAAAAGTGATATTTTCGACTTCTTGTTAAAAACCGCAAGTCTGATTGCTTTGATATTACATATATAGGTACTACATGTGGACCTCTCTCAGATTTGTTCATTTCGTGATGATATCTTCAATTCTCTAATTTTGGTGAATATTTTTGGAATTTTTGGTAAAAAGTGATATTTTCTACTTCTTGTTAAAAACCGCAAGTGCAATTGCTTTGATACTACATATATAGGTACTACATGTGGACCTCTCTCAGATTTGTTCATTTCGTGATGATATCTTCAATTCTCTATTTTTGGTGAATATTTTTGTAATTTTTGGTAAAAAGTGATATTTTCTACTTCTTGTTAAAAACCAATAGTTCAATTGCTTTGATATTACATATATAGATACTACATGTAGACCTTTCTCAGATTTGTTCATTTTGTGATGATATATTCAGTTCTCTAATTTTGGTGAATATTTTTGTCATTTTTGGTAAAAAGTGATATTTTCGACTTCTTGTTAAAAACTGTAAGTCCGATTGCTTTGATACTATTCATATTGTTCATTTTCTAATGATGTCTTCACTTCTTTAATTGAAATGTGCATTGCTAACAGCGGAGCTATCTCAGCCGATAGGCTGCTTGTTTTATTTTATTTTATCTTCTTTTATCTTTATTTTTGTATTCTTATAATTATCTCGTTGCCATATTTTTTTTGTAGAATTTTTTACTTTTTTGTTAAATCTATGTAATTATATATGTGGTTAACGTAAATATTATCAGTGAATTAGGATCAGATTTTCCATATAGTTGATTCAATTTACAAGAAGCAGGCATGTGTGTACTGAGCGTGATTGCAATCTGTTTTTTTTTTTTAAAAAAAAACTATTCATTACATGTCCCATTTATTCATCATAATCTCTAAAGTCAATATTCTTATTACCACATAATCCTTATATTAATATTTACACTTCAATTGTGTTTACCAGTGAAACAAGCTTTAAATATTAAATACTACAATACTATATGCATCTTATTCTTGCTGTATATTTCAGATAGTAGCCAATGTTGTGACCAGTGAAACAAACTTTGAATATTAAATATTACAATACTATATGCATCTTATTCTTGCTGTATTTTTCAGATAGTAGCCAATGTTGTGACCAGTGAAACAAGCTTTGAATATTAAATACTACAATACTATATGCATCTTATTCTTGCTGTATATTTCAGATAGTAGCCAATGTTGTGACCAGTGAAACAAGCTTTGAATATTAAATACTACAATACTATATGCATCTTATTCTTGCTGTATTTTTCAGATAGTAGCCAATGTTGTGACCAGTGAAACAAGCTTTGAATATTAAATACTACAATACTATATGCATCTTATTCTTGCTGTATTTTTCAGATAGTAGCTAATGTTGTGATATTTCTATGCTTGAATCTGGCTGGACTCTACCACAAGTACATGACAGATATTGCACATAGAAGAACCTTTTTGGATACCAGATCTTGTATAGAATCTCGAATTAAATTGGAACATCAACAAGCTCAGCAGGTATGTAATTTATACTGACCACAGTGCATAAAGCAAACATGCAAGAGGATAATAAACTGTCCAGCGCATGAAGGCATGCAGCATTGGCATCAAAACAAATATCGAAGAAATAGCGTCCGAGTATTTTCCAAATAAATCTTGATCTAAACAAATTCAAGAAGTCATGCAGTGCTTTATATTCTCAAAATGCCAGGCAGGTTTGTTGATAATTTGTAAAAAATTATCAAGATGGAATTAAATGGATGCAATTACTTTTTCTGTTTGTTTTATCACCCCCTTCCCCACAAAAAAATTAAAAATTCATTAAAGCGAGAAGGTCGTCACCTGCGCGCACACGGGAATTGAGTCCTAAGCGATGATAACAACACACACTAAAACACAAAGGCTCATGGGTAGACGCTTGTTTGTAAACAATGACACGCTATGGCCACCTGACGCATGCGCAGGTGACGACTCTCCCGCTTTAAAATATTCAGTTTACCTTTTTAGCTCCGTTGTCAGAGCGGAGCTTATCATATGAGTGATTGTCCGTCGTTGTCCGTGTCAATGTTTTACTCTTTCGACTTCTTCTTGAAAACTACAAACCTGAATACTTTCAAATTGATACTTGGTGTATATGTACCTTGGGTAGACCTCTCTTAGATTTGTCCATTTCATGATGATATCTTAAATTCTCTAATTTTGGTCAATATTTTTGGTAAAAAGTGATATTTTCGACCAATTGTTTTAATATTACATAAATTGTTCATTTTGTAATGATATCTTCAATTATCTAATTTGGATGAATATTTTTGTTATTTTTGATGAAAAGTGATATTTTTGAATTCTTGTTGAAAACAGCAAGTTCGATTGCTTTGATACTATACATATTGTTCATTTTCTAATGATATCTTCTGTTCTTTAATGGCAATGTGCATTGCTAACAGCGGAGCTATTTCAGCCGATAGGCTGCTTGTTAAACCTTTTATCTTGATCAACATTTTTGAAAGAAATTTAATCAAATTACATATGGATTTAATTTTGCGAATGGCGACAAAAGTTGCCTCTATCACTCTGAATGTTAAGCAAATTTAAAATGCCACAGTCGTCACTCTGCGCATGTAAAAATAATGGTATCCCTAATTCATTGCAGTTCTTCTTCAAAAGATTTGAGCTTTGATACTAATGAAATTAAAATTGTAAAGGATGTGAGTTGAATGCCCGTTTCCATCAGCCTTTAAATTTTAAGTTTTATAACAATCTTCTTGCGATGAAACCCATCACCAAACATGCTTAAGTTAGTGCAATGACTGTGACACTTTATATTCTACTAATTCAAGCAATAAGACAAACTCACTGGAATAACATATAGCTATTTTAACTACCGTAATTTTGTTTTAATGTGACACATCTAACCGGTAACAGTAATTGAAAATGAGATTACTTTCCAAGTACCGTAAAATCTGTATTAGAAGCCGCATCCCTAATAGAAGTCGCACCCATTCTTTTTGAATAATTGAGAACCAAAAATTCGTCATTTCTCATATGTGTAGATGCTCTAATAGAAGCCTCATCCCCTCTATTGCATTGTACCATTTTAATAGAAGCCGTGGTTTCTAATACAGATTTTACAGTATTGAAACCCTTATACAAGTGACGTGTATGTTACTCTTGATAAGTTCCATGCTCTGATCTAATTAGTATACAATACTGAGATCAAGAAATGTTCACAGCAATACTGCATGGTCTTTTGGGTTCAGATTAATCCAGCATTGACTATCACAAATCTCCAAAATGCATGTGATATCTATTTTGCAGCTGATATGCTGTAATCTACATTCCATCTTGAAATATCCCCTGCGGTGATGTGACAACGTGCGTTGTGTGATTTACATTCATAATTGAAGTCTAAATGCAGTGGAATTGGAAGAAATTAGAATTATTATAAAACAAGAGGCATCTTATGATATGCTTGACTATCATATGTACTCAACTATTAATTCCCCTAAGTCTGTTCACCATACCATGGTTCGATCGCCACAGCCTTGCTTCCCTAGTACACCACACCACATCAATTTTTAGTTAAAATTAATTATTTATTTGTCATCACCTGGGACTGGCCATTTACATACACGACTTGTCACAATCGCTTTAGTGGATTTGTGTCCATATGTCCATGTTGAAATTGCCAGCTTTACCATGTACTAGGGGTAAACCATTTGTTATTGAGGGGGTGGCAGTAACTTATTTCCTATCTTAAGCCATCATATTTATTTTTTTAATTTAATTAACTTTAAGATAAGGATGTTTTGGAAGGGAACTCAACATAAAAACTTTCTTTCTAGTTTGTTATTGATGCCTTTTGTCACTACATTTCAGGAGAAGTTGCTATTATCAGTGTTACCGGCCCATTTAGCAGTGGAAATGAGAAACGAAATGATACAAAGAATCCGTGATGATCCTCGTCAATATCACAGATTACATCGCAATAGTGTTTGTACAACACATTTCCATAATCTTTACGTAAAAAGACACATGAATGTAAGGTTAGTATGAGTAGCATTGTATCTCAGCGAAATGACACAAGATTAGTATGTTGGATAGTATCAGTCATCAAAATACAATGTTTCATCATGGTAGTCATATATATTACCATAAAATCTGTAGTTGTATCCCAAATAGAAGTCGAACCCATTCATTTTGAACAATTGAGAACCAAAAATTCACCATTTCTCATATGTGTAGATGCTCTAATAGAAGCTGCATCTCCTGTGTTATGTACCATTTTAATAGAAGCCGCAGCTTCTAATACAGATTTTACAGTAATAATAATAATACCGGTAACTTTGTTACACAACTAAATCATCAGAAGATTTTAATAGTAAGGTAAAGAGAATAACAAGACATGTAAAATATAATAAAAACAAACAGTAAAACTGGAAAAAAATAAAGAAATAACAAAATAGTAACTTCAAGATTCTCACAATTTTTATTCAGGGGATTTATCCTCGGGGGCGGACATCCGGGCATTTTCACCGTCTGGCAACCCGCGGCGGTGAAAACAAAGGCCCAAAACTCGCAGAAAACGGTACTTTGGGATGATTGTTGAGACTCCTCTGAACAGTGTAACAAGATTAGCTCTAGGTGTGTAACATATATAAATTTGGTTGTTTGGGATTACTTCAAAGTTGAGTTTGTGTTGTTTTCTCGAATTTTCACCGGCTCGACCGGCGTTCCACAGCAGCGCGCACAGAGCCCGTAGAAATGCATGTACAGTGGTGCGCGTCGTAGCAACGTGGAACGTCTTGTGACGTAGCTCCGCCCCCGAGGATAGATAGTATCTTTAAGGTATAGTGAAAGGGCTTTTGCATTTTTCATTACCTCAAGGAAAATATCATCTGGTAAATTAGACTTGAGATCACAATCTTCAAAAAGTCTTTTCCTTTCACTTTTAAAGGAAGGACATTTAAGGATAAAATGCTTCTCATCATCAAGAGAATTTATGTTACATCTTTTACATGTTCTGTCATCTAACAAAATTAGGTCTAGCTGGGCTAGTATTTTTATTGGGTACTACAGCCAAACACAAAAATATAAATATAAGTCATTGGTTTGGTTTAGTTATGCAGAATACTCATAAGTTTTAAAATTAATTCTATGTAATTTGGGTAGTCATGTTCGACAACTAATTTTAGAATTGTAGCCCAAAGATAAAAAGTGGTAGTCTTACTTTTGAGTCCCGAAATATAGATTTAGTAATTCTTAAAAATATAAAAATACCAATCATATTTTACATAGAATAATGTGATAAAAATAGCTTTATTCAATATTAAAAATAGAGACAGAATATTGTTTGACAGGCAAAGAATGTAAAAGATACAAGTAAATAACCAATTCGTGGTTGACCGAAATTTCTAAAGTTATTATTCCAGTGGAATCTTTGGATTCATATATTGTTTTACACATACATGTAGCAGATCTGTTGCAGTTGTATCATGTCAGAACTAACTCACTGTGTAAAACCTAATTAGGAATGGTATAGTGAAAATAAAGTACAACTATAAATTTAATAAATTTAGTTAATGTCGTGGAAGAGTTTCAAAATTTTTGTCGGGTATGCTATGGGAAAAACCAACTAAATTTCTGTTTCCAATAAAGGAGTCAGACCGCCCCCGTACTAAAGCCTAATTAGCACAATGAATATAATATATAGAGAAATGGGATTCTTTTGTGTTGCAGTTCGATTGCAATTGCCATCATTCTTGTAGACATTCAATCCATTAAACATGGGTGATAAATATATGGTAAATTGCTCAAAAATCTCCATTTTCATGGAGAATAGAGCTATTTTTTTGTGCAAAAAGTACATGTAGTTCAGTGACCACATGTATGTGGGTTTTCTGAACATCGGTATACACAATAAAACCAAACAAATGCATTTGTTGTTGCTACCACTGAGGGCAGTGTTTACTATACTTGTGGTGGGCAGCACATTCTTTTCTGTAGGATTCAAATACTGCATATATTCACTGTTTTCTTCATAGTATTTTATATGCAGATATTGTTGGTTTCACTGCATTAGCAAGTGAATGCTCCGCACCAGAGCTTGTCAAAACATTGAATGAATTGTTCGGAAGATTTGATAAACTGGCAGAGGTAGGTGAATTTAAAATTTTAAACTTAGTTAAATTTTAAAGTGGGGGAGTCGTCACCTACGTATGCATCAGGTGGCCATAGCGTTTCACTGTTTACAAACAAACGTCTACCCATGAGCCTTTGCGTTCTTAGCGTGTGTTGTTATCATCGCTTGGGACTCAATTCTCGGGCATGGGCAGGTGACACCCCTCTCACTTTAAAGAGGTTAGTTCATATTACTACTTACTTGGGTTCATCTGTTTATCCATCTGTTTGTCACTCTGCATTTGCAGCTTTCTCTCAGCAATTCTGCAGCAGATATCTATTAAACATTACATGTTGATAAAGAATAATGGGTTGAATTGGTTTTGCAATTATTAATCCTAAGGGTCAAAAGAGGTCTGCTGTTGTGGTAGTCATATCGTCCATGCACAAGACAAAATACAGCACACCCACAAAAAGTAGTTTTGTTCTAGTTGTTAGAGACTTTGCCACCTAACGTCCATCGCCAGTACCGGTATTGTTCATATGCAATTGGTAGCACAGCCAGAAATTATTAGTTGATAGAATTACTTCAAAACTACAAACATATCAAACTTAGGAAAGTTTATTATTAACTTTATTTCATTTTAAATGCGAAATTGGAAAAATAAAATAAAGTTCAATAAAAATTTTATTTATCTAATTAATTAATTAAAAACAAATGAAAAAAAAAAACTTTTTTTTTTTGAAATAGAGAAACACATTTGCTGGTGTTTATGCAACATTTTGGTGAATTCCCCAAAAAACTAATTATTTGTTGTTGTTTTTATTGATTGTGGACAGTATATAACTAAGTTTAGAATATAATATATCGGTGATCAAGTTTGAAAGTGTACATGTACAGTATGTCATACTGATTTTTGACTTTTAAAAAAATTAATGAATAGTTATTTCGACTACCGAGTGCTGTTCCAATTCTGCAATACTTTATTGTGAATTTGAATGTTCCTGACATGCAATCTTAAATGTGAGTTTGTAATTGTTTACTTTGTAGGAGAATAACTGTATGAGAATTAAGATTTTAGGTGATTGTTATTATTGTGTATCTGGCTTACCTATATCAAGACCAACTCATGCTGAGAACTGTGTTGAAATGGGCTTATCAATGTGTGAATCCATACGGTAAGAACTATTCATCTTGACAGATGGTTACATTAAATATGTGCATCTCATTCAATGCTGTTAGTACTCAGATGCTATCCCAAGAGTTTTTTTTTTTTCCAAATTTAAAAAATTGACATATATTTTGAAAAAAATGTCTGATAGAGTGTTTGCATGCGAAGTCATTGTTTTGTGTGCCATAATTTATGTGCCATGACTCAGTCAGAAAGTTGCTGAGGTAACCAGCAACCTAGTACAATTGTTCCCACTCCCACCTAGCATCAATCTACCCAGCTGATAGATGCATATTATTAAGCTATTACTATTAAAAAAATATATGCTAGTGTAACATACCATATTCCCTCAACAAGTTGTTGAGAATATACCTATAGCTTTATAATTTCATTCAATATTTCTTGATAATAGAACTGTACGAGAAGCCACCGGTGTAGATGTTAATATGAGAGTTGGTGTACACACTGGTAATGTACTATGTGGCGTATTAGGACTTAGAAAATGGCAATATGATGTATGGTCACATGATGTCACATTAGCCAATCATATGGAATCAGGAGGGTTACCAGGGTAAGTTGATAATGTGTTGGCAAAATAGATCAGAAGAGCGGCTCCTGGGATAAAATATTGTTGTTTTATCAACCCCATGTGCTTTTTAGGTCACATATACATAATAATTTAAATATGTTTTTTAAGGACCAGTTTTTGGACTTAGATATCCAATACCCGACAATCCAAGTAAATGTTATGTGTTTTGGAAGATCATATTAAACGTGTACATTCTGTGCGTCTTGACAGTAGTCCATGATACTGCCCTCTTTTGTCTATGTTGATAAAACTTTTGTTTTTGAGAATTTAAGTTTCTCTTTTTAGCTTTTGCATACTTGTATTTTCAATGATTTTATATTGTTTTTAAAAATGTCCTCCAGTAGATCAGTTGCAAAAGAATACAGTTACTGATTTTTGACAAAATCCATGTGGATAAATTTTGATCTAGTGAGATTCTGACCTTTATTTCATCTTTTGTTGTAGCCGAACCCATATTACAGAAGCTACTTTGTGTCAACTTGGTGGTAAATATGAAGTGGAACCAGGAAACGGCGGCAAACGTGATGAATATCTTGGAGATCTCAATATAGAAACTTATCTTGTGATACCTCCTACTAAGGTAATAAACCGAACTGCAAACCCTATCCGCCATTTGATGATTTGAGTGTGCCTATGTAAACATAATTTCATGAACATCAATGTTCACTAGCTACTACAAAACTTGTTTTACAGTAATATCCTGTTCTGGATCCTCATTCCCTGTCCAGTAAACTCACTAACATGTGTAGCATGATTTGATTTTTGAAGATATATCTGAATTAAGTCAGGTCACCTCATTCTTTTCAATACATACATAATGCACTTTCCTTGCATATATATATATATCTATTATTTTTCTAAAACCTTGTTTGACAGACTGAGATACAGACTGGTGTTTCCATTCATAAAGTATTTTCATTCATGTATAAGCTTGTGGAGAAGGGGCTAGTAAATATGGTGTTTGACTTTGTTTTAATAAACATGTAGAACGGTATATGGTGAAAATGTTTATATAACCAGTAGTTACAATATAGGTTGATGCAAGTACAACTGTGGACAAGGGAATAAAATAAAATAGCATTCAGATAATTCATGCAGTGCAGTTCTACTATATACTTTTGGGAAATAAAATTATATTATTTAATAGTCATAGTATATATGATCAATTTTTTTGATGGTGTATCACAGTATTAACTCAGGGATTGCGTTAACTCCATATTTTGCTTCCCAGACTCCAATTATTGAAGAGGAACCCAGTTTTGCAGGCAAGCTAGGATCCAATTTCTAATAAAGTTACCCAGGGTGAAATTTAAATTTTTTTAAATTTTGTAAGTGGGACTCGTCTTGCCGAGACATTAGCGCAAACCCTGTAATAACTAATTTATGTTTTGCATTGATGGTAGACCTTTTAGACTCATTACAAGGCAATCTATTTTTTTTGATTATTAGTGTACTGTTGCGCCATCTCCGTCAACAACCCACAGAAAGGCATCTGGAATAAAAAGACGAAAATCAACAGCCAGGAAAGTCGCCAGATATCTAGAAACTTGGGGTGCAGACAAACCATTTGCTAATCTATCTGAAGTTAATATGACTGGTAAAGGTGTTGGATCGGTAAGTTTGTTTCTTGGCTGCTGTCAACTTGATAATGTCTCAAGTATCTCTGTTCAATGGTGATAAAAAAAATATATACCTGTGAGGTCTACACAAATGTCAAATGCAGGGAATATAAAAATATGAGGTTATTATGAGGATACTAGTACCAAAAAGTATGCACGAAGACAGTACAGCGGGAGTATTGACTGATGTGCAGTGGAGGTCGATGCAACAGTGTACTTTCTGAGTGCATACTATGCAGTATCCTCGTAATAACCTTATTATTATACATCTTTTCCTTCCAAGGATATACCATGGGAATGCCGAAATCCAAAAAGTTTAGAACAGAATCAGCGAACTTCTATGTGTGGAGTCCGGTCAAAGTCTGCAGCAGCCATTTTTGTTTTTATTATTAGAGGACGCTTACGCACATAATCATTCCATATTTGAAATTCGTATTTCCTAATATGGTAGGATGAAAATACCCTGTAAAATACCGCAAATTACAGCACGCTGTAACTTATAGTGTTATGGTGACACATGTCATGTACATGTATAATAATTGACTATATTAAAACCAGAGTTATACATTCTCTGTATTGTGCTTTAGTAGAAAAAATAAATTACAATTTTAAATAAGTTTTGTATTTTTTATTTAGTTAAAAAATTTTTTTTTTTTTCCAGGGCTTATATGCTATGCAAGTTAATATGTTGGCAATGACTAACATTGATCATCAGTCAAAGTAAGTGGAATGATAATGGTAGAATTACACATAACATGAATGACTATCTGTTACATGCAGGTCTCTACTAAATTAAGTTTGAATAAATTAATATACATAGATTTCCAACACACCAAATATTTTATTTTGGCAATAAGTAAATAATATTTGAATGTAGAAAGACATATGACTATTTAATGTTCTACCCTGGCATCAACCAGGCTGGGTCGAACACAAACACCTATGGACCTTACCAGGTTCCCCAAAAGTCAGTTAGTGAATGAATCTCAGCCAGTGGAATTGGCCTTCCCATTGAGTCTGTGGCACACTCACCCAGGGTAGAGGTCGACCCTTTCAGCCTAAAGTAGGATTTGAACTTGGGTCTACCGATCACGAGTCTGATGCTACCAGTGACTGGTATGAGACATTTGACTTCAGAGCTTTTGTTGTTGTACAAACCAACCAATGAATTAAATTATTATATAGTTATTGTCCTCGCTGGAGGCTGATATCAAGAGTTAGCGTTTCCAAGTGGCTGACAGCCACTTTGGAACAATAATTCTTGTTTTTTGCAGAAGCTACAGACAATAACTAAAATCAAATTACCTAGCCCCCAGTGGGGAAACACATTGGGAAGTGTTGCCATCCTTTTACAATCTAAATGCCCCAGATGTTAAGGATTAAGAAGCCAGTAACACAAAAAATGATATTGGAGACAAGAAATACACTGGGAGAGGCCAATATTATATCAAACGTTCATGTGCCTGCTTTTGACTGATAACAATGGCGCATACTTTAGGATATTATAGACCTTTTGAATTAAATAATATAATTGATTTGTAATATATTTTATTAATCATAAGATGGCTTGTAATAACCTCATATACTTACCCCCAAACTCAATAGTCTTCTATTTGATCTTCAGACTGGTTATAGAGCCTGCCCTCTGTAGGTGGCTCCTTACACTCATTCTCAGATAGGTTCTTGAGGGCGCTATGCACCACCTATGAAAACTGATCTCATTACTAATTTGTGACTACCTGTAATTATTAAAAGAGCAATTACAGAAACTAATCTAAAAAAAAAATAAAAGTTTGATTGTTCATTCATTGTTTCATTAATTGTCATCCATTCATTTATTAATTGATTTTCTTATTGTTTTATTTGCTTTTTGTTTATTCATTCATTTATTAATTTCACTTATTTACCGTTTATTTAGTTAGTTATTGATTGATAGATTGATTATGTTAATGTTTCTAATTCCAGTGTTCACTATGATATTCCGTGAGTATCTGCTACTGTCCAGACTTGCATTCTAATTAAGTAATAGCCTTGTAATAAAAATATTATTCATAGTAGGTAAATTAAACAATAGGTGATTATAAAATATGTAATTTGTTGAGTAGTATAAAATAAATGATGGTGGCATTTTGGGAATATGGTATATGTAATTTGTTGAGTAGTATAAAACTATTATAGATGATGGTGGCATTTGGGGAATATGGTATATGTAATTTGTTAAGTAGTATAAAATAGATGGTGGTGGCATTTGGGAAATATGGTATATGTAATTTGTTGAGTAGTATAAAACTATTATAGATGGTGGTGGCATTTGGGGAATATGGTATATGTAATTTGTTTAGTAGTATCAAATAGATGGTGGTGGCATTTGGGAAATATGGTATATGTAATTTGTTAAGTAGTATAAAATAGATGATGGTGGCATTTGGGAAATATGATATATGTAATTTGTTAAGTAGTATAAAATCTATGATGGTGGCATTTGGGGAATATGGTATATGTAATTTGTTGAGTAGTATAAAATAGATGGTGGTGGCATTTGGGAAATATGGTATATGTAATTTGTTGTAGTATAAAATCTATGGTGGTGGCATTTGGGAAATATGGTATATGTAATTTGTTGAGTAATATAAAATAGATGGTGGTGGCATTTGGGGAATATGGTATATGTAATTTGTTGAGTAGTATAAAATAGATGATGGTGGCATTTGGGGAATATGGTATATGTAATTTGTTGAGTAGTATAAAATAGATGGTGGTGGCATTTGGGGAATATGGTATATGTAATTTGTTGAGTAGTATAAAATCTATGATGGTAGCATTTGGGAAATATGGTATATGTAATTTGTTAAGTAGTATAAAATAGATGGTGGTGGCATTTGGAGAATATGGTATATGTAATTTGTTGAGTAGTACAAAATAGATGGTGGTGGCATTTGGGGAATATGGTATATGTAATTTGTTGAGTAGTATAAAATAGATGATGGTGGCATTTGGGGAATATGGTATATGTAATTTGTTAAGTAGTATAAAATCTATGGTGGTAGCATTTGGGGAATATGGTATATGTAATTTGTTGAGTAGTATAAAATCTATGGTGGTAGCATTCAATTCTAGTGTACTTTGTCACTAACTTGACCTGTGCAAATCTCATGCAAATTTTGCTGGATCATCAGCCAATCAGAACTTCTGTTACAAACCACTTCCTAGTAAAGCATACTCCAATTGGTTTACATAGGTATAGTAGATAAGTATATAGGTATAGTAGATCAGATATAGTTTGAGGCAATGTAACCACTGATTGGTACTAAATTGTTTATACAGTTGTAGTCTCTTACATTGTTTACATTGAATTTGACCATATTCTGATTGAATAACCACTTTTTTATCAAATTAGATTTACCTGTAAATCAATTTAAGACATAATGAGCCATTTTTTAGTCAAACAGGACAGTAATAACTTCTTTGGAATATAAAATTGACCTTAATATATATCCTAATGACAATTATCCAAATTATTTTTCAAGGTCCTATTAGGGATTTATCTGAACAATTTTAGCTCTCTCCCTGGATTTTAAACTATAATAAATAAGTATCATGGTCTCAACTGTGCTTCTGATTGTAGGAAGACAGTAAGTAGTAGGAATAATTTTCATACATATGCAGCTTTCTGTACAATGTTATTCCATTTTTGCTGAAAACGCTATGTAGTTTTCATTATTTCTGACAACATAAACAATTGATCTATAGAATAAAATGTCTATACTTAGTTTTCCTTTCACCCAAAATATCATGACTAAAACAAAGATGACTAGCAAATGCAGTTTGTCTCAAGTGATGTTAGAAACTACTTTGAAAATGACAAAATGACAAAAATTATCGCAATTATTCATGATATTGAATTATTTTTTAGGGTAGCATACAGGAATAAAGTAATGGAGCGAAAGGTTAGTGAGCGTCTTTTAGAAGCAATTGATGGCAAAGCAGCAGAAAAGTAAGTAAATTGGTGATTAAATTTCACTGAAAGTATGTTGTTTAGTTTTACAAGTGGCTTAAAGATGTTAACAGCTGTCAACTGAGTGATCAACTGTTCCATGCAGTTTCGAAGTAAACTCAGATTAAACCAGTTCTCTGAGAAAATATTTAATTATAGAGATGATGTTTTCAGACTGTGATGTCATGTATTTAATGGTGCATTTTGTGTGCATGAATTTGGATCATGAATCAAAAATCTTAGCCAATGAAATTTGAACCAAAAATGAAATGAGCAGCCACAATGATTGCCAACATTCAGAAGTGATAACAATTGCTAAAAATTGATTACTCTTGTTTCCGAGAGTTGATGCATATATTGATGTGAAGTCACAAAGCTCCAATAAATCATCTTTTACCTTGTATGGTTTTTCATGCATCATAGGGAATGTTATTTTTTTCGCAGGCAGTGGTTGAAGTCAGAAGACATAATGAGAGGAACATTGTTATTTTTAGATGAAGAAAGAGAAAAACAGGTATGTAAATTTTGTAAACTGCAATATGTTTTGAAATGTAGGATGTTTTGTAGGATGGGCATTTTTTTTACATACTGCTCATCAAGTCTGAACATCTTCCAAAAGATTTTGGAAAATCGTACATTACACAGTGTGATTGATTCAGGCACTATATACATGCAAATTTTTTATTTATATTATTTATTTTATTCCATTACAGACGTCTCTAGTTTTACACGATTTCAATGGCCACCATTTTCTGCTTTAAAATGCTATGGGGTTAATATAGCAATAAAGTCAAGTTCAGTGATCCGTTACTGTTTGACTCTTTTTCAAATTTACATGACATAAAGAATAAAATAAAAGATAAGTTATGGTCTCCTGATTTTATGACATTATTTTTGTGAATCATATACTTGACTAACATCTGTTACAAGTTCAAGTACCAATTTTGCCATTGTTTTTTTTCATCAATGGCTACACTGGGGTAGTTTCAAAATTCCCATACTTTCTGTGCATGCTCTGAAAAATCTGTTTAACACCAAGCAGGTTGTCACCAATGTAAAATCTCATTTAACTGAGATACAGTGCTCTCAACTACATTTGTTCAAATAACTATCAAAATCATGTTCAGGTAGCTCGTCTTTGAACAAATTTGTTAATGAATTTATGCTTACGTTACTATATAAAGATGCCAGTAATACTATTTCTGATTGGTTCTGATTCAACGATTACTGAACACAATTTGGATAGTAATTTATCTGGTAGCTGTACATGTAATTAGACAAGTTTAAAAATTCTGGTGGCTAATGATGTTACATGCACGAAATATTTGCATACACCTGACTCTCGTACCCGGTACTAAGGCAATTACCGAGAGACTTTGCAACATCTCGAGATACTTTCCTAGACACTCCAGTGAATGTTATAGACGCAATAAAGTTACATATCCACTTACTTGAGAGTCAGTCTACAATGACCATTGAAGTGTCTGGGGATATCGGGTACGGGAGTCAAGTGTATGCAAATATCTTGCACCCACTGTAAATGTGTATTATTCACCATTAACAGATCTAGATGTACTTTGTTTTATTCGTTGTTTTCAGTATGGTAAATTGAAGGACCCATTTTTCAAGTCGTATCTTGGCTGTGCATTCATCCTCTTTCTATGTATGGCAATTGTGCAGTTTATTGTCATGCCGAAGACAATGATGTTGTTCATAAGCTATGCGGTGTCTTGTATTCTGTTGTTATCTATTCTCTTCATTGCCATTGCAAAGCACATATTTGTAAGTATCTGTATGATTCAGTGCTTTTTATATGTCTTTATAATCATAACAGAATCACTCACTCAGAATGCATGTCAATATTGTTTGATCTCACTAAATATTGCTGAATGGCCATGTCTGCAACCGGTTCTCATAGATGAGTTTGACAATTTTAATCAAATTTTGCATGATCAAGTTTAGTACATATTGGGTAGGCAGTTTTTTTTTTTTTTAAATCTAATTGAAGATGGCGAACTAATGGCCATTTTATTTTTTACTATGTTTCTCTGGCATGCAGCGACTACTTATGTTCAAATTTGGTACACAGATACTATATCACAAGATACACATGCAGCTAATTAGTCCTCGTTCGGACGCAGTTCGAAAACGAGGACTTATGATTTGACCTCCGTGTGTCTGTGCGTCCATGCGTGCTTCCGTGTGTGCGTCCCGACCTGTATCTTAGAAATGCCTGGACTAATCACAATCAAACTTCACACATACATCATACATGATATTATACATATGCACATCAATTTGTTTCACGATCTGATTCAAGATGGCCGAATGGCAGTCATTTTTGTGCTAAAAATCATCAAAATCAAGCATTTTCGGCTGTTTACAGATGGATTTTGTTCAAAATTGGTATATACGTTAGACATTATAGGATCTTGATGCGCATCATTTTGTTTTTCAGATAAGATTCAAAATGGCCGACTGGCGGCCATTTTGTTTTAATGAATGTGGTTCTTGTGCCATATGTCTGACTTGCTTTCACTGATTATGTTCAAATTTTAAATATTCATTATACATCATGTCATAGATAGACAGATATATTGGTTTGATGATCCTATTCAAAATGGCCGAATGGTGGCCATTTTTGTGCTAAAAAATCATCAAATATCAAGCGTTTCTGGCATTTATGGATGGATTTCGTTCAAATTTGGTACATATATTAGACATTACAGGTTTCTGATGCTAATCATTTATTTTTCAGATCGGATTCAAAATGGCTGTCTGGCGGCCATTTTGTTTTAATGAATGGGCTTCTAGACCCATATCTCTGACTTGTTTTGACTGATTATTTTCAAATTTTTAATATTCATTATACATCATGTCATGGATATACGGATATATTGGTTTGACGTTCCTTTTCAAAGTGGCCAAATTGTGGCTATTTTTGTGCTAAAAAAATCATTTCTTGCATTTATGGATGGATTTTGTTCAAACTTATAACATACATTAGATCATTACAGGTTCCTGATGCACGTCATTTTATTTTTCAGATTGGATTCAAAACGGCTGACTGGCGGCCATTTTGTTTTAATGATTGGGCTTCTAGAGCCATATCTCTTAAATGCTTTGACTGATTATATTCAAATTTTATATATTCGTTATACATCATATAATGAATATCATATATATATATATACATATATTCAAAATGGCTGATTTTGAATGCTGTTTCAGAGCAATATCTCTCAATATGGACAAGTACTTGTTTGACGATCAGATACAAATGTCAATCATTTTAATGTTAAAAAATCATATTTCTGACATGGTTATATTCCAGCTATATTACTATAAACAAAACTATATACCGGTATCCTAAATTCGATAACTAACGGGGACTGTGCCATGCATGGCTTGTTTTGTTTTCTTATCTGATCGAATTTGGCTACTTGGCATCATTCTTGGATTAAAATCGTTAAATCCTATAACATAAACTCATCTGCCACTAGTTCTCTGAGATGATTGCATGAGCTGATCTAAATCAACTTGGTACAATGACAATACATAATGAGAGGCAGATTCTTATTTTTTGGAAATTTATTGATTCAAGATGGCAATTTGTTTTTGTTTACTCCTTCCCTTCTGTTTCTCTATATCTCTTTATAAAGTGTTACTGTAAACAAACACCATCATGGATAACAGATTCAGTTAATGCAGTACTAAGAAATCGATGGCTAAGAAGATTGTTGGCATCTATCACTGTGATCATTATCTATGTCATGGCCGTCATTAATATTGTAAGTACTCACTAATTAAAGGTAATCCCAATATGTACTATGTACTATGGGTAACGGAAAAAACTGATCAGATATTTAATTGAAGTCACATTTCCTAAACCTGAAACTGCCACAATTGATATATATAAATAGATTAAAATTTTATAATAAGATTATAGTTTCTATACATAATATATGTATTATTAAAAGAGACTTGTACCAACATGCCCCAAGGATGTATTGTTATGACAGATATGACGACAATCTACACTACAATTATGATTCTGGATATTATAAAGACACTAAACCAAGAAGAGATTATATGTATAATCACCAGTATGATGAGTACATGCCAAATTATTAATCTTTTTTCATCTTTACATTTACTTAATTATGGACATGCCAAATTTTTTTTTTTCTTATATACAACATGTAACTATTTAGATATAATATTTCGACCTACAACCTACCTGTTTGCTGTACACAGTTAGGTAATTAAAAAATGAAACAAATTAATAGAACATACCTAAAGCTAGGCAGCTGGAATGTACATGGCTTAGATGACAAATGTACTGAGATTGATTTTAGTACAGTAGTACAAAATTATGATATTTTTTGTATACAAGAAACATGGCTTGGTAGCAGTAGTAATAGTTTAGTATTGGATGTAGAAAATTATAGCCATTTCAGGTCAGATAGGATAAGAAAATCTAATAGGAGCAGAAGAAATTCGGGATGTGTTGCACTGTTGTTTAAATCAACATTAAGAAATGGGTTACATAAAATTTCTTCTGACATAAGTGATTTTATGTGGTGCAAATTGGATAAAAGTTATTTTTCTCTGGACAAAGATATCTATCTGGGTTGCATTTATATACCGCCAGAGAATTCTGTATACTACCCCAGACCATTCGTCCCGGTGTTATCGCTATCGCCACACGAGACTCCAGCTTGTCTCCTATACAATTTGACTGCGCACATCCAGAAAGTAGATGTAGCTGCGATTGGTGGAATACTAATGAGTTGAGTGTCAATCAAACGCCCACGCTATCTTTAGTAAACAAAGTCACGTGACACGCGCCATTTTAGTTTTGGCAGGCGATTTCAAGGCAGCACGCTTAACCCTTTCGTTCACAGGTTGGGAGATATTAGAATGACTGACAATTTCACGCCACTGTTTTACATTATTGGCGGATTTTTCTGCGCTATCAATCTTTCTCTTACAAACTAGACATAGATGAGACGACAGAGTCGCTCCTTTCACAACGTCGCACTGGATCAAATTGGAAAGACGATTTCCATAAGTTATCCCTCCTGCTTTTCCTGGCTTGAATAAATTCACACACGACTTTAACTGTCCACAAACTCGAAGACTACACGAACACAGTCTACAATAGTTGTCCGCAACAATATGTATGTATTTCTTCGGTGTACTGATGCACGAATGCACCGTGACACGGTGTTTCTCGGGTGTCGCCATCGCTGAGAATGCCGCCAGCGCAATTTTTCACCCAACTCGCGATTCTGTTTTGCAACATTTTATCAATATTCCCTTTGACAAAATCGCCGACAAAAGCACCGCTTTGCTGATCTTTTGTTCTATAATTCTTAATGCAAACACCGACCCTAGTAGTAATTAGTAACGTCCCCTAGTACATATGAACGGTCGTCATTGCAAATCGAACATCCTTTTGAAATTTGGACGTCGGGCAGGCGATTTCAAGGCACCGCACTTAAATATTAGCAACATATTTTTCTGAGCGGTTGTTTATTCTCTTTCAAACGAGACATAAATGTGACGACATAGTCGATCCCTTATCTAGCTGCAGTTCTGTAGCTCGCTTGGTTTCGCTGTCGGTTATTTTGTTCGTCGTGGTGTTAACGCGAAACCAGGGAGCTACAGTTCCATCCTATGCGAGTTACCATATTTTACCGACCTGAAATCAGGTCGGGCCGTAACAGCCGTTTATTTTCATTATTTTCGCCTCAAGTTTCTACTTTTCTACTGTCGATGGGTCCCGAAACTATTTCATCAATTATTTTGAGGGCGATTGTCCGAAATTGGTCGTTTTCACGACGAAAACTGCGTGAAATGGGAAAACTGTGACGCCTTGATAACTTATTCAAGATGGCGGCAAACGCGGGGATTTCGCTGTAGTTTTCCGCGGTTTTCGTCGTGAAATCGACCAATTTCGGACAATCGCCCTCAAAATAATTGATGAAATAGTTTCGGGACCCATCGATAGTAGAAAAGTAGAAACTTGAGGCGAAAATAATGAAAAAAAACGGCTGTGACCTGATTTCAGGTCGGTAAAATATGGTAACTCGCATAGGATGGAACTGTAGCTCCCTGGTTTCGCGTTAACACCACGACGAACAAAATAACCGACAGCGAAACCAAGCGAGCTACAGAACTGCAGCTATCCCTTATCCACCGCTAAGAATGCCGCAATGTTTCGTTCGTTTTGCAACATGCCACAAATCGTCGAAAAAAACACCACTTCGACGGAAGCTTGCGTAATAAGGGGGTTAAAACAAGAAAACAAATGCCATGTTTAATACATATCGACCTGTTTTACTTGCGAAAGATAACGGAACATGAACTCGTTTCGTGCGACTTCGGAACCCGAAGGAACACACCAACAACGTTGAATTTACCCGCTATCTTCCAAATATGGTATATTAATTTATTCAGTTGTTTATTTAGAGTGACGTCCGCGGTCGAATGCGATTGGCTATCGATGTCAGTGCAAAGGTCATATGAATATTAAAATTAAGTGGGCGGAAGGAAAATTGTATAGGAGACAAGCTGGAGTCTCGTGTGGCGATAGCGATAACACCGGGACGAATGGTCTGGGGTATCTGTATACCATTCCGACCATGATTATTTTGAAACTTTAGAAAAAGATATTGCAAGGTTTTCCCAGCAGGGTGAGGTGATTATTATTGGTGATATGAACAGTCGAACAGGAAACCTTACTGACAACATACCATTTGATGGCAATTTGCATATTCCTGTTCCAACTACTTATACCTCAGATAATTTCAGTAAAAGGCAAACGCAAGACTGTAAAATTAATAAGTTTGGTAAACAGTTGATTGATCTTTGTATTGGTAATAATATGATAGTTGTTAATGGGAGGACAGTAGGTGATCTAGTGGGAAATTATACATGTTATCATCCAGCTGGATCCAGTTTGGTTGATTATTGTGTATGTACTAAAAGCATGTATAAATACATACAGCATTTCAAAGTGAATGACTTAAACTACCTGTCAGATCACTGTTCAATTGAAATGACATTGGCAATTAAGGGAGAAAGAAACAATGAAAAGACGGATAGGTTAAACCCACTCCCTCCCAAATACATATGGGATGAAGACTCAAAAAATAAGTTCAAAAATATTTTACAAAATCAAAATGTTGAAAAGAGTCTTTATACATTTCTTAATTGTAATACAGAAAACATGAATGTGAATGAAACAACTGATCAATTAAAAAACATTCTACTAAATATTGCTGACAATAGCTTAAAAAAGGTCAAACAAGGAAAAAATAAAAAAAGAAATACAAAATATAAAACGCCTTGGTTTGACAAAACGTGCAATGAAGTCAGAAGAGAACTTATAAAACTGGCAAAAACATTATCTCATCAGCCAAACAATTTTATTGTTAAACATACTATACATTAAAAAAACATTACAAAAAATAGTCAAAAATAAGAAAAAAGAATTTAAAGAAAATACAATAAAACAGTTGCAGGAAATGGGTGACAACAATCACACAGAGTATTGGTCAGTTCTAAAATGTTTGAGGAATGCAGAAAATAGAAAATCTGATGCCATTATAACAAATGACAATTTTATGGATCACTTTAATAAGCTATATAATAATAATAACATAAAGAATAATAAAATTGACCAAGACTTATTAGCAAAGGAGAACTTAAAAAACTACAATGCAGTGTTGAACGAAGAGATTAAAAAGTCTGAAGTAATTAGTGCAATAAAAAAACCAAAAACCAAACTTTTATTATAGATGGTAAAAACATAACACCAGTCAAGGAGTTCTGTTATTTGGGTATGATATTCACTCCGAATGGAAAATTTAAAACAAACCATTGTATGCTAGAAAATAAAGCAATGAAGACATTATTTGCCATTAGACAAACTATACTTAGTCATAAAGTGATTTCAACTTCATTGTGTTTAAAATTATTTGATCAGTTGGTTACACCCATTCTAATGTAAGGGTCAGAAATTTGGGCAGGTGAACTAACAAATGACACAAATAACCTAGAGCAAGTTTGTAATAATTATTATCGTTTTATTCTTGGTGTTAGTAAATTTACACAATCAGTTGGTATAAGGGGTGAACTAGGTAGATTCCCAGTAAAAATAAATGCAATGGTTTCAAAGGTTAAATACTGGTACAGAATAAATTTGCTTCCTGAAAATCACATATTAAAATGTGCATTAAAGGAAATACAAAATAATTCTACCTGGATTACTCAAATAAAAACAATTTTTGGAGAAAAAAACTTGTCTAAAATAAAAGAAACTAACAAGATCAACAATATTAATCAACTAACTAATGTTGTAAAAACAAAGCTATCAAATGAATTTATTCAATCATGGAGAAAACAATTAAATAAAAAAGAGGGGAACAAACTTAGAACATATAGTGTATTTAAACAAAAATTTGAATTAGAAAACTATCTAAATGAAATGAAAAACTTCAGCCAACGTAGAGTTTTAGCAAAGTTTAGGCTCAGTGACCACAACCTTGAAATTGAATTGGGAAGGAAGAGTAAACCAAAAACCCCAGAAAATGAAAGAACGTGCAAAAAATGCAATTCAGATCAAATTGAAGATGAAATGCATTTCATCTTAGATTGCAATTTCTATGAAGTAGAGAGAAAACATGTCTTGGAGTATTTTAAAATAAAAATTAATGACTTGTGAAAATAATGGGAAATAATATGGCTTTGTCATATTATTTAAAAAATACAATTTTCTAAAAGATAAATATGTAACTGTGGTCTGGGAGAACCTTGCTGCTGTTTAATCATTTTTTTCAGAGATTTTCTAATTTGTATTTCTTTCTATGTTGAATTTCAGTGTATTTTAATTTTAGTGTGTCTTATTTTATTTGTCTTTTGTATTCATTTTACCTTACTAAACCCACAGATGGTTAAGTTGTGTAATAAAGTTATTATTATTATTAAAAAAGGCTGGAGACACAACAAACTAACTGTGACATTCAATTATAATCTATAAAAAAATTAATACTATAAGTCTGATAATTTGTTGAACAAAGAAGACTTGTACAATTTTACAAACATAAAATCATGCATTATTTCATTATTGCATCTTTCAAATTAAATTAACATGAACAAGGAACTTTCATAATCTCGTGGCAGGCTGGCCGGCCGGCTGGTTCGTGGCTAATGACGGCCAAGTGAATTCTAATATTTTCTGGAATCTAACATTTTGATTTTTGGCGTAATTTCAATTGATGAATTGGCAGTAAGTAATCACAGTTAATATTTTAGCTGTGATTCTTGAAGTTGTACCTTCCTCTGGCATACCTAGGCCCTCTGGCAAATGAAAATGAAAAATGAAACGTCCCAAAATGAAAATAGGATTTTGATTTTTGTCACTCATTTCATAATCCCATTTTTGAAAACTAAATGTTGCCGCCACAGGCATAACTTCGAAACTGCAGCTAAACTTTAAATCGCAATTGCTTACAGTCAACTCATCAATTGATATCATGCCAAAAAAACAAAATGTTAGAGTCCAGAAAATATTATATTGGCCATCATTAGCCACAGACCTCGGCCTCAGCCTCACACTGCTACACTATACATTTACTCATAGTTCCCGCCAGATTGCCTGTGTGTATGTGTGCATACTCAGGGGTATGGAGTCATTTTATTACCGCAATTTCCAGAGTTTTCAAAGCATAGGAGTACATGTTGATGTTATTGCCAGCTATCCAATCTGTATAGTTACATTGCACCAGAGGCTGGTTATTTAAATTGACTACTTTGAAGCGAACATACAACATTGTATCCAAATGGAGACTCAGTGCAGTTTACGAGAATCCATTATGTTGAATAATGGTCAGTATTGACACCTTAAAATTTACTGGTGTTGACAATGGTGTAATAGAATACACATTCAGTGCATGGCTCATTCACAAGCCCTCTATCCGAATAGATGTGGCTCATTTAATAATCTTCTTCCATTGAATTTTCCAAACTTCCAAATAATGATTCAAATTACAGTAATTCACTCCTTGGTTATTATTTTATGCCCTGCAGAATCAGAATTTTCTCTCAGAAAAAAATCATCATTGGTTTTCAGAGCTTATATTTCACATAGAAAAAGCCTTTGGATTAAAAGACTTGATGATCTACAGAAATATATATCAGTAATCACCAGAAATGACAGAGAATTAGGGCATGAAAAATACTTTGTGCATTGGCAGTGCAGCCGTGAAACGTTTTTGAACAAAAAACTAAATTTTCCGTATTGGAGCAGAATGCTTCTAACCTGAAATCATGTGTAAAATAAATAAATAAATGTTCTGCAACTATATGTATAAAATGTTAGAGGTCATTCAGAGGAAGAGATCATTAGTAACCCAACAATATAAGCTTGCTAGTAATTGACTGTGTTCGTAGCACTTAAACATGTACTGTGGAATACTTTATTTTCGCTGGAATTAATTTTCACTGAAAAGGCTTTTTGGGCAGTTTGTATGGAATTTGTTTTCACTGTTTTTTGATGAGTTTAATGTGAAATATAGGAAAAAAAGTATATTCGCTGGATTTTATTTTCACGGAATCATCCCTTCAGCGAAAATAGTGAAAATAAATTCCAAGCGAAAATAAAGTATTCTACAGTATGTGTCTGTTCTATCGATATCTCAAGAACCTCTTGCTGGATTTCAATGAAACTTGTTACATGGATGCCCCGGAACAAAGCACAGAACTGATCAGTTTTAAGTTGCAATTATATGCATATGAATTTTCTAATTTGCTTAATAATTAACTAATTTTTTGTTTTTCTACTGATATCAACACATTTTAATGAACCTTGGTAGCTTGATGTACTTGGCATTGATCAGACCGGAATACTGTAGAGCTGATTCCCACACATATTAATTAGCTGATTTTCATAAATTAGGGAAATTATCTATTATCTAAATTACCACATGTTATATAGGTTTTCTCGGGGTTAAGTCATGTACATGTGTACGTGTTTAATTTGGGATTGAATTCTGTGCATACTAATTAAGTCATTTGCATAAATTAACCAATTAACCAAATTATATATTACATATTTTTTCCAATACCACTCATTTTAAATAGAACTATGTATATAGGTGCTTTTGAACCATCCAGAGACTTGATAACTTTAGAGTTTGAAATACATGCATATTAATTACCTAATTTACATAAATTTTGCAATTTTCTGATATCTTAATAACATGTACCGGATTTAAAATAAACCTTGGTACATAAATGCCCAAGACTGCACAAATACAAGCAGGTACATCTAAGGCAGGCATACTGTATTTATTTTTTTCTGCTGGAACAGCTGATATCTTAAAGTCCATACTTGATGTAATTTTTTTCCTAGGGGAAGAGGTCGAAAAAAAAAATGTAATGATTCCATGTAATTGAGTCATTCTCTAATTGAAGAATTACCTTATTCAAATTGTATATATCAATAGCTATTAGGACTATTATTAATTGTATAATAGAACAATTCCATGTACTTACCATAGTGTAGCAAAGATTTGGAAATTTGAATAGCATGAAAATGTTACTGTTGTAACACTGTTAATAGCACTGTATGCGTTGGAATAGAAGGATATTCAGACTTTCTTATATTAAAGGGAGTAGTCGTCGTGCCGCTACCTGTTCGATATGGGACTCATAGCGACGTATACAACACGTGTAAAATACATTGTTTATTTACATGTAATTCGAACACGCGCTGCGCGGCGACCACCATGCTTTAAGGTATTGCTGATTGTATGCACACTAAACAAAATAAAGTTTTGATTCTCTCTGAAAAAAAAAGTGAAAAATTATGTGATTTTAATTACACATATACATTGGGACATATTTAAAAAAACATGTGATGCGATGACTGTTGTTCTTTATAATTAATTCCTAACACATTCAATTATTGTATTTTCAGTTAAGTTGCAGTGTATCATCGTCAGAATCAATACAGCTGTCATCAAATAATGACTCAGTAGAGGCGAATCAGACTGTTTCTTATGAATTAACCTGTCCATACCCTACTGTAAGTCAAATGTATAAAATATTTACTTGATTACAGGGGTTTTCATTATGTTATACTGCATTCTGTCTCGACAACAAATTGCTTTTAATTATTAGATTTGAGTAAATCGAGGCATTAAAGCAGTCTTGTGTACCATTACAAAAATATAAACAAATGAGGTAACAGTATACTGTAAAATACTTTATTTTCACTTGGAATTAATTTTTGCTGAAGGAATAATTCAGTGAAAATAAAATCCAGCGAATATACATATATTTTACATTCAACTCGTAAAAATTCAGTGAAAATAAATTTCATACAAAACACCGAAATAGTCCTTTCAGCGAAAATTTATTCCAGCTAAAATAAATTATTTTACAATAACAGCCTTTTGACTATCTTAACTATGACAAATTCATGCTCATTAATGTAAGATGTTTGTTTTTTTCAGTATTTTATATTTAGTTGCATATTAGCAATGGTTGCCAGCATGGTGTTTTTACGTATTACATATTGGATGAAAGCCATATTTATGTTGGCAGCTCTGACTGCATATATCGTTATTCTAAACTACACACACAAATTGGTGTTTGATGCCTATGATTATACACTTTACCTTAATACAGGGTAAGTACACTCAATTTTATTAGCTCCCCTGTCGACTTTGTCGAGCGGAGCTTATCATATGAGTGATTGTTCGTCGTTGTCCGTGTCAATGTTTTACTTTTTAGCTCCGCTGTCGACTTTGTCGAACGGAGCTTATCATATGAGTGATTGTTCGTCGTTGTCCGTGTCAATGTTTTACTTTTTAGCTCCACTGTCGACTTTGTCGAGCGGAGCTTATCATATGAGTGATTGTTTGTCGTCGTCGTCCGTCGTCCGTGTCAATGTTTTACTTTTTTGACTTCTTCTTGAAAACTACAAGCCTGAATGCTTTGATACTTGGTGTATATGTACCTTGGGTAGACCTCTCTTAGATTTGTTCATTTCATGTTGATATCTTTAATTCTCTAATTTTGGTGAATATTTTTGTCATTTTTGGTAAAAAGTGATATTTTCAACTTCTTGTTAAAAACCGCAAGTCCAATTGCATTGATATTACATATATAGGTACTACATGTGGACCTCTCTCAGATTTGTTCATTTCATAATGATATCTTTAATTCTCTAATTTTGATGAATATTTTTGTAATTTTTGGTAAAAAGTGATATTTTCGACTTCTTGTTTAAAACCGCAAGTCCAATTGCTTTGATATATTATACATATAGGTACTACATGTGGACCTCTCTCGGATTTGTCATGTGCATTGCTAACAGTGGAGCTATCTCAGCGGAGAGGTTGCTTGTATTCATTCTACAGTATATTACAATACATTCAATGATTAATGCAACCTCACTTTTTTATCTGAGGATTTGCATAGATTGGTTGTGTGGCATGATTTTCAAAGCTTCTCAATTAAAAATCCTGCCTAGAGGGATGAAAGCAGTCTCTGTACCATGTAAACAAGATCAACATGCTGAAAAATTGCTAAATTGCCCTCTCCCCTCCTGTGTGACATCTATAGACTTCATTTTAAAAGCTTCTCCTTTAAAAATCCTGCCTAGAGGGATGAAACCCGTGGCTTTACCATGTAAACAAGGTTGACTGTAAACTGCTAAATTAGCCCCCCCCCCCCCCCCACAATTAATTAATTTGTTGCTTCAACAGACGACATTTACTTCTTTGAAATCTTTTGTTATTTTGCACCATTTGGCCTGAATTGTTGGTTAGGCAATAAATTGTAGGTGGCTTAGGTTTATTTCTCATTTCTTTTAAGTTCTCATTTTTTACAAAATATTTGTTCCTGGCAAAATTGAATTTATGAAAAGAATTTTAAATTTGTAAAATCTATAATTTTATATATTTCAGTTACAATGATTATGTATCAACCCGTTGGCATGGCACCCTATATTTAGCAACTATATATGTTACATTGTTGGTTTTAGACAGACAGGTAAGTGTAAATTTTTAGTCCCTGTTTGGACGCAGAAAATGGCTGACTGGCAGCCATTTTGTTTTTAAATGAATGCACTTCTAGAGCTATATCTTTGACATGCTTTGACTGATTATGTTCAAATTTTATATATTCATTATATATTATGTTATAGATATATAGCTGTATTCAAAATGGCCGATTTTGTTTTAATTAATGCTGTTCCAGAGCATTATCTCTCAATATGGACAGGTACTCGTTTGACGATCAGATACAAGATGTCAATCATTTTAATGTTAAAAAATTATATTCCTGACATGGTTATATTCCAGCTATATTACTATAAACAAAACTTTATATCTTAAAATCAATAACTAACAGGGACTGTGCCTTGCATGGCTTGTCTTTTGATCTATTACATGAAAAAATAACATTTGATTGTATAATATCCTACATCCTGCATGCTACTTCAGTACTAGACTCTACAATTGTTACACTCCTGAAACCACTGCTTATCTAGTGAGAGCTAAACGTGTATCAGCAGGTGAGCAACAGGACCAACTAACACGATCACGCACAGGTTCGTGAGCGGTTATGAATGGCCGGCTTTAGCAAAACCGTGCGATTCGGACGATGATGATCAACAGGACCAACTATCTACATACATTATCTTATTCGCATTTCAGATGGAGTATACAGCTAGGTTAGATTTTTTATGGCAGTCAAAGTTTGGTGTTGAGCGAGAAGAAGTGGAAACCATGGAGTCGCTAAATAAAGTCCTTTTAGAAAATGTACTCCCTAAACATGTGGCAGAACATTTCTTAAAAAGTGGCATGAAATCTGATGTGAGTGTAACAACAAGCTTTATTTCATATTATGTTATAGGTCTGATTTTCTTTTAATTTTTAGCTCCGCTGTCAACTTTTTCGAGCGGAGCTTATCATATGAGTGATTGTCGGTCGTCGTCCTTGTCAATGTTTTACTTTTTTGACTTCTCCTTGAAAACTATAAGCCTGACTGCTTTGATACTTGGTGTATATGTACCTTGATGATATCTTTAATTCTCTAATTTTGGTGAATATTCTTGTCATTTTTGGTAAAAAGCGATATTTTCGACTTCTTGTTAAAAACCACAAGTTCAATTGCTTTAATATTATACATATATAGGTACTACATGTGGACCTCTCTCAGATTTGTTCATTTCATGATGATATCTTCAATTCTCTAATTTGGATGAATATTTTTGTCATTTTTGGTAAAAAGTGATATTTTCGACTTCTTGTTGAAAACCACAAGTCCAATTGCTTTGATATTACATATATAGGTACTACATGTGGACCTCTCTCAGATTTGTTCATTTTGTAATGATATCTTTAATTCTCTAATTTTGGTGAATATTTTTGTCATTTTTGCTAAAAAGTGATATTTTTGAATTCTTGTTCAATTGCTTTCATACATATACATTGTAGGTACTACATGTAGACCTCTCTCAGATTTGTTCATTTCGTGGTGATGTCTTCAATTATCTAATTTTGATGAATATTTTTGTCATTTTTGGTGAAAAGTGATATTTTTGAATTCTTGTTGAAAACGGCAAGTCCGATTGCTTTGATACCATACATATTGTTCATTTTCTAATAATATCTTCAGTTCTTTAATTGAAATGTGCATTGCTAACAGCGGATCTATCTCTTCCAACAGGCTGCTTGTTTTGTTTTTGCAACTTGCATATCTTAGTTTACATTTACATGTTCTAATTTTCACAATAGGAGCTATACCATCAGGGCTACAGTTTAGTTGCTGTGATGTTTGCATCAATACCAAACTACAAAGAGTTTTATACAGAGACAGATGTGAACAAAGAAGGGCTGGAATGTCTGAGACTCTTAAATGAAATCATTGCTGATTTTGATGAGGTTGGTTTGTTAACAACTCATAGCTTGTGTCTTAATATATATAGATTATAAAGTGAATATTATGCAAGAAATGAAAAGAGTTTGATAAGAGCATTTGTCTGCACGGCTCCTACATTTTAGTTCAAGCGTAATATGTAATAAAATATCAATACTGTTATGATGATTTCTATGGAAAATATTTTACAACTGGTAACACATTTTAGAGTTTTGAGCATTTAATCATGGATTATACAAATTAATATTTTCTGAAAAAATATTATTGGCAAACTAACATTTAATATTGATTCCACCTCAATAAATTGTACCGGTAGTTTCTACAGACATTTTGTAAATCTTTAACTAAACTAAAACCTAAATTCTTCTTATCAATTCTATTCCAGGATTTTTATGAAAATTTTCTTCGTATAGAAATTTGCTCGATATATACATGCAATTGTATAGAAAAATAACAATTTCTTCTTTTTTTTATTAAGAAAATCTATAATAAAATAAAATTTCCTTTAACTTATGTGGAATTCTCAGACTTTTTTTTTATAGGGATGCTATATATAAATGCAGTAAAACATTCTACTGTAGGAGTATGTGAAATTTGACATTGTGTAACCAGAGAAGCCTTCTTAACAAAAATCCACTGATAATGGGGTTAACATTCAGAAATTACTACATCTAATTCTGAGTAATTCTGTTCAAAATAAAAACTGTATCCTTGACAACCAAAAAAATCAAACACAGCAACACTGTATTGTTATATTCACCGATCAAGTTGGATTTTAGCAAACCAAAGTTGTTCAGAATTGAAAATGGAGCAAATACTTTTGTGAATCTATACTTTCAGCAAGGTTATCTTTTGTTTTAACATTTACAGTCAGTTAATTTAAGATAAATAAATAATTTGAAACATTACTACTAGTATGTTGATATTTACCCTTCCTTGGAAATAATCATTGTTTATATTTTATCTAGGTATTTGTAATTGACAAACATGGCAGCTAATCCTCATTCACACCTAATTGAGCTTGTTGTAGAATCATTGAATATTAATGAAACAATACTTACACAGTGTGTACCATGAGTAAAGAAAAGAGTGTAAACTTGTTATGAGAGTAGAAAAACAGCATTTTATCATAGAAAAAAAAACCATGTCTGATAACAGATAGAGCAAATGTTAAAATGTTTATTTATTTTCTGAAAAACCAAATGACTACATCTCTACTTTACTGAATCAGATGCTGTTTTGATTATAGGAGTTATTTCTTAG
The DNA here is from genome assembly GCF_978046115.1 of Saccoglossus kowalevskii. Taxonomy (NCBI): domain Eukaryota; kingdom Metazoa; phylum Hemichordata; class Enteropneusta; family Harrimaniidae; genus Saccoglossus; species Saccoglossus kowalevskii. The sequence continues at coordinate 24,881,422 of NC_140646.1, forward strand.
TGTGTGGTTACATGTATATGACCATGGAGGTATAATCTGTTTATACTTCCATGATATGACAGACGTACATTGTATGTATTTTATTATAAATCACTTGATTAGTGCTATTGAATCTTATTTATTGTTAACTATAAACTTAATACACCATATGCATATTCTTGGTTTGTAAAATAACTTACAATCCAATGGTTTCTTTCTTGATGTGATTTCAGTTGTTGTCCAAGCCTAAATACAGCTGTGTGGAGAAGATTAAAACAATTGGCAGCACTTACATGGCAGCAGCAGGGCTCCATCAAAGTGAAGAAAATGATGAACGGCCGCTTGAAAAACTTGCTGAGGAAAATGTTAAAGTGAGCATTCATGTAATATATTTTAATTCACAAAATGAAAAAAAAACAATGTTAACACGATATGTTGCAGCATTTGGCTCAGTCTTGATAGTATGTGCTTTTTCCAATAATTTTATTGCAGCTCCTAATTTCTTATTAGTGAACCCCTGATGTAAAAGGATATCAACAAATCAATAAATAGTAATTAGTAATTAATAGACAGGGTAAACAGTCAGTGTCACCTTACTGGTTGTTCTATTTCACTTAATTTTGTTTGTAAACAGACGTTTTTTTCTTATTCTGCCATCTAGTAGTTGGTTGTAGACATGTCCACGAAGCTATCATCCTTGGTTAGAGGCTTAATTATGCAGGTGCATAACTGATCAAAATACACATTGCCCTGTTGATGATCATTAAAAATCTGAAAGTGGGTTTCTAAAACCAAAAAAATGGGGCTAGAAGTGGATAAAGTTTCAGTTCAGAATGCGATAAACTCATAAATGTGAGAATACATCACCTGCATGCACTCATAAATATAGTTAATGGCAGGAGTTCCAAACCGAAAGGGATTTGGGGAGGGGGTTGAACAACTTTTTACTAATCATAGTAAAGGTTAATATGAAAAAAAAAACAGGCTTTAGCACAATCGCCACAGGGCCTACTCCTGTATGTGTCAGTAATTATTATAATTATATAATGTGTTTATATGAGAATAACTTTTTTTTTTCAGGATGGTGCCAACTCTAAACAGGCCTTATATTATGTTGGTGTATTAAATGAGTTTGCCATGGCAATGATGCAAAAATTAGATATTATTAATAAACATTCTTTTAATGATTTTAAACTCAGAATAGGTAAGTGAAATCTCTTCTCAAACTCTTGAACTTAGTAAAATTGAAAAAGAAGAATATATAAACATTCCAATTAAAGCATATTGGATGTCATTCGTATATTAAAAATGTTTCATAGCTGATCTTTACTCTTATATACTGTAAAATGACTAATTTTCACTGGGTTTAAATTTGGCTGATTTACCGTTTCAGGCATATTCAATGGGTTTTAAATTCATTGTTTTATCATTTATCTAAATGGGCTCTATGCAAAATTTTACATATTCACTGGGTTTTAATTTAGCGCATTTTCCAGTCAGTGAAATAAGCAAAATTAAAGCCCAGTGAAAAATTAACCCTTTTACAGTATATAATATCAATTATCTCTTTTTGTATGTGTTGAGGGTTAAAATATATTGGTCATCTGAACTAAACTGAACTGCCCACTTTTGAATTGGGTGACAAATTTATCTATTTTGTTGCGACAGAAATTAGTTTGCATCCCTTGCAATGATTTATAAGATTAGGGTATGATGTGTGATGAAAATCTCACATTAATTGAACGGTCACACAAAATGAAATGTGATCACAAATTTTCAAGAGGAACCTACATTTTCAGAAATCCTCGCTTGTTTAATTACGTAAACAAAGGAGAATGAAATTATCACTGCATTCAATAAAGAAAAACACATATTACACAGCAAGGACACTATTGAAAACAGTCTGAGATGAACTAGAATCAGTTCTTCCACAGACTCACTAATTTGTATTAGGATTTCGAGAACATCTCACAATTCGTGTGATTTCCCAAATTCATTTGTGACCCTCAATACATATCATACTGTACACCTTCATACTCTCAATTTATGAATTCTTAGTAATATATATATAATCGATTTAAATGTAAGAGAATGTTCCACCACCTCAAATAACACTATATAGTCATAACTTTCATGTGTGTAGCACATATAATTATATTGATATGTTCTTAAAAGTTCATTATTATCCTCTATCATCCTCCTTAGGATCATGCTAATTATGTCAATTGTGAAAGCATGATTCTCTTTGGTTATTTCCAAATCTTCCCTATTTTGCTTTTTGATGCCTTGTTTAGATATACCGGTAGAATATAAAATTTGCAAAATGTTTAATTGTATCTAAAAAAAAGTTACTGTTCATTTTAAGCTGATAAACAATAGAAGATTTCTGTGATTTTATTTATTTTTGCATCATAGGTATCAATCATGGCCCTGTTGTGGCAGGAGTAATTGGTGCAAGGAAACCACAGTATGACATATGGGGTAATACTGTTAATGTTGCAAGTCGAATGGATTCTACAGGGGTTATTGGATGTATACAGGTAAGTAGGAGGGAGGAGGAGTCATTTTATTTGTATGTACCAGTATATTGGATTACGTAGCTGTAGTGACCAAATAAGCTGTGAACTAATAGTACAGAAACGATTAAGTATGATCACAGTAGATATCATCGATTCATAGTCTTCGATTTAATATGAATGAACCAAAATCACACTAACTCAAGGTAACACCAATTTCTCTTCACTGTTCCCTATTAGCTCCCCCTCCCCCAAATATTCATGTCACTGCCTTCATCAGTTAAATCATAATTTTAATGATAATTTCAGAATAAAAATAAAATTTAAATGCTCCTCGTGTGTGTTGATTTTAGAAAAAAAGGACTGAAGCTTTTTAAATATTAAGGTAGCAAGAAGGGAAATTTTCACTTTTTTCTTGATTTTTCAAAAATTGACAAAACGGTTACTTTAGACCTTGATACATCATCCCAGGTTTACAAAAGATCGAAATTGCGAAATAACGTTGCTTAAATTAGTGTTTTAAAATGCTAGCAGAAAAGACTACAACTGCCGTTTCGTGGATATTTGCATAATGTTTATCTTTGGAACGGTTTAAATAGTAACATCTTATCTGTATACTCTGTTGTTGACGATTCTGATATAACGGGCGATAAGCTTCCCGTCGCATACAATGCGTGTTTATTTAACGTCCATTGTCAGCATTATTGTCAGTCGAGAATTATTGATCAATCCTCAAGCAAAGCACTATCAGCCGTACGCATTTGACGTAGTTCTTCTTTATTACTCAATGATACACACATTGTATCCTAGGTGACTGAAGAAACAAGTAAAGTGTTATCAGAACTGGGGTTTGTATGCGAGACTCGAGGTTATGTGTCTGTTAAAGGCAAAGGACAACTAAAAACATTTCTTGTACGCAAACTGGACAAATCTCTATCACAGGCAGCTATTCACTAGTACCGGAATATCCATCATTGGTATGCAAATATCATGGTCCGTTTTACCAATTTTAGTCAACACAAATATTGGATAGATCGTACACTACACTGTATCATGTGCATCGCTAGGAAACAGATGATAGGATCCACATATTTCTTATTCATGGATCGTCTCCAGATTCTCTTTGTTACATATCTCTTGTAATGATGCAAAGCCTCTATTATGCAATCTGTTCAATACAAATATTATTAGTTTCGTCCAATGTCTTGTATTCATCTTTTGGATAACTAAACTTCTGAATGCCCTTTTCATCTTGATCTGTCTTAGTTTCCATGTAGTTTTGAAATGTTTTACGTGAACATGATAATGTCACAATTTATGCAAATGGAGACCATCTATTTGAAAACAAATTACATAATTGAACTATATTAAAGTTAATCTCATGCTTCAAATTCTTATTTACATAATATGTAAACTATGTTTCCTAACCTAGTACTCTGCATATTCACAATAAATAGTCGTATTGATCAATAATAAAATTTACACTTATCATTATTCTGTCAAACCATGCTTTAATATATCTTGTATTTACTCTATTTTTCTATGTTTTTATTGATGATGTAGCTTCTGTAAAACCATAAGCGCTTTTAAACCTGCTCACTGTCAAGTGTGCATGTTTATATGCTGCGCTAACATGGTATGGGGTGATGTCTGCCAATAGACGAGTTTTGGGTTATAGCACTATCAGAGAAGGGGGTGATTTTTAGCTTGTACAGTTTGTTCACTGGTTTTTCTGGTTCCTGGCATTCTGATTAAATGTCATAAGTTGAAACATCTTTACACCAGAGTGGGCAAGTTTCTAATGCAATGACGAAACTCAAAACTTGTCTTATAATTTTGTGTTCACGAACTGTATAGTGTCAGGGGTGTATACAGGGTCCATAGCACCAAAAGCCAAATGATTTCCAAGACTTTTCCACACCTTTACCAAACTTTCTTGCATTTTTCCAAGACATTTTGACCCTTAATTCAGGCCAACATCATCACCAGAGCTCATCAAAGTTCTGAAGATATGATTGTTCCCTGGAGAAAAAATTGAATTAATAACTATGACTTTTCTAAGATTTTTCATTTTTCCTGTAATTTAAAGACAACACAAAGACTTTCCAGACCTCAAAAAATCAAAAGACTTTCAGAGGATTTTTCAATTGCTGTGGACCCTGGTATACCATTTTAATAAAGTGATTGAGAAATAACATCCAATCTCTTCACTCTGACATGTATTATATATCTTTTATATATTGTGTGATATGCAATAAATTAATTAACTGTAGATATATTAATGCTGCTAAGACCAGTTGGATTGAGTTGCAGTGCACCAAATGTAGCACAAACACTGTTAGTTTAATAACAAGCGTGTTGAAAATATTTTATTTATTAAACTTATATAAGTATTTTTAAAGATGTTTTTAATGACTAAATATACAAATGTAGTTTACTGTTTTTGTATCTTGGCACATTTTTTAAAAAATAAATTAATATACAGTTTTCAAATCCTAGTTTGCAATTGAATGTATATATATGCAAGTGATTGAATTGACCATATTTCCTAATCTAGTTATTCCCATTCATGTCGCCACTAGCCATTCATTCACATCAACTTGCACCCTTAGAATAGAGCACAGAGACTCTATTTAAGTCCCTGTTTGGTCGCAGTCCGAAAATGGAACTTGATAGATTGACATCTCTGTGTGCATCCATGCTTAGGCATTCCTGGACTGACTACATTCAAACTTCACTCATACATCATACATAATATTATAAATATTATACATTAATTTGTTTCACAATGGTTATTCAAATGGCGGCCATTTTTGTGCTGAAAAATCAACAAAGTCAAACATATTTGGCATTCCAGATCTCAGCTTTGTACATACATTGGACATTATAGGACCTTGAAGCATGTCATTTTGTTTTTCAAATCTGATTCAAAATGGCCGACTGGCAGCCATTTTGTTTATATCACCAGATCTTTTTAATTTCTTATTTTATTTAAACTTGGTACTTACATTAGACATTATGGGTCCCTGAGGCACTTCATTTTGTATTTCAGATTGGATTCAAAATATTACTAAATGTGGTTCTGACATGCTTTGACTGATTATGTTCAAATTTGATATATTCATTATACATCAAGTCATAGATGTACAAATGTATTGAATTGAATCTCCGATTTGTGTCAAATCAAATGACAAGATAGCAGTTCTGGATTACAAATTGTATACCAACATATACCTATACAATCAGATAGTTGACCTTTGTTGTAATTTGTAGTAGAGGGAATGGCATACCGATTTTGAGTAATTATGTTGGTCTTTGCTCAGCGCCTTCAGTGTTCACAAAGATGTACAGAGCAGTGGTATTTCAACAAAAGTCTCTACAAGGAAGGGGCTAACTCGCACGTGAACTACAACACCACAGAATGAGGTTGCTTACATCATCATGATCCTTTTCATTAGAGCTGCAGTCTCCTTACGACCTGCATGATGCAACATTACTTGTCTTTACACTTGCATAATTAAGCTGTATTCCAGATGGATCCCGTAAACAATCTAACTTGCATACGTGAATGTATCATATTGGGTATCGTATCGAAGTTGTATTTAGCGAAATGCGTGATTTGAAAGCTCTAAGTAACTCCCTGGCATTCTATGATGTAGCCAGCAACCAAGTGAAGTTCTTCGTCATAATTCTACACTAATATTACAACAAAACAATAAGGTCAATTAATGAGTGTCGTATTAATATATATGGCATGATATGCCAGTGATATTCAAGTGAGTTACCACTATGCGAGGCAACTGCCATATATCAATGTGATAGTATAGTATACCTTTAGTATAGTATGTTTTATTTGGCTCGAAATAATGCATTGGATTACATTATCTATGGTCAATAAACATACAACAACAACAAAACAATAAACATCAATAACAAATAAAACAATACGTAAGCAAAGAAATATAAAATATTAGTAGTAATAAAGAAAAAAATAGATATTGTTAGACATAATTTGATGAACAAATTTTCAGAGACTGTTAACAATGAAATTATCATTTGAGGTAAATAATTTTTAAGTAATAATTTGTTTATTATGAACTGAAACCATAGTTAAAAATTATATGCGACCATTCTTAATTTCAATATATATATATATTGAAGAGAATCCTGCTCTGACATAATCCTGAAATAACATAATCCATCGCTATTCAAAATCATAAACCGTCAAATCCACAACAAAACGGACATTCTAAAAGTGACAACAATAGTACAAAACTTAGTTAAATTTGTAAGATGTATGAACAGAAAGGCTGGTACAGTCAAGGATTAACCAATTTCTAAAGAAATTCTGTTTCATACAAATAAAACCTTTTTGTGACATCAATGCTTTGTTGAAATGTGTCTGTCAATCTTGACAAATATGTTGTCAATCAAATATTCTAGTGGTAAGGCCCTTTTTACAAGGAAATGGCATTTTCTTATATGATACACCAACTTAAACAGATATGTTATGTGTCTATAGCCTGGATACACACATTGTCGACTGTTTGAAAACACGTACCGCATGTTGACATTGGTGGATACACAATCTCTTTATTATTCATATACATGGTTTTTTTTATTTTAGATTGTTAGAATACACCCAGTTTGTGGTAGATTGTAAGGGCTGACTGGCAGCCATTTATGTCAAACAGTTCATTAAATCAAATCAAATACCCGGAACCGTTTGGAGGGAATGACAAAATAAAAACACGACCACGAGGAAATGCTGCAACCAGTTTTATATGTTATATCTAGTGTAATTTTACGTAATTTGCTGGACTGACGCTACTCCGTTTCACATACGTTGCCTCGTAAAATGTGTGCATTAGAAAAAGTGTACATAACCACATAGAAGGTATATTACTTTTCATCATAATCATAATTGCTTCTTACATATTATTTTTAATCCTTCACAATGAAATTTTACTAACAAAGAATTATAACAATATCTGTTTATTTATGGTAAGATGGATGTCATATTTTTATTTTGACATTTTTAGCTGTCCGGGCCCATTTATTTAACATCATCGTATATAAGTGCATGAATGGAAATAAATTCTCCTTGGGATCACGTTGCCACATGTGGCGCTATGGGTGACGTCTGTTAGGAGTTCAAAGGGTCCTTGCGTTCAAAAGGGTCCCATGTCCCAATGAACAGAAGCTTAGGTGGTACTGCATAGGTACTGTCTGATAGCATATTTAATTCACGTTACTGCCTGCTCACCACAAATGCAGGCGTTTTACACATAAACTTCACTTTCTGAGGTTGTCTAAAAGGAAGATAAATGAAATTTGAAGACATTTGAAAAGAAATATGAATACTTATACAAAATCTGTTAATGTTAAATATGTAAATTAGACAATTTCCATATTCATTCTTTAGTAAATTGGGATTATCTCATGAAAACTCAACGGATTTGAACCAAATTTGATACGGGTGCTCATTGATGTTATTTGCAGGCAATATTACTATTGGGTAATTTACATATGTAAATTAGCCAATTTGCATTTTTTCACTAAGTTTGGATTCATTCATCAACACTCAACAGATTTGAACTAAATTTGGTGGGGATATACATTGACATCATTTCTATGGCCCCTGCTTTTAGAGATAATTTGCATATGTAAATTGCCTCATTTGCACATTACTAAATATGGATTATCTCAACAACTCGACAGATTTGGACGAAATATGATAGGCACATACATTGATGCAGTCTGCATCCATATTACTAGTGGTAATTATCTGAATATGCAAATTAGAATACTAATGATTGTTTAATTTCATGAAAATTGGTGAATGATAAATGTTTCCTCCATTTTCTAGAGATAAACTATGCATGAAAAACATATCTGAATATTGTATTTTAAGTATATCAATGAGCTAACTAGAACAATCATGAGTTTTGACATATTTGGTACAACTGTAATTTTTTGAGCTTCAGTACAAGATTTTTATTTCTGGTCTCAATACCCTTTCTAAGATTTGTTAAACTTGCGATATTACGAGGTTTTAGAACGCCAAAAAAATGATGTTTTTTAACTTCGTTGAAAAATAAGAATTTCAATGTAAACGTATTTATGACTAATATTAGTAGACATTTATTGAAATCTTCTATTACCTAACTGTAAGATATTACCAGTATACTTTTGAATGTAAATAGATTACTTTTGAACTTCCATTTATTTCTAATTAATATTAGTAGACATTTATTGAAATCTTCTATTACATAACTGTAAGATATTACGAGTATACTTTTGAATGTAAATAGGATACTTTTGAACTTCCATTTATTTATAATTAATATTAGTAGACATTTATTGAAATCTTCTATTACATAACTGTAAGATATTACGAGTATACTTTTGAATGTAAACAGGATACTTTTGAACTTCCATTTATTTATAATTAATATTAGTAGACATTTATTGAAATCTTCTATTACATAAAGTTACGATATTACGAGTATAACTTTTGAATGTAAATAGGATATTTTTGAACTTCCATTTATTTATAATTAATATTAGTAGACATTTATTGAAATCTTCTATTACCTAAGATATTACGAGTATACTTTTGAATGTAAATAGGATACTTTTGAACTTCCATTTATTTATAATTAATATTAGTAGACATTTATTGAAATCTTCTATTACATAACATTACGATATTACGAGTATACTTTTGAACGTAAATAGGATACTTTTGAACTTCCATTTATTTATAATTAATATTAGCAGACATTTATTGAAATCTTCTATTACACAACTGTAAGATATTACGAGTATACTTTTGAATGTAAATAGGATACTTTTGAACTTCCATTTATTTATAATTAATATTAGTAGACATTTATTGAAATCTTCTATTACATAACTGTAAGATATTACGAGTATACTTTTGAATGTAAATAGGATACTTTTGAACTTCCATTTATTTATAATTAATATTAGTAGACATTTATTGAAATCTTCTATTACCTAAGATATTACGAGTATACTTTTGAATGTAAATAGGATACTTTTGAACTTCCATTTATTTCTAATTAATATTAGTAGACATTTATTGAAATCTTCTAATACATAACATTACGATATTACGAGTATACTTTTGAACGTAAATAGGATCATTTTGAACTTCCATTTATTTATAATTAATATTAGTAGACATTTATTGAAATCTTCTATTACACAACTGTAAGATATTACGAGTATACTTTTGAATGTAAATAGGATATTTTTGAACTTCCATTTATTTATAATTAATATTAGTAGACATTTATTGAAATCTTCTATTACCTAAGATATTACGAGTATACTTTTGAATGTAAATAGGATACTTTTGAACTTCCATTTATTTATAATTAATATTAGTAGACATTTATTGAAATCTTCTATTACACAACTGTAAGATATTACGAGTATACTTTTGAATGTAAATAGGATATTTTTGAACTTCCATTTATTTATAATTAATATTAGTAGACATTTATTGAAATCTTCTATTACATAACATTACGATATTACGAGTATACTTTTGAACGTAAATAGGATCATTTTGAACTTCCATTTATTTATAATTAATATTAGTAGACATTTATTGAAATCTTCTATTACACAACTGTAAGATATTACGAGTATACTTTTGAATGTAAATAGGATATTTTTGAACTTCCATTTATTTATAATTAATATTAGTAGACATTTATTGAAATCTTCTATTACCTAAGATATTACGAGTATACTTTTGAATATAAATAGGATACTTTTGAACTTCCATTTATTTCTAATTAATATTAGTAGACATTTATTGAAATCTTCTAATACATAACATTACGATATTACGAGTATACTTTTGAACGTAAATAGGATCATTTTGAACTTCCATTTATTTATAATTAATATTAGTAGACATTTATTGAAATCTTCTATTACACAACTGTAAGATATTACGAGTATACTTTTGAATGTAAATAGGATATTTTTGAACTTCCATTTATTTATAATTAATATTAGTAGACATTTATTGAAATCTTCTATTACCTAAGATATTACGAGTATACTTTTGAATGTAAATAGGATACTTTTGAACTTCCATTTATTTATAATTAATATTAGTAGACATTTATTGAAATCTTCTATTACACAACTGTAAGATATTACGAGTATACTTTTGAATGTAAATAGGATATTTTTGAACTTCCATTTATTTATAATTAATATTAGTAGACATTTATTGAAATCTTCTATTACATAACATTACGATATTACGAGTATACTTTTGAACGTAAATAGGATCATTTTGAACTTCCATTTATTTATAATTAATATTAGTAGACATTTATTGAAATCTTCTATTACACAACTGTAAGATATTACGAGTATACTTTTGAATGTAAATAGGATATTTTTGAACTTCCATTTATTTATAATTAATATTAGTAGACATTTATTGAAATCTTCTATTACCTAAGATATTACGAGTATACTTTTGAATGTAAATAGGATACTTTTGAACTTCCATTTATTTCTAATTAATATTAGTAGACATTTATTGAAACCTTCTAATACATAACATTACGATATTACGAGTATACTTTTGAATGTAAATAGGATATTTTTGAACTTCCATTTATTTATAATTAATATTAGTAGACATTTATTGAAATCTTCTATTACCTAAGATATTACGAGTATACTTTTGAATGTAAATAGGATACTTTTGAACTTCCATTTATTTATAATTAATATTAGTAGACATTTATTGAAATCTTCTATTACATAACTGTAAGATATTACGAGTATACTTTTGAATGTAAATAGGATACTTTTGAACTTCCATTTATTTATAATTAATATTAGTAGACATTTATTGAAATCTTCTATTACATAATATTGCGATATTACGAGTATACTTTTGAACGTAAATAGGATACTTTTGAACTTCCATTTATTTATAATTAATATTAGTAGACATTTATTGAAATCTTCTATTACACAACTGTAAGATATTACGAGTATACTTTTGAATGTAAATAGGATATTTTTGAACTTCCATTTATTTATAATTAATATTAGTAGACATTTATTGAAATCTTCTATTACATAACATTACGATATTACGAGTATACTTTTGAACGTAAATAGGATCATTTTGAACTTCCATTTATTTATAATTAATATTAGTAGACATTTATTGAAATCTTCTATTACACAACTGTAAGATATTACGAGTATACTTTTGAATGTAAATAGGATATTTTTGAACTTCCATTTATTTATAATTAATATTAGTAGACATTTATTGAAATCTTCTATTACCTAAGATATTACGAGTATACTTTTGAATGTAAATAGGATACTTTTGAACTTCCATTTATTTATAATTAATATTAGTAGACATTTATTGAAATCTTCTATTACATAACATTACGATATTACGAGTATACTTTTGAACGTAAATAGGATACTTTTGAACTTCCATTTATTTATAATTAATATTAGCAGACATTTATTGAAATCTTCTAATACATAACATTACGATATTACGAGTATACTTTTGAATGTAAATAGGATATTTTTGAACTTCCATTTATTTATAATTAATATTAGTAGACATTTATTGAAATCTTCTATTACCTAAGATATTACGAGTATACTTTTGAATGTAAATAGGATACTTTTGAACTTCCATTTATTTCTAATTAATATTAGTAGACATTTATTGAAATCTTCTATTACATAACTGTAAGATATTACGAGTATACTTTTGAATGTAAATAGGATACTTTTGAACTTCCATTTATTTATAATTAATATTAGTAGACATTTATTGAAATCTTCTATTACATAATATTGCGATATTACGAGTATACTTTTGAACGTAAATAGGATACTTTTGAACTTCCAATTATTTATAATTAATATTAGTAGACATTTATTGAAACCTTCTATTACACAACTGTAAGATATTACGAGTATACTTTTGAATGTAAATAGGATATTTTTGAACTTCCATTTATTTATAATTAATATTAGTAGACATTTATTGAAATCTTCTATTACATAACATTACGATATTACGAGTATACTTTTGAACGTAAATAGGATACTTTTGAACTTCCATTTATTTATAATTAATATTAGTAGACATTTATTGAAATCTTCTATTACACAACTGTAAGATATTACGAGTATACTTTTGAATGTAAATAGGATATTTTTGAACTTCCATTTATTTATAATTAATATTAGTAGACATTTATTGAAATCTTCTATTACCTAAGATATTACGAGTATACTTTTGAATGTAAATAGGATACTTTTGAACTTCCATTTATTTATAATTAATATTAGTAGACATTTATTGAGGGCACTTTTGAACATCATGTTTTATAAATTATTGAACTATTCGTGAAGTAGACGGCAAACAAAACAAACACCTAAAATGTAACATTTGGGGAAATCATTTATTCAAGTTAATATTAAACACACATTTGCAAAACAAAACAATAATATCAGGTTGCATGTATGCAAGGTTCAGGAGGGTCAGGATCTGACAAATTTCCACCAATCCGGTCTTCATTACAACTCCTTAGTTAATTGGTGTACTGCATTTATCCTGTGAATAAAAAGAAATGTACAATAAACCTTAATTTAAACCGTACAGAAATATACTACAACATTTTATTTTGTGCCAGCTTTCTTGAGAAGTAAATATATAATATAAAACGTGCAATATATATGCTCCTAATGCAGATATCAGAATAGCTTGTTGACATACGGTTACTGCACATCTACTACTTAAATATTAAGATTAGTTATCAAGGTACAATTGGAACAAGAATTTATTCATACAAAAAAGTTATAAGTTAAAGTGAATTAATTATGCACAGATTGACACCAACAACTAGTGCCTTAAATTATCTGTGATTTCGTCCGGTTATTAGAAATATATTTTTCAGTGTTCTGGGTTGTATGTGACGATTTTGTTTTGAGATATTAGCACCAGAAGAATTCATTATAATGCAAATTTTCCTGATTAAATATGCACAGATTTGTAACAAAATCTTTCGTTTGTCCCATACTATCCGATTGCCGAGTTTTGTCTGAATATGATCACTGGTTCTAGATTTATATTTATATTTATTTATTTCACCAGTATACAAACAAAATATTTACATGTTCATGTACGGGACAAATTTGTATAATACTGGCCAGGACCAAGGAAATAGTCCATTTGGACTAGTCTAGTCCATGGCCCTTAATATTAAATAAAAAAATTAAGTCGTCATAAAAGTCACAGTAAACAAACAAAAATAATGAATTAAATAAATGAGATCAACCAGTAAATAGTATAATCAATCATCACAATGAATGAATGATATTAAAATTATTTAATAAGAGTATTCAAATTTGCATACTTTTAAAATGAATATGCTCTATGTACATAGATAAATATCACTCACTGAGAAGCATTTTCTTCAGCTCTTGTTTGAAAATGCTTCTACTGCCCATGCTTTTTAGGGTGGGGGTGGGGGGGGGGGCAGAGTTCAGATGTTTAATAGTGGGGTATTGAAAATTATGCTGTGTAATGGTTAAACACATGTAAAGGACAGTGAAGTTACCAGTAGCACTAAATGTGTTTGGATAGGGATGATGAATGTACTGATGGAAATAATCGCTGACACCATGGACAAATCGATTTGTTTTGAGGTCAAAATTTGTAATTGTAATTTGTAATTTATTAATTTAAAACAGTACATTCATAAATGGTTTTTCATGCACAGCATATAGATATAAAATTTTACATAAAATTGAACAATCCACTGCAAAAATGACGAGAACACAATAAAGAAATGCATAAATAGGGTATAAAACAAGCAGCCTGTCGGCTGAGATAGCTCCGCTGTTAGCAATGCACATTTCAATTAAAGAACTAAAGACATCATTAGAAAATGAACAATATGTATAGTATCAAATATCACTTTCTACCAAAAATGACCAAAATATTCACCAAAATTAGAGAATTGAAGATATCATCACGAAATGAACAAATCTAAGAAAGGTCTACATGTAGTATCTATATATGTAATATCAAAGCAATCAGACTATTGGTTTTTTACAAGAAGTCGAAAATATCACTTTTTACCAAAAATGACAAAAATATTCACCAAAATTATAGAATCGAAGATATCATCACGAAATGAACAAATCTGAGAAAGGTCTACATGTAGTATCTAAATATGTAATATCAAAGCAATTGAACTATTGGTTTTTAACAAGAAGTCGAAAATATCACTTTTTACCAAAAATTACAAAAATATTCACCAAAATTAGAGAATTGAAGATATCATCACAAAATGAACAAAGCTGAGAGAGGTTCACATGTAGTACCTATATATGTAGTATCAAAGCAATTGGACTTGCGGTTTTTAACAAGAAGTCGAAAATATCACTTTTTACCAAAAATGATAAAAATATTCACCAAAATTAGAGAATTAAAGATATCATTACAAAATGAACAAATCTGAGAGAGGTCCACATGTAGTACCTATATATGTAATATCAAAGCAATTGCACTTGCGGTTTTTAACAAGAAGTCGAAAATATCACTTTTTACCAAAAATGACAAAAATATTCACCAAAATTAGAGAATTGAAGATATCAACATGAAATGAACAAACCTAAGAGAGGTCTACCCAAGGTACATATACACCAAGTATCAAAGCATTCAGAATTGTAGTTTTCAAGAAGAAGTCGAAAAAGTAAAACATTGACACGGACGACGACGGAGACGACGGACAATCACTCATATGATAAGCTCCGCTCGACAAAGTCGACAGCGGAGCTAATAAAATGACTACGAAATAATATGATAAAATTACAATTAAAAACAAGTCATTGAAAATGACACAGTCCCCGTTAAATTTTTCAAAGTTCTCTTTGTGCTCGTCATATTAAAGCGGAGGGGTTGTCGCGAGCGTGTCCTTGAAACTTGAGTTCCAAGTGGCGTATACAACAGATTGTTTATTTACATCAAAACACGTGTTCCGTGTAGTAGTAATATGGCCAAAAATAAAAACAGCCGTTATTCGGCCATCTTTGATCTGATTATGAAACACACTTGATATGTATGGTGTATGCCAAATACGAATGAAAATGGTACACAAATTGTGGAAATATAGTAGTAAGGCTGTCAATCGGCCATCCTTTACCAGATTTTGAAACAAATTGTCATGGACATGCATCCTAACATGTATAAAGTACATGTATGTGCGAAATTTGAATGATAACTGACAGAGCACGTCCAAGATACCGCATAAAAAAACAAGATGCCTGCCAGTCGACAATCTTTGATCCAATTGCGAAATAAATCGTCATGGACATGTATCCTAATATGTATAATCTATGTACCAAGTTTGAATGACAACTGACAAAGCATGTCCAAAATACAACATTTTCAGAAAACAAGATGGCTGCCAGTCGGCCATTTTGAATCGAATCACGAAACCACGGCATGTGCATATGCCCCACATAAGGTACTAGGCACATGCAAAGAATGAACGGGATCAGTCCACAGGATTCTGAAATATGACTCTGGACAGAGGGACACACGGACGGACAGACGGACGGACGGACAGACTCAGGAACTCACGGACGGCCAGGGACATGTATCCTAACATGTATAATCTATGTACCAAGTTTGAATGAAAACTGACAAAGCTGACAAAGCAAAATACAACATTTTCAAAAAACAAGATGGCTGCCAGTCGGCCATTTTGAATCGAATCGCTAAACCACTGCATGTGCATATGTCCCACATAAAGTACTAGGAACATACAAAGAATGAACGGAATCGGTCCAAGGGATTCTGAGATACGACTCTGGACGGACGCACAGACGCACAGACGGAGACCGAATTATAAGTCCTCGTTTTCGGACTTCGTGCGAACAGGGACTAAAAACAGCAGTCCGAAAAAACGATAAAATGCATAAATGGGGTAAAATATGAATTTACAACAAAATGGTAAGATAAAATTATACAATATTGTTAGCAGCTGTAGTAACAAGTGAGAAAACTAAACCCCTTTTCAGATAGAAGTTTTTAACAACCAGCTCTCGGTTGAGATAGCTCAGCTGTTAGCAATGCACATTTCAATTAAAGAACAGAAGATATCATTAGAAAATGAACAATATGCATAGTATCAATGCAATGGGACTTGTTTTCAACAAGAATTCAAAATTAAAGCTGCAAGGAGCATCACAGGGGCCCAAGTATACATGCCATAAATAATGTCAAATGATACACATGATACACAATTAGTTTGAATGATTAGTACCATGAGGTCGAAATGCAGTTGGTTCCATATATTTATTTGAGATATAAAGGTTATTAATATATGGTCATCATCTGTT
This sequence comes from Saccoglossus kowalevskii, assembly GCF_978046115.1. Classification (NCBI taxonomy): domain Eukaryota; kingdom Metazoa; phylum Hemichordata; class Enteropneusta; family Harrimaniidae; genus Saccoglossus; species Saccoglossus kowalevskii. The sequence continues at coordinate 24,898,377 of NC_140646.1, forward strand.
ATTTTAATCAAATCTCTTGTTCAACATAGTCATGATAACACAGGATTCATCTTCCTAACTGCAACAGTGTTTGAGATACAACGATTATGCATATTAATGAGCTCACATGACCATATATGGTCATCTGTTATTTTATTCAAATCTCTTGTTTAACATCATCATAATAACACAGGTTTCATCTTCCTACCTGCAACAGTGCTTGAGATATAACAGTTATGCATATTAATGAGTTCACATGACCATATATGGTCATATGTTATTTTAATCAAATCTAAGGTTCACTGTTGTCATGATAACACAGGAATCATCTTCCTACCTGCAACAGTGCTTGAGATATAACAGTTATGCATATTAATGAGTTCACATGACCATATATGGTAATCTGTTATTTTAATGAAATTGCTTGTTCACTGTTGTCATGATAACACAGGAATCATCTTCCTAACTGCAACAGTGCTTGAGATATAGCAGCTATGCATATTAATGAGGTTAGAAGCCCCCACCCCATGGGCGTGTAGCCACATGACCTAGCCATATGCCATTCAGGGGAAAGAATGTATCTAAAGAGTAGAATACACATACAAAATTTTATTCCAATCGGACTAATACAAAACATGTAGTTGCATAATTTCAATTTTCACAAAATGCAAGATGGCGGCCAAACCACGTGACTTATCGAAAATATATTATTTTTTTCATATGCAGTTGAGGCCAGGCATGGTAAATATAAAAACATCTAGTAGATTCGTTGAATCACCTCTGAGAAACAAATGCCCAAACTTTTGATCAATTTTGTTTAAAATCCAAGATGGCGGCGAAACCATGTGACTGATCTGAAATTTTTTTTTGGTTTCTGAAAGGGTTAGATAGGGACATGCCATGACGCAATATTTGAGATTAACGCTCAAGTGTGGCATGAGTAAAAAACTACTTCCTGTTGAGAACAAATCCAAAATGGCAGCCAAACCACGTGACCAATCATAATGAATTTCTCAAATCTAAATCTGCTCCATATGTAGAAGCTAAGTACTGAATATGAGAACATTTTACTTGGCAGTTCTGAAGAAGAAGATTTTAAAGTGTTTTTTGCCGTTTTTAGGAAAAACAAAATGGCGGGAAAAGTCACATGACCGCTAAAGTTTTTATTTCTGATATTTATTACACATGAGTTGTACTATATACCATAAAAAAATCTAGACGCCTAGACCCTCAGAAAGTGGTCAAACAGCCACTTCCGGTTTTATTTCAATCCAATATGGCTGCCAAACTAATTGGCCAATCAAAATTCTGAAAGCATGTTGCACCAGTTCACATTAGGGACTATCAGTATAGAGCATTATCAGACCATTCCGTTCAGCGGTTTTCTCAAACGGCTTGACGAAAAAAGTTACGGAAGAAAGAAAGAAGAAAGAAGAAGAAGAAATTAAAGCCGCAAGCGGCGTCACCGGGGCCCAAGCTGACAAGATTCTGTTTCATAATTAATGTGGTCACATGTTAGACAATCAGGTAGCTTGAATTATCAGTAACATGAGGTCAAAATGAAGTTGGTACCATGTATTTACCTGGTTTGGTTATCGAAATATGGTTTTCAGGATATATAATGAGCCATGTTCTTAATAATGAGATTACATAATCATATATAGCCATTTCTAATGTCAGTTACATCTTTCATTCAATGTCTTCGTAATGACACTTGTTACACGTCCTGCTCTGCGACAGTGTTTTAGATATGACTGCTTTGCATATTAATGAGTTCACATGACCATATATGGTCATCTGTTATTTTTAATCAAATCTCTTGTTCACTGTTGTCATAATAACACAGGATTCATCTTCCTAACTGCAACAGTGCTTAAGATATAATGGTTATGCATATTAATGAGTTGACATGACCATATATGGTCATCTGTTATTTTAATCAAATCTCTTGTTCACTGTTGTCATGATAACACAGGAATCATCTTCCTAACTACAACAGTGTTTGAGATATAATGGTTATGCATATTAATGAGTTCACATGACCATATATGGTAATCTGTTATTTTAATGAAATCAATTGTTTAATGTTGTCATAATAACACAGGTTTCATCTTCCTAACTCCAACAGTGCTTGAGATATATCAGTAATGCATATTAATGAGGTTAGAAGCCCCCACCCCTTAGGCGCCCATCGACAAAACCCAGCCACGTGCCATTCGGTTGAAAAAATGCATCTCAAGAGTAGAATGCACATATACAATTTTAGCCAAATCGGACCAATACAACACATGTAATTGCACAAGATCTGTTTTCATAAAATCCAAGATGGCGGCCAAACCATGTGACTGATCAAAATAATATTATTTTTCTCATATGGAGCTAAGGCCAGGCATGGTAAATATAAAAACATCTGGTAGATTGGTTGAATCACCTCTGAGAAACAAATGCCCAAACTTTTGGGCAATTTTGCTTAAAATCCAAGATGGCGGCCAAACCACGTGACTGATCTGAAATCTTTTTTAGGTTTCTGAAAGAGATAGATATACAGATGCCATGAAGCAAAATTGAAAATAATCCCTCAAGTGTTGCCATAGTAAAAAACTACTTCCTGTTTAGAAGAAATCCAAAATGGTGGCCAAACCATGTGACCAATCGTAACAATTTTTTCAAACGTAAATGGGCTTCATATATAGAAGCTTAATACTACATATGATAGCATTCTGCTTGGTGGTTCTGAAGAAGAAGATTTTTTAGTGTTTTTTGCCGTTTTTAGGAAAAACAAAATGGCGGGAAAAGTCACATGACCGCTAAAGTTTTTATTGCTGATATCTATTACACATGAGTTGTACTATATACCATAAAAAAATCTAGACACCTAGACCCTCAGAAAGTGGTCAAACAGCCACTTCCGGTTTTATTTCATTTCAACATGGCTGCCAAACTAATTGACCAATCGAAATTCTGAAAGCATGTTGCACCAGTTCACATTAGGGACTATCAGTAGAGAGCATTTTCAGACTATTCAGTTCAGCAGTTTTCTCAAACGGCTTGACGAAAGAAGTTGTGGAAGAAAGAAGAAGAAAGAAGAAAAAACCGAACAATAAGAATAGGGGCCTCGCCCTTTGGGCTTGGGCCCCTAAGAACAAGATTCTGTTTCATAATCAATGAGGTCACATGTTAGACAATCAGGTAGCTTGAATTATCAGTAACATGAGGTCAAAATGAAGTTGGTACCATGTATTTACCTGGTTTGGTTATCGAAATGGTTTTCAGGATATATAATGAGCCATGTTCTTATGCACAATAATGAGATTACATAATCATATATAGCCATTTCTAATGTCAGTTACATCTTTCATTCAATGTCTTCATAATGACACTAGTTACATGTCCTGCTCTGCGACAGTGTTTTAGATATGACTGCTATGCATATTAATGAGCTCACATGACCATATATGGTCATGTTATTTTAATCAAATCTCTTGTTCACTGTTGTCATAATAACACAGGATTCATCTTCCTAACTGCAACAGTGTTTAAGATATAATGGTTATGCATATTAATGAGTTCACATGACCATATATGGTCATCTGTTATTTTAATCAAATCTCTTGTTCACTGTTGTCATGATAACACAGGATTTATCTTCCTAATTGCAACAGTGTTTAAGATATAATGGTTATGCATATTAATGAGTTCACATGTCCATATATGGTCATCTGTTATTTTAATCAAATCTCTTGTTCACTGTTGTCATAATAACACAGGATTCATCTTCCTAACTGCAACAGTGTTTAAGATATTATGGTTATGCATATTAATGAGTTCACATGACCATATATGGCCATCTGTCATTTTAATGAAATCACTTTTTTAATGTTGTCATAATAACACAGGTTTCATCTCCCTAACTACAACAGTGCTTGAGTTATAACAGTTATGCATATTAATGAGGTTAGAAGCCCCCACCCCATGGGTGCCCAGCCACGTGGCCTAACAGTGTGCTATTGGGGCAAAATGATGCATCTGATGACACAAATGCACATACAAAATTTGAAAGAAATCAGACTAATACAAAACATGTAGTTGCATAATTTCTATTTTCACAAAATCCAAGATGGCGGCCAAACCACGTGACTGATCAAAATAATATTATTTTTCTCGTATGCAGCTAAGGCCAGGCATGGCAAATATAAAAACATCTAGTAGATTGGTTGAATCGTCTCTGAGAAACAAATACCCAAACTTTTGGTCAATTTTGCTTAAAATCCAAAATGGCGGCCAAACCATGTGACTGATCTGAAATTTTTTTTAGGTTTCTGAAAGGGCTTGATACACAGATGCCATGAAGCAAAATTGAAAATATTCCCTCAAGTGTTGCCAGAGTAAAAAACTACTTCCTGTTTAGAAGAAATCCAAAATGGTGGCCAAACCACGTGACCAATCGTAAACATTTTTTCAAACATAAATGGGATTCATATATAGAAGCTAAATACTACATGTGAGAGCATTCTGCTTGGTGGTTCTGAAGAAGAAGATTTTTAAGTGTTTTTTGCCGTTTTTAGGAAAAACAAAATGGCGGGAAAAGTCACATGACCGCTAAAGTTTTTATTGCTGATATTTATTACACATGAGTTGTACTATATACCATAAAAAAATCTAGACGCCTAGACCCTCAGAAAGTGGTAAAACAGCCACTTCCGGTTTTATTTCAATCCAATATGGCTGCTAAACTAATTGACCAATCGAAATTCTGAAAGCATGTTGCACTAGTTCACATTAGGGACTATCAGCATACAGCATTATCAGACCATTCTGTTCAGCGGTTTTCTCAAACGGCTTGACGAAAAAAGTTACGGAAGAAAGAAGAAGATGATGAAGAAGAAAAATCCGAACAATAAGAATAGGGGCCACGCCCTACAGGCTTGGGCCCCTAATGAGGTCACATGTCAGACAATCAGCTGCAGGTAGATTGTATTATCAGTAACATGAGGTCGAAATGAAGTTGGTACCATGTATTTACCTCGTTTGGTTATTGAAATATGGTTTTCAGGATATATAATGAGCCATGTTCTTATGCACAATAATGAGATTACATAATCATATATAGCCATTTCTAATGTCAGTTACATCTTTCATTCAATGTCTTCATAGTGACACGAGTTACATGTCCTGCTCTGCAACTGTGTTTTAGATATGACTGCTTTGCATATTAATGAGTTCACATGACCATATATGGTCATCTGTTATTTTAATCAAATTTCTTGTTCACTGTTGTCATAATAACACAGGATTCATCTTCCTAACTGCAACAGTGTTTAAGATATAATGGTTATGCATATTAATGAGTTCACATGACCATATATGGTCATCTGTTATTTTAATCAAATCTCTTGTTCACTGTTGTCATAATAACACAGGATTCATCTTCCTAACTGCGACAGTGTTTTAGATATGACTGCTATGCATATTAATGAGTTCACATGACCATATATGGTTATCTGTTATTTTAATCAAATCTCTTGTTCATTGTTGTCATAATGACACAGGATTTATCTTCCTAACTGCGACAGTGTTTTAGATATAATGGTTATGCATATTAATGAGTTCACATGACCATATATGGTTATCTGTTATTTTAATCAAATCTCTTGTTCACTGTTGTCATAATGACACAGGATTCATCTTCCTAACTGCAACAGTGTTTGAGATATAACGATTACGCATATTAATGAGCTCACGTGACTATATATGGTCATCTGTTATTTTAATCAAATCTTTTGTTCAATGTTGTCATAATAACACAGGATTCCACTTCCTAACTGCAACAGTGTTTGAGATATGACAGTTATGCATATTAATGAGCTCACATGACCATATATGGTCATTTGTTATTTTAATCGAATCTCTTGTTCAAGGTTGTCATAATAACACAGGATTCATCATCCTAACTACAACAGTGCTTGAGTTATAACAGTTATGCATATTAATGAGGTTAGAAGCCCCCACCCCATGGGTGCCCAGCCACGAGGCCTAACAGTGTGCTATTGGGTCAAAATTATGCATCTGATGACACAAATGCACATACAAAATTTGAAAGAAATCAGACTAATACAAAACATGTAGTTGCATAATTTCTATTTTCACAAAATCCAAGATGGCGGCCAAACCACGTGACTGATCAAAGTAATATTATTTTTCTCGTATGCAGCTAAGGCCAGGCATGGTAAATATAGAAACGTCTAGTAGATTGGTTGAATCGTCTCTGAGAAACAAATACCCAAACTTTTGGTCAATTTTGCTTAAAATCCAAAATGGCGGCCAAACCATGTGACTGATCTGAATTTTTTTTTAGGTTTCTGAAAGGGCTTGATACACAGATGCCATGAAGCAAAATTGAAAATACTCCCTCAAGTGTTGCCAGAGTAAAAAACTACTTCCTGTTTAGAAGAAATCCAAAATGGTGGCCAAACCACGTGACCAATCGTAAACATTTTTTCAAACATAAATGGGATTCATATAAAGAAGCTAAATACTACATATGAGTGCATTCTGCTTGGTAGTTCTGAAGAAGAAGATTTTTAAGTGTTTTTTGCCGTTTTTAGGAAAAACAAAATGGCGGGAAAAGTCACATGACCGCTAAAGTTTTTATTGCTGATATTTATTACACATGAGTTGTACTATATACCATAAAAAAATCTAGACGCCTAGACCCTCAGAAAGTGGTCAAACAGCCACTTCCGGTTTTATTTCAATCCAATATGGCTGCCAAACTAATTGACCAATCGAAATTCTGAAAGCATGTTGCACCAGTTCACATTAATGACTATAAGTATAGAGCATTTTCAGACTATTAAGTTCAGCAGTTTTCTCAAACGGCTTGACGAAAAAAGTTACGGAAGAAAGAAAGAAGAAAGAATTAAAGCCGCAAGCGGCGTCACCGGGGCCCAAGCTGATAAGATTCTGTTTCATAATTAATGAGATCACATGTTAGACAATCAACTGCAGGTAGCTTGTATTATCAGTAACATGAGGTCGAAATGAAGTTGGTACCATGTATTTACCTGCTTTGGTTATCGAAATATGGTTTTCAAGATATATAATGAGCTATGTTCTTATGCACAATAATGAGATTACATAATCATATATAGCCATTTCTAATGTCAGTTACATCTTTCATTCAATGTCTTCATAATGACACTTGTTACATGTCCTGCTCTGCGACAGTGTTTTAGATATGACTGCTTTGCATATTAATGAGTTCACATTACCATATATGGTCATCTGTTATTTTAATCAAATCTCTTGTTCACTGTTGTCATAATAACACAGGATTCATCTTCCTAACTGCAACAGTGTTTAAGATATAATGGTTATGCATATTAATGAGTTCACATGACCATATATGGTCATCTGTTATTTTAATCAAATCTCTTGTTCACTGTTGTCATAATAACACAGGATTCATCTTGTTAACTGCAACAGTGTTTAAGATATAATGGTTATGCATATTAATGAGTTCACATGACCATATATGGTCATCTGTTATTTTAATCAAATCTCTTGTTCACTGTTGTCATAATAACACAGGATTCATCTTCCTAACTGCGACAGTGTTTTAGATATGACTGCTATGCATATTAATGAGTTCACATGACCATATATGGTTATCTGTTATTTTAATCAAATCTCTTGTTCACTGTTGTCATAATGACACAGGATTTATCTTCCTAACTGCGACAGTGTTTAAGATATAATGGTTATGCATATTAATGAGTTCACATGACCATATATGGTTATCTGTTATTTTAATCAAATCTCCTGTTCACTGTTGTCATAATGACACAGGATTCATCTTCCTAACTGCAACAGTGTTTGAGATATAACAATTACGCATATTAATGAGCTCACGTGACTATATATGGTCATCTGTTATTTTAATCAAATCTTTTGTTCAATGTTGTCATAATAACACAGGATTCCACTTCCTAACTGCAACAGTGTTTGAGATATGACAGTTATGCATATTAATGAGCTCACATGACCATATATGGTCATTTGTTATTTTAATCGAATCTCTTGTTCAAGGTTGTCATAATAACACAGGATTCATCATCCTAACTACAACAGTGCTTGAGTTATAACAGTTATGCATATTAATGAGGTTAGAAGCCCCCACCCCATGGGTGCCCAGGCACGTGGCCTAACAGTGTGCTATTGGGGCAAAATGATGCATCTGATGACACAAATGCACATACAAAATTTGAAAGAAATCAGACTAATACAAAACATGTAGTTGCATAATTTCTATTTTCACAAAATCCAAGATGGCGGCCAAACCACGTGACTGATCAAAATAATATTATTTTTCTCGTATGCAGCTAAGGCCAGGCATGGTAAATATAAAAACATCTAGTAGATTGGTTGAATCGTCTCTGAGAAACAAATACCCAAACTTTTGGTCAATTTTGCTTAAAATCCAAAATGGCGGCCAAACCATGTGACTGATCTGAATTTTTTTTTAGATTTCTGAAAGGGCTTGATACACAGATGCCATGAAGCAAAATTGAAAATATTCCCTCAAGTGTTGCCAGAGTAAAAAACTACTTCCTGTTTAGAAGAAATCCAAAATGGTGGCCAAACCACGTGACCAATCGTAAACATTTTTTCAAACATAAATGAGATTCATATATAGAAGCTAAATACTACATATGAGAGCATTCTGCTTGGTGGTTCTGAAGAAGAAGATTTTCAAGTGTTTTTTGCCGTTTTTAGGAAAAACAAAATGGCGGGAAAAGTCACATGACCGCTAAAGTTTTTATTGCTGATATCTATTACACATGAGTTGTACTATATACCATAAAAAAATCTAGACGCCTAGACCCTCAGAAAGTGGTCAAACAGCCACTTCCGGTTTTATTTCATTTCAACATGGCTGCCAAACTAATTGACCAATCGAAATTCTGAAAGCATGTTGCACCAGTTCACATTAGGGACTATCAGTATAGAGCATTATCAGATCATTCCGTTAAGCGGTTTTCTCAAACGGCTTGACGAAAAAAGTTACGGAAGAAAGAAAGAAAGAAGAAAGAAGAAAAAACCGGACAATAAGAATAGGGGCCTCGCCCTTCAGGCTTGGGCCCCTAATTAAAGCCGCAAGCGGCATCACCGGGGCCCAAGCTGACAAGATTCTGTTTCATTATTAATGTGGTCACATGTTAGACAATCAGGTAGCTTGAATTATTAGTAACATGAGGTCAAAATGAAGTTGGTACCATGTATTTACCTGGTTTGGTTATCGAAATATGGTTTTCAGGATATATAATGAGCCATGTTCTTATGCACAATAATGAGATTACATAATCATATATAGCCATTTCTAATGTCAGTTACATCTTTCATTCAATGTCTTCATAATGACACTAGTTACATGTCCTGCTCTGCGACAGTGCTTAGATATGACTGCTTTGCATATTAATGAGTTCACATGACCATATATGGTCATCTGTTATTTTAATCAAATCTCTTGTTCACTGTTGTCATAAGAACACAGGATTCATCTTCCTAACTGCAACAGTGTTTAAGATATAATGGTTATGCATATTAATGAGTTCACATGACCATATATGGTCATCTGTTATTTTAATCAAATCTCTTGTTCACTGTTGTCATAATAACACAGGATTCATCTTCCTAACTGCATCAGTGTTTTAGATATGACTGCTATGCATATTAATGAGTTCACATGACCATATATGGTTATCTGTTATTTAATCAAATCTCTTGTTCACTGTTGTCATAATGACACAGGATTCATCTTCCTAACTGCGACAGTGTTTAAGATATAATGGTTATGCATATTAATGAGTTCACATGACCATATATGGTTATCTGTTATTTTAATCAAATCCCTTGTTCACTGTTGTCATAATGACACAGGATTCATCTTCCTAACTGCAACAGTGTTTGAGATATAACGATTACGCATATTAATGAGCTCACGTGACTATATATGGTCATCTGTTATTTTAATCAAATCTTTTGTTCAATGTTGTCATAATAACACAGGATTCCACTTCCTAACTGCAACAGTGTTTGAGATATGACAGTTATGCATATTAATGAGCTCACATGACCATATATGGTCATTTGTTATTTTAATCGAATCTCTTGTTCAAGTTTGTCATAATAACACAGGATTCATCATCCTAACTACAACAGTGCTTGAGTTATAACAGTTATGCATATTAATGAGGTTAGAAGCCCCCACCCCATGGGTGACCAGCCACGTGGCCTAACAGTGTGCTATTGGGGCAAAATGATGCATCTGATGACACAAATGCACATACAAAATTTGAAAGAAATCAGACTAATACAAAACATGTAGTTGCATAATTTCTATTTTCACAAAATCCAAGATGGCGGCCAAACCACGTGACTGATCAAAATAATATTATTTTTGTCGTATGCAGCTAAGGCCAGGCATGGTAAATATAAAAACATCTAGTAGATTGGTTGAATCGTCTCTGAGAAACAAATACCCAAACTTTTGGTCAATTTTGCTTAAAATCCAAAATGGCGGCCAAACCATGTGACTGATCTGAATTTTTTTTTAGGTTTCTGAAAGGGCTTGATACACAGATGCCATGAAGCAAAATTGACAATATTCCCTCAAGTGTTGCCAGAGTAAAAAACTACTTCCTGTTTAGAAGAAATCCAAAATGGTGGCCAAACCATGTGACCAATCGTAAACATTTTTTCAAACGTAAATGGGATTCATATATAGAAGCTAAATACTACATATGAGAGCATTCTGCTTGGTGGTTCTGAAGAAGAAGATTTTTCAGTAGTTTTTGCCGTTTTTAGGAAAAACAAAATGGCGGGAAAAGTCACATGACCGCTAAAGTTTTTATTGCTGATATCTATTACACATGAGTTGTACTATATACCATAAAAAAATCTAGACGCCTAGACCCTCAGAAAGTGGTCAAACAGCCACTTCCGGTTTTATTTCAATCCAATATGGCTGCAAAACTAATTGCCCAATCTAAATTCTGAAAGCATGTTGCACCAGTTCACATTAGGGACTATCAGTATAGAGCATTATCAGACCATTCCGTTCAGCGGTTTTCTCAAACGGCTTGACGAAAAAAGTTACGGAAGAAAGAAAGAAAGAAAGAAAGAAAGAAGAATTAAAGCCGCAAGCGGCGTCACCGGGGCCCAAGCTGATAAGATTCTGTTTCATAATTAATGAGGTTACATGTTAAACAATCAGATAGATCTTATTATCAGTAACATGAGGTCAAAATGAAGTTGTACCATGTATTTATCTGCTTTGGTAGTCGAAATATAGTTTTCAGGATATATAATTAGCCATGTTCTTATGCACAATAATGAGATTACATAATCATATATAGCCATTTCTAATGTCAGTTACATCTTTCATTCAATGTCTTCATAATGACACTAGTTACATGTCCTGCTCTGCGACAGTGTTTTAGATGACTGCTATGCATATTAATGAGTTCACATGACCATATATGGTCATCTGTTATTTTAATCAAATCTCTTGTTCACTGTTGTCATAATAAAACAGGATTCATCTTCCTAACTGAAACAGTGTTTAAGATATAATGGTTATGCATATTATTGAGTTCACATGACCATATATGGTCATCTGTTATTTTAATGAAATCAATTGCTCACTGTTGTCCTGAAAACCCAGGAACCATCATCCTAACTACAACAGTGTTTGAGAGATAATGGTTATGCATATTAATGAGTTCTCATGACCATATATGGTCATCTGTTATTTTAATCAAATCTCTTGTTCACTCTTGTCATGATAACACAGGATTCATCACCCTAACTGCGACAGTGTTTGAGATATAACGATTACGCATATTAATGAGCTCACGTGACTATATATGGTCATCTGTTATTTTAATCAAATCTTTTGTTCAATGTTGTCATAATAACACAGGATTCCACTTCCTAACTGCAACAGTGTTTGAGATATGACAGTTATGCATATTAATGAGCTCACATGACCATATATGGTCATCTGTTATTTTAATCAAATCTCTTGTTCGCTGTTGTCATAATAACACAGGATTCATCTTCCTAACTGCAACAGTGTTTAAGATATAATGGTTAAGCATATTAATGAGTTCACATGACCATATATGGTCATCTGTTATTTTAATCAAATCTCTTGTTCACTGTTGTCATAATAACACAGGATTCCACTTCCTAACTGCAACAGTGTTTGAGATATGACAGTTATGCATATTAATGAGCTCACATGACCATATATGGTCATTTGTTATTTTAATTGAATCTCTTGTTCAACGTTGTCATAATAACACAGGATTCATCATCCTAACTATAACAGTGCTTGAGTTATAACAGTTATGCATATTAATGAGGTTAGAAGCCCCCACCCCATGGGTGCCCAGCCACGTGGCCTAGCAGTGTGCTATTGGGGCAAAATGATGCATCTGATGACACAAATGCACATACAAAATTTGAAAGAAATCAGACTAATACAAAACATGTAGTTGCATAATTTCTATTTTCACAAAATCCAAGATGGTGGCCAAACCACGTGACCGATCAAAATAATATTATTTTTCTCAAATGGAGCTAAGGCCAGGCATGGTAAATATAAAAACATCTAGTAGATTGGTTGAATCACCTCTGAGAAACAAATGCCCAAACTTTTGGTCAATTTTGCTTAAAATCCAAGATGGCGGCCAAACCATGTGACTGATCTGAAATCTTTCTTAGGTTTCTGAAAGCGTTTGATATACAGATGCCATGAAGCAAAATTGAAAATAATCCCTCAAGTGTTGCCAGAGTAAAATACTACTTCCTGTTTAGAAGAAATCCAAAATGGTGGCCAAACCACTTGACCAATCGTAATAATTTTTTCAAACATAAATGGGATTCATATATAGAAGCTTAATACTACATATGATAGCATTCTGCTTGGTGGTTCTGAAGAAGAAGATTTTTTAGTGTTTTTTGCCGTTTTTAGGAAAAACAAAATGGCGGGAAAAGTCACATGACCGCTAAAGTTTTTATTGCTGACATCTATTACACATGAGTTGTACTATATACCATAAAAAAATCTAGACGCCTAGACCCTCAGAAAGTGGTCAAACAGCCACTTCCGGTTTTATTTCATTTCAACATGGCTGCCAAACTAATTGACCAATCGAAATTCTGAAAGCATGTTGCACCAGTTCACATTAGGGACTATCAGTAGAGAGCATTTTCAGACTATTCAGTTCAGCAGTTTTCTCAAACGGCTTGACGAAAGAAGTTGCGGAAGAAAGAAGAAGAAAGAAGAAAAAACCGAACAATAAGAATAGGGGCCTCGCCCTTTGGGCTTGGGCCCCTAAAGAAGAAATTAAAGCCGCAAGCGGCGTCACCGGGGCCCAAGCTGATAAGATTCTATTTCATAATTAATGAGGTCACATGTTAGACAATCAGCTGCAGGTAGATTGTATTATCAGTAACATGAGGTCGAAATGAAGTTGGTACCATGTATTTACCTGGTTTGGTTATCGAAATATGGTTTTCAGGATATATAATGAGCCATGTTCTTATGCACAATAATGAGATTACATAATCATATATAGCCATTTCTAATGTCAGTTACATCTTTCATTCAATGTCTTCATAATGACACTACTTACATGTCCTGCTCTGCGATAGTGTTTCAGATATGACTGCTATGTATATTAATGAGTTCACATGACCATATATGGTCATCTGTTATTTTTAAACAAATCTCTTGTTCACTGTTGTCATAATAACACAAGATTCATCTTCCTAACTGCGACAGTGTTTTAGATATGACTGCTATGCATATTAATGAGTTCACATGACCATATATGGTTATCTGTTATTTTAATCAAATCTCTTGTTCACTGTTGTCATAATGACACAGGATTTATCTTCCTAACTGCGACTGTGTTTAAGATATAATGGTTATGCATATTAATGAGTTCACATGACCATATATGGTTATCTGTTATTTTAATCAGATCTCTTGTTCACTTGTTGTCATAATGACACAGGATTCATCTTCCTAACTGCAACAGTGTTTGAGATATAACGATTACGCATATTAATGAGCTCACATGACTATATATGGTCATCTGTTATTTTAATTAAATCTTTTGTTCAATGTTGTCATAATAACACAGGATTCCACTTCCAAACTGCAACAGTGTTTGAGATATGACAGTTATGCATATTAATGAGCTCACATGACCATATATGGTCATTTGTTATTTTAATCGAATCTCTTGTTCAACGTTGTCATAATAACACAGGATTCATCATCCTAACTACAACAGTGCTTGAGTTATAACAGTTATGCATATTAATAAGGTTAGAAGCCCTGACCCCATGGGTGCCCAGCCACGTGGCCTAACAGTGTGCTATTGGGGCAAAATGATCCATCTGATGACACAAATGCACATACAAAATTTGAAAGAAATCAGACTAATACAAAACATGTAGTTGCATAATTTCTATTTTCACAAAATCCAAGATGGCGGCCAAACCACGTGACTGATCAAAATAATATTATTTTTCTCGTATGCAGCTAAGGCCAGGCATGGTAAATATGAAAACATCTAGTAGATTGGTTGAATCGTCTCTGAGAAACAAATACCCAAACTTTTGGTCAATTTTGCTTAAAATCCAAAATGGCGGCCAAACCATGTGACTGATCTGAATTTTTTTTAGATTTCTGAAAGGGCTTGATGCATAGATGCCATGAAGCAAAACTGAAAATATTCCCTCAAGTGATGCCAGAGTAAAAAACTACTTCCTGTTTAGAAGAAATCCAAAATGGTGGCCAAACCACGTGACCAATCGTAAACATTTTTTCAAACATAAATGGTATTCATATATAGAAGCTAAATACTACATATGAGAGCATTCTGCTTGGTGGTTCTGAAGAAGAAGATTTTAAAGTGTTTTTTGCCGTTTTTAGGAAAAACAAAATGGCGGAAAAAGTCACATGACCGCTAAAGTTTTTATTGCTGATATTTATTACACATGAGTTGTACTATATACCATAAAAAAATCTAGAAGCCTAGACCCTCAGAAAGTGGTCAAACAGCCACTTCCGGTTTTATTTCAATCCAATATGGCTGCCAAACTAATTGGGCAATCAAAATTCTGAAAGCATGTTGCACTAGGTTACATTAGGGACTATAAGTATAGAGCTTTTTCAGACTATTCAGTTTAGCAGTTTTCTCAAACGGCTTGACGAAAGAAGTTGTGGAAGAAAGAAGAAGAAGAAGAAGAAGAAAGAAGAAGAAAAAACCGGACAATAAGAATAGGGGCCTCGCCCTTTGGGCTTGGGCCCCTAAAAACCGGACAATAAGAATAGGGGCCTCGCCCTTCAGGCTTGGGCCCCTAATTAAAGCCGCAAGCGGCGTCACCGGGGCCCAAGATGACAAGATTCTGTTTCATAATTAATGAGATCACATGTTAGACAATCAGGTAGCTTGAATTATCAGTAACACGAGGTCAAAATGAAGTTGGTACCATGTATTCACTTGGTTTGGTTATCGAAATATGGTTTTCAGGATATATAATGAGCCATGTTCTTATGCACAATAATGAGATTACATAATCATATATAGCCATTTCTAATGTCAGTTACATCTTTCATTCAATGTCTTCATAATGACACTAGTTACATGTCCTGCTCTGCGACAGTGTTTCAGATATGACTGCTATGCATATTAATGAGTTCACATGACCATATATGGTCATCTGTTATTTTAATCAAATTTCTTGTTCACTGTTGTCATAATAACACAGGATTCATCTTCCTTACTGCGACAGTGCTTTAGATATGACTGCTATGCATATTAATGAGTTCACATGACTATATATGGTTATCTGTTATTTTAATCAAATCTCTTGTTCACTGTTGTCATAATGACACATGATTCATCTTCCTAACTGCAAGTGTTTGAGATATAACGATTACGCATATTAATGAGCTCACATGACTATATATGGTCATCTGTTATTTTAATCGAATCTCTTGTTCAACGTTGTCATAATAACACAGGATTCATCATCCTAACTACAACAGTGCTTGAGTTATAACAGTTATGCATATTAATGAGATTAGAAGCCCCCACCCCATGGGTGCCCAGCCACGTGGCCTAACAGTGTGCTATTGGGGCAAAATGATGCATCTGATGACACAAATGCACATACAAAATTTGAAAGAAATCAGACTAATACAAAACATGTAGTTGCATAATTTCTATTTTCACAAAATCCAAGATGGCGGCCAAACCACGTGACTGATCAAAATAATATTATTTTTCTCGTATGGAGCTAAGCCCAGGCATGGTAAATATAAAAACATCTAGTAGATTGGTTGAATCGTCTCTGAGAAACAAATACCCAAACTTTTGGTCAATTTTGCTTAAAATCCAAAATGGCGGCCTAACTATGTGACTGATCTGAAATTTTGTTTAGGTTTCTGAAAGGGCTTGATACACAGATGCCATGAAGCAAAATTGCAAATAATCCCTCAAGTGCTATCAGAGTAAAAAACTACTTCCTGTTTAGAATAAATCCAAAATGGTGGCCAAACCACGTGACCAATCGTAAACATTTTTTCAAACATAAATGGGATTCATATATAGAAGCTAAATACTACATATGAGAGCATTCTGCTTGGTGGTTCTGAAGAAGAAGATTTTTAAGTGTTTTTTGTCGTTTTTAGGGAAAACAAAATGGCGGGAAAAATCACATGACCGATCACTGATGAGTTGTACTATATACCATAAAAAAATCTAGAGGCCTAGACCCTCAGAAAGTGGTCAAACAGCCACTTCCGGTTTTATTTCAATCCAATATGGCTGCCAAACTAATAGAACAATCGAAATTCTGAAAGCATGTTGCACCAGTTCACATTAGGGACTATCAGTATAGAGCATTATCAGACCATTCCGTTCAGCGGTATTCTCAAACGGCTTGACGAAAAAAGTTACGGAAGAAAGAAGAAAGAAGATGAAAGAAGAAAAAACCGGACAATAAGAATAGGGGCCTCGCCCTTTGGGCTTGGGCCCCTAAAAACCGAACAATAAGAATAGGGGCCACGCCCTACAGGCTTGGGCCCCTAATTAAAGCTGCAAGCAGCATCACAGGGGCCCAAGTATATGCCATAAATAATGTCAAATGATACACAATTAGTTTGAATGATTAGTACCATGAGGTCGAAATGCAGTTGGTTCCATATATTTATTTGAGATATAAAGGTTATTAATATATGGTCATCTGTTATTTTAATCAAATCTCTTGTTCAACATAGTCATGATTCATCTTCCTAACTGCAACAGTGTTTGAGATACAACGATTATGCATATTAATGAGCTCACATGACCATATATGGTCATCTGTTATTTTATTCAAATCTCTTGTTTAACATCATCATAATAACACAGGTTTCATCTTCCTACCTGCAACAGTGCTTGAGATATAACATTTATGCATATTAATGAGTTCACATGACCATATATGGTCATATGTTATTTTAATCAAATCTAAGGTTCACTGTTGTCATGATAACACAGGAATCATCTTCCTAACTGCAACAGTGCTTGAGATATAGCAGCTATGCATATTAATGAGGTTAGAAGCCCCCACCCCATGGGCGTGTAGCCACATGACCTAGCCATATGCCATTCAGGGGAAAGAATGTATCTAAAGAGTAGAATACACATACAAAATTTTATTCCAATCGGACTAATACAAAACATGTAGTTGCATAATTTCAATTTTCACAAAATACAAGATGGCGGCCAAACCACGTGACTTATTGAAAATATATTATTTTTTTCATATGCAGTTGAGGCCAGGCATGGTAAATATAAAAACATCTAGTAGATTCGTTGACTCACTTCTGAGAAACAAATGCCCAAACTTTTAATCAATTTTGCTTAAAATCCAAGATGGCGGCCAAACCATGTGACTGATCTGAAATTTTTTTTAGGTTTCTGAAAGGGTTAGTTAGAGACATGCCATGACGCAATATTTGAGATAATCGCTCAAGTGCGGCATGAGTAAAAAACTACTTCCTGTTGAGAACAAACCCAAAATAGCGGCCAAACCACGTGACCAATCATAATGAATTTCTCAAATCTAAATCTGCTCCATATGTAGAAGCTAAGTACTGTATATGAGAACATTTTACTTGGTGGTTCTGAAGAAGAAGATTTTTAAGTGTTTTTTACCGTTTTTAGGAAAAACAAAATGGCGGAAAAAGTCACATGACCGCTAAAGTTTTTATTTCTGATATTTATTACACATGAGTTGTACTATATACCATAAAAAAATCTAGACGCCTAGACCCTCAGAAAGTGGTCAAACAGCCACTTCCGGTTTTATTTCAATCCAATATGGCTGCCAAACTAATTGGCCAATCAAAATTCTGAAAGCATGTTGCACCAGTTCACATTAGGGACTATCAGTATAGAGCATTATCAGACTATTCCGTTCAGAGGTTTTCTCAAACGGCTTGACGAAAAAAGTTATGGAAGAAAGAAGAAGAAGAAGAAAGAAGAAGAAAAAACCGAACAATAAGAATAGGGGCCACGCCCTACAGGCTTGGGCCCCTAATTAAAGCTGCAAGCAGCATCACAGGGGCCCAAGTATACATGCCATAAATAATGTCAAATGATACACATGATACACAATTAGTTTGAATGATTAGTACCATGAGGTCGAAATGCAGTTGGTTCCATATATTTATTTGAGATATAAAGGTTATTAATATATGGTCATCTGTTATTTTAATCAAATCTCTTGTTCAACATAGTCATGATAACACAGGATTCATCTTCCTAACTGCAACAGTGTTTGAGATACAACGATTATGCATATTAATGAGCTCACATGACCATATATGGTCATCTGTTATTTTATTCAAATCTCTTGTTTAACATCATCATAATAACACAGGTTTCATCTTTCTACCTGCAACAGTGCTTGAGATATAACAGTTATGCATATTAATGAGTTCACATGACCATATATGGTCATATGTTATTTTAATCAAATCTAAGGTTCACTGTTGTCATGATAACACAGGAATCATCTTCCTACCTGCAACAGTGCTTGAGATATAACAGTTATGCATATTAATGAGTTCACATGACCATATATGGTAATCTGTTATTTTAATGAAATTGCTTGTTCACTGTTGTCATGATAACACAGGAATCATCTTCCTAACTGCAACAGTGCTTGAGATATAGCAGCTATGCATATTAATGAGGTTAGAAGCCCCCACCCCATGGGCGTGTAGCCATATGACCTAGCCATATGCCATTCAGGGGAAAGAATGTATCTAAAGAGTAGAATACACATACAAAATTTTATTCCAATCGGACTAATACAAAACATGTAGTTGCATAATATCAATTTTCACAAAATGCAAGATGGCGGCCAAACCACGTGACTTATCGAAAATATATTATTTTTTTCATATGCAGTTGAGGCCAGGCATGGTAAATATAAAAACATCTAGTAGATTCGTTGACTCACCTCTGAGAAACAAATGCCCAAACTTTTAATCAATTTTGCTTAAAATCCAAGATGGCGGCCAAACCATGTGACTGATCTGAAATTTTTTTTAGGTTTCTGAAAGGGTTAGTTAGAGACATGCCATGACGCAATATTTGAGATAATCGCTCAAGTGCGGCATGAGTAAAAAACTACTTCCTGTTGAGAACAAACCCAAAATGGCGGCCAAACCACGTGACCAATCATAATGAATTTCTCAAATCTAAATCTGCTCCATATGTAGAAGCTAAGTACTGAATATGAGAACATTTTACTTGGCGGTTCTGAAGAAGAAGATTTTAAAGTGTTTTTTGCCGTTTTTAGGAAAAACAAAATGGCGGGAAAAGTCACATGACCGCTAAAGTTTTTATTGCTGATATCTATTACACATGAGTTGTACTATATACCATAAAAAAATCTAGACGCCTAGACCCTCAGAAAGTGGTCAAACAGCCACTTCCGGTTTTATTTCAATCCAATATGGCTGCCAAACTAATTGAACAATCTAAATTCTGAAAGCATGTTGCACCAGTTCACATTAGGGACTATCAGTATAGAGCATTATCAGACCATTCCGTTCAGCGGTTTTCTCAAACGGCTTGACGAAAAAAGTTGCGGCGGAAAGAAGAAAGAAAGAAGAAAAAACCGGACAATAAGAATAGGGGCCTCGCCCTTCGGGCTTGGGCCCCTAAAAACCGAACAATAAGAATAGGGGCCACGCCCTACAGGCTTGGGCCCCTAAATATCATTTTTCACCATATATGATTGTGGTTTTTGACAAGAAGTCGAAAATATCACTTTTACTAAAAATGATAAAAATATTCATCAAAATTAGAGAATTGAAGTGTCATCATGAAATGAACAAATTTGAGAGTGGTCCACATGTAGTACCTATATATGTAATATCAAAGCAATTAGACTTGTGGTTTTTAACAAGAAGCCGAAAATATCACTTTTAACCAAAAATGACAAAAATATTCACCAAAATTAGAAAATTGAAGATATCAATACAAAATGAACAAATCTGAGAGAGATCTACCCAAGGTACATATACACCAAGTATAAAAGCATTCAGGCTGGTAGTTTTCAAGAAGAAGTCGAAAAAGTAAAACATTGACAAGGACGACGGACGGACGAAGACGGACATTCACTCATATGATAAGCTCCGCTCGACAAATCCCCCCTTTTCTTATAGACTTCTCAAAATTTAAATCTCTTCTGACCGCACATGTATGTGTTGCATCCGGTTAGTTATACATGTACAGTTTCCAAATAAATAGAATGCTATTTACAGGTAATGGTGATTTTGTGTGTTAAGTTCAATAATTTAAATCACTTTGTTCAAATGTCTTAATATGTAAATAAAACAAGAAAACCATCAGAGATGGTTGATTCCCAAGCTGTTCAGGAATCATTCACTAGCAGTTACAGCTTTGGGTACCTTACACTGCTATTACAGTGACCATAAGGCAGTGTATGCTATTTTTAAATCTGGTTGATTACACTGAACAAATCTGTATGTAGTTGCTCGAAATGTTTGAACTCTTTGTTCTTGCATTTAAAGTTAAACACTGAAAAGCTTTAGTGTGAATGGAGAGAATTTGTAAATTGAGAGCAACAGTTTTAAAAATAAGCGTGACAGTCAATACAGTTTGGAAAAAGTCAGCATAGAAATGCCAGACACAATTTGGTCTATAAGCATTAATATATGCAAACGTATGCAAATTAGCACACACACAATATGTTGTCAGAACCGGAACCATAAGTACACTAACCATACCAAGTTTGGAGAAGATCAACATAGAAACACCAGATACGACTTTGTCCACAAATATCAATATATGCAAATAATATTCAGATATGCAAATTAGCATACACACTATATATTGTCACCACCGGATCAATAATTACATTAATCATGCTAAGTTTGAAGAATATCAGCCATGCCAGAGATATTACTTCATCCATAAGCATTACAATTTACAAATATGCAAATTAGCACACACACTATATGTTGTCAGCACCGGACCCAGAAGTACACTAATATCATACCCAGTTTGGAGAAGATTGGCATAGAAATGACAGAGATATGACTGTTCGTACACTTGTAACCACTATGCTGGACCATACATTGTGAAAAGGGATTGTCAATGGAGTTCCAACCAATCATGCAGATAAATCAGTAACGGAAACACAGACGTGCAGATTTGCCGGTTAGAACCTTCGATAAAAGCGGTCAGGTCGATCATGAAATGTACATGATTGTTTAGACAAAACTCAATCAGATCAAAGGCCGGGCCTTTGGAGTTTAGATACATGTTTCGCGGGCAGTTGGGAGATACCACTTTTATGACAGGCATGGAGATGCGCAACATGTGATTGTTGTTTAACTTAAATACAACATTTTCTGTTTTGTATACTATGCTGTTGTAAATATGTGTTACATAATAGCGTACAGTAGTGTACGCCTGTGTTTCCTTTGCTGTATTGTTTCTAAATTTCTCTAAAAAATGTTTTTTAAGTTCACGCAAAAACACTACTTCAAAATAGTATAAATTATAAAAATATGATCATACAAAATCTTGGATAAAAGAATAAAGTGTGTACAGTTTGTGTTTTTTCCCAAATTAAATTTATCATATAAAATTTACAAACAGGTTCTCATTCTTTTTAAAACAGAATAAAATAATAAATTCATAGTAAACATATTTTTTCTTTAGATCTTGACCAAATGCAGACAGAAACTGTTACATCAACAACACAAAACATATGGTAATGTAAAATTGTTCAGTATATACTTTTATGGGGTATAAATTAAATAATTTTGAATAAGGTCACAGTGACCTTTAAATTATGATAAGACTTGTTTGTAACTCAAAGTTTGTAACTCAAACATACTTGCCCTCCTTTGGGTAGGGGTATTTCAGTGTATCAATTTATCTCGACAAGTTAATAATGCGTATCATTGTACATTCGATCAATTGGAGGCACACATGGAATGACTTGATGGGGCTTGCGTTGCCAGTCTGCTTCTAATTTTCGTGTTCGGAGCTGTACGACGCACAGGCATATTTAAAAAATCAGATTTCTCAAAACACATTACCAAAATTACGAAAACACTGGAGACAGCACCATGCAGATTGTCTATCAGGACACGGATGTTTTTTACCTCCATGATCAGAATAAGTGGCGACCGACTAAACTGCAACGAGCTGTTTGTCGGCCTGAGTCACTCACTTCACTGAACGTACCCAATATTTTCGAATAGTACGGGCATATTTTAGAAGCAACATGAACAATTTATATGCTAGCTATGATTGCTGATTACATTGTATCTCCCAATTCATATCACCCGGACTGCAGCTCACACCATCACATCACTGCACTAGTAAACGAGCACTCTGTCTCTGGCACTGGTGGAACCAGCGTCAGCGACAACTGTCCACGAAGCGATTACAATCATGAAACACCCACCTCCCATTATTTAGTATTTGTACATGTTTGTTAACAAATTGAATAACTACCCACCTTTTAGTCGCAGTGATGTAAAATAGCAATCTATGTGGAAGATTCGCGGGACGGTTCAACAGCAACAGAACGGCCATTGATTTCCGGTAGACAAATTTAAAGTTTTCCCATGATGCCATTTTCATACTCCTCAGGCTAGTAGTCAATTATCGACGGGTTTTTTCGCACGTTTGAAGAAGTAGAACGGGGTTTCCGACGAAAAAGAGTTATTAATAATAAATAGAGTCTCGCAAAAATAAGGAAACGCCAACAGTATCTGTTGATAATATAAAGTTAAACAACTTCCTGCTAAAATATGAATGTAAGAGTCATAAATTAGTGAGTAATTAAGATATAAAAAATATACAGGGGAGACTTTTGAACGTAAGGGTCCTTTGAACTCCTAACAGACGTCATCAATTTCGTACTCGTACGCGACAAAAAATCATTTTCGTGTACATTAATTCGGGCTGTAAAAAAAATCGGTTGATCTATCTTTGACGAGTTTTTTGTAGTAATGTAAATGGTGATATGTACTTTCACGGTCAGTCTGGCGTGAATTGAAATCCCCAATATTGACGATTTAAATTGAATATATCCACGTATTTTCAAAAACGTTCACGGCCAGCCCGACGAATTGGACAGGCTACAAGGAGTCTATATATTTATGCAGAAGAAGCCATTTTCGACAGTGAAATTATAAAACTGGTCTCCCCAGAAGTATCTAATTCACACTACACACGTAAAGTGAATAGATTGATATGCTACACTTTGAATTGCTATATTTCATCGATTCACCGGTAAATTATGAATAAAACATTGATTAAAGTTGTACACAATATAGCTAGACGCTATTCAGAGCAAAATACACCAGTGACTGATGCGGTCGATGTTTTCCTGTAATATATATAACAACATACATTCACGTATTTCCAAACACGTTCACGGCCTGCCCAACGTATATGTTAAAATCATCAGTATTGAGGATTTAAACCATCAGTTGATATATTATAGGCCTTCAATGAGTACAACTATTTTACACAAAATTCGTAATGAAAATAAGACTACGCCCCATCTAAAATTGAAAAAAAAAAGTCTCTGAATATTTGTTACGCAATGCGTGAATCAATACACGTGTGTGTTTGTGATGATCTTTAGAAATATGTCGTCATTGGTTACATACAATTTGAATACTGAAATGACAGATTGACAATTATACTGGTGAACAGTGAGCCTTTGTTTACTTGTCTCTTATTACCCTCCAAGCCAGCAGCTCCCCCAAAAACAACCGTTGACATGTCTTACATGTACAACCTAAATATCTGTATCAGGTGGCGAATATATTTATGATTGTCTAGAAGTAAAACCAAAATAAGTAAAAAAGATTGATTACCAAAAAAAAGTGAAATATATGCTAGTATACTGCAAGACATGCTGGGAAATGATATGGTCTCTGCTGTAACTCATTTTCGGTACATCTTTTTTCCCAAAACATAATCTTCTGCATCTAGCACCTAAACTAAATGCACAAATAACGACACAAAATGAATATATTTTTTTAATAGGTGTATTTCAGGGCAAGAAGAGTACAACTGTATATTATATTATACTATGTTTACAGTCAATTGAAGGCATTTGAACGAATTTGATTTTGTGTTAATGATCTTGAAATTGGCACAAAATAAGGGAATTCATTTCTTGCTAAATTGTCATGATTTCAAAGACTGGGTCTGAATGTATAACATAACTTGGAAATGTTATCAATCTGAATATCTTTTATTGAAAACGTGTATTCAAAATTGATTCCTATGTATGAATGTGGTTGAATGAGGCAGTTTCATAGCAACACTGATAAGTGTTATTGTGCATGATACTGCAATCTTGATATCACACCTATGGAGTAATTATTTTGATAAAATATTTAAAATGAAGTTTCCAATGGAGTGCTAAACAGTTGATCATGTGACATAATCAGTCCTCTTTAAATACATATTACCTAATTGTAAATTATTATCAATATCAACATGTTTTCTAATAAGTGTTTTAAAAATTGTGAAGTTGGTTTTAAGGGTTAATTTATTGGCATTGTACCAATTAATCACCTCATTAAATTCCCCTTGGAAACGATCGTGTGAATGGCCAATAATATGAGTCAAAAACATATTTGTCGCGTAAAATCGTAAAATCGTATTCAAGTTCTCGAACACTATATGAACACAAAGGTGTATCAAATTCCTTGGACAATTTATGAAAAGAAAGACGTTTGACTTGAACACTCGAAAACATAATATTAATATGTCTATAAGGTCTTGCGATGATTGGTCGGGAAGCACTAGGTGTGCTTCAATCCATCTTGTGTATAATAATAATAATAATAATAATAATAATAATATTGCATCGCTGCATTATATACGGTTCATTCATAATGTGTGTGTACTTTCCCTTACGTAAGATAAGATAAAAATAGAAAAATAATACTGAACTCGGTGTTCTAGTTACATCCGATTCAATCTGATTAAAATCTGATGTAGTGTACGGGCTTTAATTATTTTGGCTATAAACTTATTTTAATTTAATTTTTATTACTTTTGTTATTACTTTTATTTTATTTTATTTTATTTTATTTTATTTTATTTTATTTTATTTTATTTTATTTTATTTTATTTTATTTTATTTTATTTTATTTTATTTTATTTTATTTTATTTTATTTTATTTTATTTTATTTTATTTTATTATTTTACTTTGATTTGGATTTTGTGATTTTTTTAATTCCGCCCTACCTACATCTGAGCCGATGCCTATGTAACGAGATTTCAACGAGACCCACTATCGACGATTTTAGTCAACGAATCACATACCTCCTTCTATAGCGCACATGATGACGTCACCGGGCGGAGTCGGGTGGCAAACACACTCAAATAAAATAGCGGATTATACCGACGTTAGCGACCGAGAATAACACGGCTTTTCAGTAAGTGTATCATTGTCAAATGCAACGAAAGTCATTTTTATGTTAATATTGTGGCTCGAATGGTTCGACTTTAGATCGTTATTTTGCATAGTTATTCTGGGAGTGACGATTTTGTTTCCGCCGTTTCGACCGAACACCAGTGTCTTTTTCCAGTCGCCTGCCCTGGAGACGGGTGATGTTTTGTTGAAGATCGGGTATTGAAACCGTAGCTGTAAATATTCATCAAATTGTATCATCATTTTGTACATTATACAATAACTCTTTATTAAAGTAATTGAGCTGATTTGGACTGGAATAAAATATTTTTTATTGGACCACATCGCAATAGTATTGATCAGGAAATATTTTTTTGCTCCAATTTTCTGCGTCGATGCCGTGGGCCGGTGACCGTTATACAATTCAAAATCAGTTTGCATTTTTTACTATAGCCGTTTACAGTGTTCTAATCATTACGATTTACTTATTTTTTTGCTTCCATTCTAGATAATTATGCTCAGTGATGTAAAATTGAAGCGATGACTGAATGAACGAACCTTGGTTGGCGAAGATGTATCTGGAAGTGTACACATTTGTTGGAAGTGAAAAAAATATTCAATGTAATGACAAAAATTGTAAAATGCTGTGGAATTTCTTTTGCAAATAAAAATATACTAGCAATTTTCTATTAATGGTTTATTCAAGTGGGCAAAATATAATGTACAGAAAGATTGCCCGTAGAGTATCACTACACTGAAAAGTAAGCAACCGACAGCCTGTATAAAAGGGGGGCTGTGATTGGCTGTTACTTATGCGAGATTTGAACGGGACTTACTTAGGCGTCGGATCAGATGTAGGTAGGGCAGAATTAAAAAAAATCACAAAATCAAAATCAAAGTAAAATAATAAAATAAAAGGGCATTAATAACAAAAGTAATAAAAAATAAAATTAAAATAAGTTTATAGCCACAATAATTAAAGCCCGTACACTACATCAGATTTTAATCAGATTGCATCCGATTGTATTCAACTACTTCGTCTTCGTGCCCATACAGGTCATTGACCTGTTTGGACAGAATGATAGTATCATTGTGGTAATCATATACTTTTTTGCGGGTTATTAATTAGTGATAAATTACTATGATTTTAAACTTTGAACGTGTTATGGTCATGGTAGGTTATTAGCACCCATATATGTCACCATGGTATATTATTAGCATCCCTATATGTCACCATGGTATATTATTAGCACCCCTATATGTCACCATGGTATATTATTAGCACCCCTATATGTCACCATGGTATATTATTAGCACCCCTATATGTCACCATGGTATATTATTAGCACCCCTATATGTCACCATGGTATATTATTAGCATCCCTATATGTCACCATGGTATATTATTAGCACCCCTATATGTCACTATGGTATATTATTAGCATCCCTATATGTCACCATGGTATATTATTAGCACCCCTATATGTCACCATGGTATATTATTAGCACCCCTATATGTCACCATGGTATATTATTAGCACCCCTATATGTCACCATGGTATATTATTAGCACCCCTATATGTCACCATGGTATATTATTAGCACCCCTATATGTCACCATGGTATATTATTAGCACCCCTATATGTCACCATGGTATATTATTAGCACCCCTATATGTCACTATGGTATATTATTAGCACCCCTATATGTCAACATGGTATATTATTAGCACCCCTATATGTCACCATGGTATATTATTAGCACCCCTATATGTCACCATGGTATATTATTAGCACCCCTATATGTCACTATGGTATATTATTAGCACCCATATATGTCACTATGGTACATTATTAGCACCCCTATATGTCACCATGGTATATTATTGGCACCCCTATATGTCACTATGGTATATTATTAGCACCCTATATGTCACTATGGTATATTATTGGCACCCCTATATGTCACTATGGTATATTATTGCACCCATATATGTCACTATGGTATATTATTAGCACCCCTATATGTCACCATGGTATATTATTAGCACCCTATATGTCACCATGGTATATTATTAGCACCCCTATATGTCACTATGGTATATTATTGGCACCCATATATGTCACTATGGTATATTATTGCACCCCTATATGTCACCATGGTATATTATTGGCACCCCTATATGTCACTATGGTATATTATTAGCACCCCTATATGTCACTATGGTATATTATTGGCACCCCTATATGTCACTATGGTATATTATTGCACCCATATATGTCACTATGGTATATTATTAGCACCCCTATATGTCACCATGGTATATTATTAGCACCCCTATATGTCACCATGGTATATTATTAGCACCCCTATATGTCACTATGGTATATTATTGCACCCCTTTATGTCACTATGGTATATTATTAGCACCCCTATATGTCACTATGGTATATTATTAGCACCCCTATATGTCACTATGGTATATTATTAGCACCCCTATATGTCACTATGGTATATTATTAGCACCCCTATATGTCACTTTGGTATATTATTAGCATCCCTATATGTCACCATGGTATATTATTAGCACCCCTATATGTCACCATGGTATATTATTAGCACCCCTATATGTCACCATGGTATATTATTAGCACCCCTATATGTCACCATGGTATATTATTAGCACCCCTATATGTCACCATGGTATATTATTAGCACCCCTATATGTCACCATGGTATATTATTAGCACCCCTATATGTCACCATGGTATATTATTAGCACCCCTATATGTCACTATGGTATATTATTAGCACCCCTATATGTCAACATGGTATATTATTAGCACCCCTATATGTCACCATGGTATATTATTAGCACCCCTATATGTCACCATGGTATATTATTAGCACCCCTATATGTCACTATGGTATATTATTAGCACCCATATATGTCACTATGGTACATTATTAGCACCCCTACATGTCACCATGGTATATTATTGGCACCCCTATATGTCACTATGGTATATTATTAGCACCCTATATGTCACTATGGTATATTATTGGCACCCCTATATGTCACTATGGTATATTATTGCACCCATATATGTCACTATGGTATATTATTAGCACCCCTATATGTCACCATGGTATATTATTAGCACCCTATATGTCACCATGGTATATTATTAGCACCCCTATATGTCACTATGGTATATTATTGGCACCCATATATGTCACTATGGTATATTATTGCACCCCTATATGTCACCATGGTATATTATTGGCACCCCTATATGTCACTATGGTATATTATTAGCACCCCTATATGTCACTATGGTATATTATTGGCACCCCTATATGTCACTATGGTATATTATTGCACCCATATATGTCACTATGGTATATTATTAGCACCCCTATATGTCACCATGGTATATTATTAGCACCCCTATATGTCACCATGGTATATTATTAGCACCCCTATATGTCACTATGGTATATTATTGGCACCCATATATGTCACTATGGTATATTATTGCACCCATGTATGTCACTATGGTATATTATTAGCACCCCTATATGTCACTATGGTATATTATTAGCACCCCTATATGTCACTTTGGTATATTATTGCACCCCTATATGTCACTATGGTATATTACTAGCACCCCTATATGTCACTATGGTATATTATTAGCACCCCTATATGTCACCATGGTATATTATTAACACCCGTAAATGTCATCATAGTATATTATTACCACCCACGTATGTCACCATGGTATAATATTAGCACCCCTATATGTCACTATGGTATATTATTAGCACCCCTATATGTCACTATGGTTTATTATTGCACCCCTATATGTCACTATGGTATATTACTAGCACCCCTTTATGTCACCGTGGTATATTATTAGCACCCCTATAAGTCACCATGGTATATTATTGCACCCCTATACGTCACATGTTATAATATTAGCACCCCTTTATGTCACCATTGTATAATATTAGCACCCCTATATGTCACCATTGTATAATATTAGCACCCCTATATGTCACTATGGTATATTGTTAACACCTCTATATGTCACCATGTTATAATATTAGCACCCTTATACGTCACATGTTATAATATTAGCACCCCTATACTTCACCATTGTATAATATTAACACCCGTAAATGTCATCATAGTATATTATTACTACCCACGATGGTATATTATTGCACCCCTTTATGTCACTATGGTATATTATTAGCACCCCTATATGTCACTATGGTATATTATTAGCACCCCTATATGTCACCATGTTATATTATTAGCACCCCTATATGTCACCATGTTATATTATTAGCACCCCTATATGTCACCATGTTATATTATTAGCACCCCTATATGTCACCATGTTATATTATTAGCACCCCTATATGTCACCATGTTATAATATTAGCAATCTGAGTTACTGTGGCATATCACTCGGATTTCTATAAGTCATCCAAGATTACTGCTGTAAATAGTCATTCGAAATTTGACAAGCATAATAAGGCCTACGTCCGGTATATTATATATCTTGAGCCCCAAATTGCTGCTCGTAGCTATATTTTATTCCCATTACTGAAGAGTACAAAATTTACTCAAATTGCAGACACGTCATATATATATTATAAAGAAACAGTAAAACGGTTGTATATGGCTGAGACACTACACACGAGACTTTAAAATGCATTGTGGGTAATTTCAAAATGATGTATATTTGATTTTGTTGGACAATTTTGGAGTTTATTGTTAATCGTTATGGTAAAGGTTGTCGGTGATAATGGTTGGTAATATTCTACACCTGAAGAAAGCAATATTAACTGATCGATGCTAATAGCATAATATATATATAGGTAGGAAGATTCTCAAATATTCACAAACTTTCTATCTGTTTCAAAAATGCCTACGAACAGAGTAGAAAACATACACGCCGTGTCCAGACGACAAAGTGGAGTGTCTATACAAAGCTCTGATGCGCTGTTCTCAGACAAACAACGATTCGACGAGGTGCTTCGCAATTCGGGTTCATCTCGGGTGTTTCAAATGGTTAAAATGATGGCTATCATACTGGTGCCGATTATCACGCTGATCGTGCAGTCAGGCTTGTCAGGAAAGGAAACCTTGGAGGACAGAGATGCGGCTGCCTTGTTGTACAAATCTGTTGATATTGACTTAATCATTAGTGCAGCAGTCATTAACCTGCAGAAGGAACGAGGGATCACCGCAATGTACTTGAGTTCAAATAGAAGTAATTTAAACGCGCGTCATAGCCTTCATTCCTTGTATCCTGATACCGATGCCAAGTTGTTGGCTATGTTCACCTTGGAGTCGGGAAGCATGTGCGATGTCATTACCGCAGTCACAGGCTGTCGGGAGTTAAGCGACTTTATCAACGAACATAGACTAAAAGTGCTTCAATCATCAGTGCATCTTTCTATTGAAGATAATATTATATTTTATACGAGCATTAACGAAGCTTTAATGCAAAAAAACACAAACGCGTTGATTAAAGCCAAAGTCGGTTGGCTTTGGTCGTCCTTGGTTGCCAAATCGTCTTTATTAAGTGCAACAGACGTGATCGGTATCGAGAGAGCACTGGGAGCAACATATTATGCAAGTTGTTCGCCACTATCAACGTCCTCGTTGCGTTGGATGATGCAAGTACACTCCCAGGGACTGGCGCTAATGAGGGAAGCCTTCAGGTATTCGCCTACATTGGCAGACACGTTATATATACGCATGGAAGAGCACTATCCTCTGAACGTGTCACTGTCCATGATGACAAGCGAGGTTTTTCAAAACAGTTACCATTGTCAGGAATACGGCGCTGTCATGTCTGCGACAATGGCGGACTATTGGTTTGGTAATATGACAGAATACATTGATATATTGGCAGGAGTGAGAGTACAGATATCCGCTGACATTATCAGGGAAGCGGAATTCATCATTGAAAGCGCCAGGACAAAACTGATTACGCACATTACTCTGATGGTCTGCATCACAATACTTTGCATTTCCTTGGGTTTTTGGTACGCATATAGTATATATCGGCTTCTTTCCTCACTAACAATGTACGGTAGTAAGATAACTAGCCAAACTCGACAACTATCCATGGAGAAAAAAAAGACAGACAGGCTGCTTTATCAGATGTTACCGAGGTCAGTGGCAGATCAACTTAAATCTAACAAATCAGTCAAGACAGAGTATTACGAGAACGTTACCATATATTTTAGCGATATCGTTGGGTTTACAGCAATGGCCGCAAAGAGCACTCCGATGGATGTAGTCCAATTTCTAAACGCTTTGTATAGGTAATACAACTTACGTTTATGATATTTGTTGGCACACATATACAGAACATACAGTTTTTAAAATGTTTTGTGTGTAATGTATTCTATTGCTGGAACAATATAATAATATAATCTTTAGGAAATGAACTGTCCATGCACCAAGGATTGCGACATTCACACAATTAATGGCCACACATACGAGTACAAACAAATAAATTTCCCAAATTACATGAATAAATATATAAATAAAAATATAAATCAAGGAATCACCAAAAATAAAAACACATAATTTAAATTTCACGAAAAAGATAACTATGTACTTTCTTTCAATGATTCGCATAAGTATGTAAACAGTTAAGCTTCCAACGGTCCAATTCAAGATTGTAAAAAATAAATTCACCTTTTCAATTTCAAATATATATATTGTCGATGTGAAACATGGAACAACCAATTGGTTACATCCATCCTTGTACCTGGACTTTGCACTGAAACATTTAATCAACTTCAAAGCATTGGCAACAGTATATTTATGCGTCTGAAACCAAACCTATGAAACAAAATGTTTATTTTACGTCATCATTGTTTTCCATTATTGTGCCGTTTTTGATCATATTTAGATAATTATTTCAATATTATAACATTATATTATTCGGTAATTCGTATATTCTTTCACCAATATTTATTTATATTATTGTTTCATTATTTAAAATTTATTGCGTGTGTGTTTGCATTTAGCATTTTTTCATATTTATTTGTTATTTTTAATATATTTTTTATCTTTAGGACAATATCATATCATTCTTTCAGTAGTAGTTAATTATTGAACCGCTTTATTGACTTATTTCACATGCATAAGTCATTTTTTGGTAATTATTTGGTCACATGGTCAAATAATGACTTAATAATGGTGAAAGATTATAATAATAACCAAATGATAATATAATATTGTAAAAATGAAATAAATATGATCGACGAAAGACATTATTATGAAAAAACTGTAATAATATAATATTGACATACTAGTAAGCTGATATTGCTATAATTGATAATTTGGAAGTTTTGCACTAATTAATTGACTAATCACGCAATTGTTCCCATTGTTGGTATTAGATACGGTATCGATTTTGGTCTGAATAATTTGGAATTATTTGCGCACTTAAATATGTTTTTCCTATCGCATAAATGATAAGATCGCGGCAATGTTATAATATACCCCGAATATGACCATTAACAAACAGTGTGTGCTTACAGCGCGCTGGTCACATGATGTAGAAATAACCTTCAAGTGTTTTTTTACAAAATCGTTACTGAAAAGAAGAATACGAAATGCTCCTGTTGTTAGCAACGTACTTAGCTTGTTAACAAATAATAAGAAAATCTTTCCAACTGAGAGTTATACTGTCCTTTAACGAATATGTTTTATAGTTCTGTGGTGTTAGTTTTCACATATCATGAACAATACAATTAATTTATACTGGTGTTACTAAGGAAAGGATTCATCAATGGTATATTAAGTCTGTAAAATGACAGAAATGGATTACGTGGAGAGACCGTTAACCGTACTGGTTGACCAGGTCACATGGACAGTCATAACCCTAACCCTTCCCGAGGACGGCGTAAGATATCTGGTTAGCTTTAATACATCATGCAACGTTACTGTTGTCATTGATGTATAGTCTATGTCCGGTGAGTTGTGTGCGGTAAAGCTGCTTCGAGATACAGTTATTGTTTCTTGCGTGTAACATAGTTTATATGTTAGCGTCGTAAGCTGTAATAAATTGTTTTTATTTTCGTAATAATGTAATTTAAATAAATAAAAAACGTAAATTCGTAGACATGGGCAAGGTGTAAAATGTAATCAGCTATTTTATTCGTCCGTTATTTGTACAATGATATTATTTTTTTGTAAGCGTATAAAGAATTTTCCGAATAAAATGTTGCAATTCGTACGCAATTTCCAATTTTGATTCTTAAACACAAATTATCAAAAATATTATAAAAATGTAAAATGTAATTAGGAATTTGCTATATCTGTAAAGTGTAAAAAACTATTTTGTACTGTAAATGAAACTTTCATTTTATTTTCTGTAAAAACGTAAAATGCCGTTTTTATTTCCTGTAACCTGTACCAGCTATCACCCCCTTGACCCCCCCCCCCCAATAGAGTAGAACACATTACATTTTATCGGAACAGTCGCACTGAGTCGCATACCGAACAAGACGCGGCGCGCCGACCACCTCCCTTTAATATGCGCTCATTAATGTAGTTCACATAGTCGCCATACATATACACCATACCCGAAAACCTTCGTTCTTTTCAAGGATATTAAATACATCTGACAATAAGTTCACGATATCACTCTCTGCACGGGGTGTCCTAGAATTTCAAAATAAGATTTTGCACTTTAATTCTTCCATGCGCAAGACAAATTTATATATCTGTTATGCGTTATATTTATACAATATACATGTATTAATATCATTGTCTCAAGACAAGACACCACTCCGTTTTTCTTTCATTTTTATTTACATATATGTTTTTAACACGGATATGTTCATGTATTCCAATATGTTCCAACCCTCATCGGAATGACCTTTTACGAATTAGAAATCCATTTCAATTTGACATAAAAACAGTATGTATTTCGAGACCACACGCTGACTCTTCAAAGGACAGGACGTTTGAACGCCTCATCGCTTTGCCACAATTTCCGTGTCTGTCGATATCTATGTATATTCATCTCAGATTACAGACTACAATTTATATGGCCATGGCTCTAATATATTAACCAGTGTTCGCACTGGCATTGAATGTACCGGCAGTTAATTTTTTGAGAAGCACATCTATCAATCAGACGTTACGTTCTAGTCTCATAGACACAGTATTTTGATTCAGAAGTAGCAGAACAGGGGCGGATACAGGATTTTTTATGGGGGGTCCAAACTTTAAAATCGACAGACTAAGTTAATGATTTTTTTATATTATACAAAAACAAATTGAATAATTTTTTCAACGGGGGGGGGGGGCCAATCTGATTAAAATCTGATGTAGTGTACGGGCTTTAATTATTGTGGCTATAAACTTATTTTAATTTTATTTTTTATTACTTTTGTTATTAATGCCCTTTTATTTTATTATTTTACTTTGATTTTGATTTTGTGATTTTTTTTAATTCTGCCCTACCTACATCTGATCCGACGCCTAAGTAAGTCCCGTTCAAATCTCGCATAAGTAACAGCCAATCACAGCCCCCCTTTTATACAGGCTGTCGGTTGCTTACTTTTCAGTGTAGTGATACTCTACGGGCAATCTTTCTGTACATTATATTTTGCCCACTTGAATAAACCATTAATAGAAAATTGCTAGTATATTTTTATTTGCAAAAGAAATTCCACAGCATTTTACAATTTTTGTCATTACATTGAATATTTTTTTCACTTCCAACAAATGTGTACACTTCCAGATACATCTTCGCCAACCAAGGTTCGTTCATTCAGTCATCGCTTCAATTTTACATCACTGAGCATAATTATCTAGAATGGAAGCAAAAAAATAAGTAAATCGTAATGATTAGAACACTGTAAACGGCTATAGTAAAAAATGCAAACTGATTTTGAATTGTATAACGGTCACCGGCCCACGGCATCGACGCAGAAAATTGGAGCAAAAAAATATTTCCTGATCAATACTATTGCGATGTGGTCCAATAAAAAATATTTTATTCCAGTCCAAATCAGCTCAATTACTTTAATAAAGAGTTATTGTATAATGTACAAAATGATGATACAATTTGATGAATATTTACAGCTACGGTTTCAATACCCGATCTTCAACAAAACATCACCCGTCTCCAGGGCAGGCGACTGGAAAAAGACACTGGTGTTCGGTCGAAACGGCGGAAACAAAATCGTCACTCCCAGAATAACTATGCAAAATAACGATCTAAAGTCGAACCATTCGAGCCACAATATTAACATAAAAATGACTTTCGTTGCATTTGACAATGATACACTTACTGAAAAGCCGTGTTATTCTCGGTCGCTAACGTCGGTATAATCCGCTATTTTATTTGAGTGTGTTTGCCACCCGACTCCGCCCGGTGACGTCATCATGTGCGCTATAGAAGGAGGTATGTGATTCGTTGACTAAAATCGTCGATAGTGGGTCTCGTTGAAATCTCGTTACATAGGCATCGGCTCAGATGTAGGTAGGGCGGAATTAAAAAAATCACAAAATCCAAATCAAAGTAAAATAATAAAATAAAATAAAATAAAATAAAATAAAATAAAATAAAATAAAATAAAATAAAATAAAATAAAATAAAATAAAATAAAATAAAATAAAATAAAATAAAATAAAATAAAATAAAATAAAATAAAATAAAATAAAATAAAATAAAAGTAATAACAAAAGTAATAAAAATTAAATTAAAATAAGTTTATAGCCAAAATAATTAAAGCCCGTACACTACATCAGATTTTAATCAGATTGGGGGGGGGCGGACCCCAAGACCACCCTAGATCCGCCACTGCAGAACTGTCACTTTACACAAGACACCACTGATTATATCTGAATATATCGCACTGATTAATCACGACCAAGTCATACATGTACTAGGTCAACTATTTGATCATGCTGCATCGGAAATGAAGTCAACTATTAGATCTCCTATCCGGAACCAATCACAACCAGCGAGGTGATATACATATCGCACACGGCTAAACTAGAAAAATATATCGTATTATCGTGCCTGTTTTTGTTCATATTATTATATCTTGTTAAATCTAAGTTGTAGTCCTCAAATCTAAAAGCTGCATGTTTGTTACTTACGGTTGATACGATAGGAAATCACTTTGGTGTCTAGGAACTACAGACTTACATCAAACTTGGCAAAATATGGTAATTGTAATCTCTAAAAGCCTAGCGATATTTTTTTCAATTTTCTAGTGTGACTATTGTAGTTCAAGGAGTTCACGTAACAATATTGTATATTTTAGAGATATTTCAGGTATATCTCATTAGGAATCGATACAGACCAATGGTTGATTCCATTATTTTCTAGTTCAATGATTTAAACATGTAAAATAAAATATCAACTTATCAGTACCCTCGGTAAAACTGGAAAAATACAGCGCTATCTATATATACACTAGAACCTATATGCTAGCAAAATTTGCCCGATCTTAATTCAAAATGACGTATAATTATGATTTAGACACGATGATGAACATTGAATGTGTGAATATACATGATTGCCGACAAATTGCTAGCAGTAAAAGACCAAATTGGATTCAATATAATATCATGATGGTGCAATCAGTATCATCTAGCCACGACTGTATAAGGAAATATAAGTTCGATTTCGCACATTGATATTTATGGGCGGGATATTTCTGTGAATGCACGAACTTAGCTCATAGACTATTTATTAAATTGCGTAATAAGTCTAGAGCCATTAAAGTACATCGATCTAATCCCAAACTAGCGAACGATTTACAAATTATCACAATACTATGATATGTGTAAGGTGATTGGTCGATGGGGATTAAAACATTTTTGGGAGCACTTTAATCCTTAATCTACAAAAAAAACGTGATATAAATACACCATTTTATCACATGCATAACGTGCGTTTCTCAACAGAGTGAATAATCATGGCAAACCGTTCTGGATCTTTCTTAAAACCTAAACATATTGTTCTTGTTTCAAGGGCAAATTAACTCATATTGTACACGTGAAATGATAACGAGTAGAATTGGCAAAATATAAATCTCCGGACAAAAACTTCCAAGTTTGGAAATCAAGGAAAAATTAAAACTACATGTAATAATTGCGCACACTCGACTGATCGTAGGGGGAAGAATACACTGAATGGAAGCATAAATTCTACATAGGCCCATGATGAAACCTAATTGAAGTAATTGGTGGTGACTCACTACAAACCTCAGATTTCACTGTTAGTCTGAGCACTAACACATCCAATCAAATTCTGTTGTTGTTTTTTTGTACATTGTTATATCAATATCACCATTGATCACCAAACAATTACATAGGGACATCAAACCGCCAAAAGATATGTGGAATATTTGGCGCATATATTCTTGGCCCGTTCATGGTGTGCAGTTTGGCTACAAAACATCGTAACTAGTATGAGGAGGTAATTCTTCTCTCTGGGTTCTCCACACGTGTCAGGGGTAAATCTCGTCTCGTCTCTCTATATCGCGTCCCCTTGAGGTACGGGATCGGGAAAGTCACTTAAACTTTACAGTCAAATAAGACGCATACACCGAAATACGTTTCAACTCTCGCCTTAGTCGGTCTATAAGACACAGTGCCCTGGGGAAAAGTCCCCAAGACTATCGCAAGGTTGACCCAAGACTGCCTCTAGACTGCGTCAAGACTCGCCCCAAGACTCTCCAGGACTGCGTCTGTCCCGGTGTACTCGCCAAGACCAACTAAAACAACTTTATTCACCTTCATAACCTTAACCAATTACAAAGCAGTATAAAGACTATATGGCGTAACCTTCAATTATACAGCCAATCATACTAAGTAATAAACACGTCATATCTTTTGATTAATCGTTCACTACA